>NW_006921615.1:7810167-7898739 GCF_000298275.1 Orycteropus afer afer
CCATCTTCCTTCCAAGGAGTGGCTGGTGGGTTTGAACCGCCAGCCTTCTGGTTAGCAGTCAAGTGCCTTAGGCACTATGCTACCAGAGCTCCCAACATCACTGAATAGTACATGTGAAAAGGCCAAATTGGAAAATGTTTTGTTATGTACATGTTTACTACAATAAAACAATAAAAACAACATATTGGAACAAGATCAGTGGATTGTATGAACAAAATGAGTGGACTGCATCAATGTCAATATCCTGGTTGTTCTATTGTACAGTTTTGCAGGATGTTACTAATGAGGGAAGCTGGGTAAAGAGTACACAAAATCTCTTTCTATAATTCCTTATAACTTCGTAAAGCTATAATTACCTCAATAAAAATTTCAATTAAAAGTAACTCAAAGAACATTTAACGAGTGTCATGTGAATAAAGACCAAGGGAGAGGTCACTCTACTTGCAGATGGCAAAGCAAACTGAGCCTGGTTTCTGTCAGTGCTTCTATAGCTCATTTATTCAGCAAATATATATGTCATTCCTACAGTATGCCAGGTACCATGCCAGACATTACAGTCTGTCTTCACTGATGTTCAGTAAGTGAATAGTGATGAGAGAAAAGCCATTTAGACAGACATCTTGTAGCTGGCAGTTAAAAAAAAAAATTGAAAACGTTTAGTTACACATTAAATAATTATATTCCTTAGGTCAGGGCATCGCTCAAGTAATAATTCATCCATTAGCTGAGTTCCAACTGAAAACATGAGGATGGATACCCAACTACCATCTCTTCATATTTACTACACATTAAAATGTGGCAGCATCTTTTCATTCCTTCTGCCCTTCATATATTTATGAGCAAGTGTCTCAAGGACCTAAAAGAAAGAGGAGAGTTAAACCTGAAATGAAGGACAAACTCAGGGTACCTGGTTTGCTTCAAAATGAGTTATCAAAGCCCCATGTGCCTCCTAGCCAGAAAGCTCCAGAGATCTTGAAGAAGCAAGGGCACTTCCAACCATGACAATCCTCATTTAACCCATTAATTTGTTTGGTAACTATTATTTGTCTAGACTAGATATGGCTCTCAACTCATGTAAACAGTCCTTGGTAGCTGTCTTAGAGATCTTCCTCTAAGTATGAAGAGCCAAAGACAAAGTTCCAGGCCGTTACTCTCCTCAGAGGATCAGGGGTTTCAAAGAACAACACTCTTCCTTGGCATATTTATCACTGGTTGTATTTACCAAAGAATTTGTAATCCACTATCTCAAGTGCTTCTTACACTATCTGGAAAAAAAAAAAAAAAACAGGAAAAATTTATCAATGCTGTTTTTCAAATGAAGAAACTGAAGCTAAGTTTCTCAAACACTTGCCAATTCTTGGTTACAAGTCAAGATTATTTCAGCCTTTCTTCTGCCTTTCTGGCTGCTGTCAGGACATTTGACCATACTTCTACCACTGGGTGGTTGCTGTTAGCTACTGTGGAGTCCATTCCAACTTATGGTGATCCCATGCACAACAGGATCAGGCCATTGTGATCCACAGGGTTTGCACTGGCTGGTTTTTGGAAGTAGATCATCAGGCCTTTCATCCTAGTCCATCTTAGTCTGGACGCTCTGCTGAAACCTGTTCAGCATCATAGCAACATGAAAGCCTCCACTAACAGACAGGTGGTGGCTGCACATGAAACTCATCAGCCAAGAATCAAACCCAGGTCTTCCACATAGAAGGCATAAGTTCTACCACTAAACCAAGAAGGCCCCTACCAATGGTTGATAATAGTTTGAAAAACAAACAGAGAGAGAGTATGGCCTTGAGTCAGGAAGTGAAGTTGTATCTCAGCTCTGTGACTTAAAATGTGACTTTGCATTTAGCCTCCCTGAGACTCTGTCTCTCCATCTGTAATGTAGGGATAACAGTGATATTGCACGGCTGACACGATGATTAAATATAACAACATGGATAAAACATGGAGCCATTGCTCAAAAATGATAGTTCTTTGATGCTTGTTAAAAATTTGTTTTTAAAATAAAATTGGCTCAGTAGAAATAAGAATAGCCAAAAGTAAAATTTTTGGATTATCAGAGAATTTAAATTATCTGTAAGAATCTCTGAATTAATGGATAATTGGGGATTGGCTCCGGTAGCATAGTGGCTAAGGCACTTGACTGCTAACCAGAAGACTGGCAGTTCAAATCCACCAGCCACTCCTCGGAAGGAAGATGGGGCAATCTACTTCCATAGTGATAATGCCTCGGAAACCCAAGGAGGGGTCTCTACGAGTCGGGGCCGACTCGATGGCACATAACAACAACAACAATAGAAATGTTCAGATGAGCAAGAGGGTTTTTATTTATTTTTATTTAAGTTGATGGATAAATGGCACCTCATTATCTCATCCTTCAATTAAAAATCCGCCACTAAACCTCTGCATGTAACTAAATTCCATGGAACTCTAAGAACTTTATGAACAATGGATATACCCCAAGTCCTAACCTGCTGTTCTCACCAGATTTTCACATTATGGTAATAAATGAAAAAGAAGAATTTAGGAATGATTACTTCCTGCCTGGTATCCAGAATGACTGGGGAACAGGTGCGTTGTTTAATCTAACACTTTGCTTAAGAAACTGCCTTATGAACCATACATAAGTGCTCAAATTTCAAAGCAGATGAAATACAACAAAATGTATTTGGGATTAATTTGATCACTCTCTTTTGCTTATCTGACATTTGCCACAGACTACAAGCTTCTAAAATTACAGTACATGTGCCACAGGGTTACCTGAAGCCATAAGATCACAAACGTGGATCTTCCTGGAACATCAGTGTAAGTTTGTGAAATATCTAGACATGCTCAATATCATTTATCTCCTACACTGTGCCCTTGGGAGTAGTCAGGGAAAGGGTGAAAATTACTGCGGAGAGTGACGGAAAATACAACATATTAAATACCCATCTACCAAGACCTGTGCAAGGTGTTTTCACATATATTGTCTTATCTGATTTCTTATTTAGTCATTCAACATGATTTAGGCAGTGAAGGAGTAGAAAGGCAGGTGCTGGGACAGTCACAGTGATTTTTATTGTTGTTTTGAGATACATTTTAACTAGGCGTTTCAGATCCCAGCTAAGTATATGTACCAATCCTTCACACTGGAGGCACTAGGTGAGAAAAAAGGCCAAGAACTTAGTTGTGAAAACTCAACAGTCACAATCTTAGAGGTGGAAAAATTGGTTGATAGATGGATGTGCTGGTGCATTATAAATTCTCATTGCTTAAAAAGATAAATTTAGGATTATACATAAATAATCAAAATGAACTAAAATACTAGCAAGTACCAAAATGTGATAGATTTATATTTCAAAAAGCTCTTAAAATTTATTTTCACCCCCTCAACCCAAATAGGAAATAAATTAGTTCTATAACCTTGGTCTAAGCAGAGAGATTTACTCTCCAACTCATGACACAAATTTTAGGCACTATTTGCCTGGCAGGATCTTGATAAGAGATGCTCCTTCTCTGGTATAATCCTCAATCCTTCTTCACAGCCCATGCTGCTGATGAGCTCTAGCCTCTGGGCTATTCTCACTAATGTCAACTCTGACAGGACCCCTGTGTCAGAAGATCCCTAAGATCCCTAAGATCCCCAGGTTCGAGGATTTGCCAGGAGGACTCATGGACTCCAGAAATAGTCGGACTAATGGCTATGATTTATTTCAGCAAAGGGATACAAAACAAAACCAGCAAAGGGAAAAGGTGCATGAGGTAAACTTAAAGGAAAACCAGACACAAGCTTCCAAGAGTCCCCTCAGTAGAATCACAAAGACATGCTTTAATTCTCCTAGCAATGAGCTATGACAACAATGTGAAATGTTGCCATCCAGGGAAACTCTTTACAGACTCAGTGTCCAGGGTTTCTAATCATGTAGGCAAGGTTCCTAGGAGGTGCAACTAGTTTTTCCTCAATGACGAACCTAAAGGTACCGCACAAGAAAAGCCTGGTGATCTGCTTCCCTAAAGATTACAGCCAAGAAAACTCTATGAGGCACAGTTCTCCTCTAACATATAGGATCATCATGAGTCAGAAATTACTCTATGACAAGTTTAAACCAAAATAAATCCATTGCCATCAAGTTGATTCTGGCTCATCGTGAACCTATAGGACAGAGCAGAACTGCCCTATAGGGTTTCCAAGGCTATAATCTTTATGGAAACAGTCTGCAACATCTTTCTTCTGTAGAGCCACTAGTGGGATTGAACCACTAACCTTTGGATTAACAGCCAAGCATTTAATTCTATGCCACCAGGGCTATTTGACAACAGGTTTAGGTTTTTTTAATTATTATTAATCATGTAGGTAGGTACCCCCTGCCCAGCACATAACAAAATTCTAGACTACAAGAAGGAAAGTAGATGTTCAGTATAAACCACATTGTTTCTACAATTTAAATACAGGGAACCACTATTATGACTAAATGTTAAGAATCATTTGGAAATCTAAGTTCCCAAACACCAACCAAGGAACAATCTTGGAAGCAGGCCTTTTCAAGGACAGCAGCTTACACATGGTATGTTAACTCTTTTCTACACAATCCCTTTGCCTTAACTGGTCAGAAATAAGAGCTCCAGGACTCAAATCAGTCCAATGAGCCTCTGTCTGTCCTTTCACTTTAGTTCTCATACTTAGTAACTTAGCGCACACAGAATGTGTGTAGTGAGTTACAATGCAACATATAAATAAGAACTGTTTATATAGTTGCTGTTGATACTATCATATCTTACACCAATTTTGTCAGACTACATTAAGACTCTTGCAAATACAGTAAAATGCTTATAAGCATATGTTTTAAAACTCCTAGAGGGGCAAAAATACAAACGGTCAAGTCATCAAAATAGGCCCATTAGAAAATACATTTATTTTTCATAAAATTAACAGAACTTTAGCAGAACCCTAAAACTATTGTGAACATAAGCTTATCTTCTTTCATTCACTCACAAGAAAGTTGAGGATCTTGTTTTGTGCCAAAGATGTAAGAAGTGCTGGCTGGGAGAATACTGGTGAAGTAGATACCAGAAAATAGCATTTACCATCTATAGTACTTCGAAAATAGTGAGTTGCTCCCAAGAAAAGAGGTCTTTGGTTTCTGTGATGAAAAACAAACTTCTTACTCCAAAGATATTATGGCAAAACAACACATTCATTCAATGTAGCTAGTCCCTGAGTGGCACAAACAGTTAAGTATTTGACGATTAGCTGAAAGGTTGGTGGTTCTAACTCACCTAGAGGTGAAGTACCTCAGAAGACAGGCCCAGAGATCTGCTTCTGAAAGGTCACAGCCTTGAAAATCTTAAGGCTATTCTACCCTGCACACAGAGGTCACTGTGAGTCAGACTCAACTTGATGCCAGCTACAACAAACAACATTGACAACATTCAAAGAGGAAGAATACCTGAAAACAATGGTGAAATACTTCACATGCTGTTATATTACTTCTGGATATGCATACTTAAAATAACATCTATACCTTAAACCACTACCTCAAATAGGAAAAGACATAGAGCAAGCAGCCGCTTCACTGAATTTCCCTTTAGTTCTTCCCCATCTTTGCTCCCCTATTCTTATTTCCTGTCTAGAAGGAAATTAAATTCAGAAAGAACATACAACTTAGGAAACATCAGAGGCTTATTCTCACAGTTCCCAGGTCCCTTGCTATATCTAAGAGTATACAGCTGCTTAAAGCAAATCAATCAAGTTTTGCAAGGTCACTTCACTATTAATGACAGAGTGTGTGAACAGTCATGCCATCAGGGACTCAACATTACTGACTTACCCAGCCAAGTCCAGTGATGTCATCAAGCAGTTCTGCTAGGCCAATTAAGTGTGGCAGAGTGGAAGAGGTTGTGCTGTGACTGCCTACTTCTTCCTTTATCTACTAGAAAGCAAACACTTCATCCTCCTATGGTCACCCTAAGATTCCAAGTGTACAGAGTGGACAAAGTTCTGAAACAGCGAGTGGCAAAGAAAATGGCCCAAGTCTTTTAAGCAATTAAGAATAGGAAGGTGCAATGGCAAGTTGCATCCTCACCTCTTTTTGCATTTTCTAGGATGGCAGTTGACTCCTGGGACTCCTGGAGCACTTCCTTACTAACTGATGGAGTGGAATTTTTCATGATTATGAAACAAAGATCGGTATTACTCTGCATTTTTAACCCTTAAACAAATCTGGTTTCTGATGCTTCCTTAACTAAATCACAAATGTAGGATTGCTTGTGACTATGCTGGCCCCACATGACAGAGATTCATATTTTGGTTTCTGGTTGGCAGGAATGACCCAGACTCCCAAGTCTGGTTGCCCAGCCTGGGTTGGTTATTCTCTCATATCTAAATAAGACTTAATCACTGTTGTAGATTCTAAGATGCAAAATGCACTTTAGTCATTACCTTTTCCTATGACTTTGACCTGTTTCTCATTATTTCCCAAGTTTTACCAAAATTTAATTGAGCCCAAAGAGATAGATAAAAGTTTGTGTCTTAAAAAAAAAAAAAAAAATTATTTCTTTACAGAAACTTTTTAAAAATAGCCATATTAATCTTTCATCTGAGTCAGAAACTATGAAAGAGGAATCTGCCAGTAAAAACAATAAACACATAAGAAATATGTTTCCAATACCTATACCATTTATTGTGGAAATAACTCCATAGTATTTGCAGACAAGAATCATCATGAAGATACATGGAATATGAGGATTATGTTGTTTATCTACTTCTGTAGTGAAACCTCCTCGGAAACCCAAGGAGGGGTCGCTGTGAGATGGATCCGAATGGACGGCAGTGAGTTTGGTTTTTTAGTTTCAAGTGAAAAAAAATAATAAGACTTCTCATAATACTGTCTTGACTATTAAATAATCTATGGTTGTAGCCACAATCATATAGATAACATTATACTCAATACAGCCCATTGTTCTGAAAACAAACTCTGATAGTCAAATCAATTTTTTATTTATTCAACTAAATTCTAATCTCTCACCAATATAGTAGTAGCTTGGGCTACAGTGACCTACAATAGTGGTTCTGTTTCTTTGTTTTTTATTTATTTGAATTTTAGGTAATATGATGGTAAAATGAAATCCTGACCGCTGTAGCAAAAATTTCAATGTGAGAATTTACATCACTTTCTGATCCTACATACAACAATATTGCACATAAATGCACCACAAACATATAGGAATATGCCAGCAATTAACCTTCCTTTCCGACCTCCTGGGGCTCCTCTTGCCCTCCCCCGCTATGCTCCAGTGAATGAGTCTTCTCTCTCTTACTCAACCTGCTTCATCACTTACTTGCTGTCTAAATTGCCCCTTCCAGAACAGCAGCTCCATGAAAGCATGGACTTAATGTTCCCATTGACAGCTGTAGCTGTGTCCTCAGCACCTAAAATAGTGCCTAGCATGTCAAAGGGGCTCCTTAAGCATTTGTTAATTGAATGATTGAATGTTATGACTGAAGAAAGCAAGTTATTGCCTCACCCTTTCATCATTTATTCAAACAGCTTCACTTTATGACCTCTACTTTTGGTCAAGTTCTATGTCAAAGGGCATTCCCTGACAGATTCACTTTTGTGGGCAATATGTCCCTCTCTCAACAACTCAACTCTGCCATTGTAGCATAAAAGCACCATTGTTGTTGTTGTAATTACTTGCCATCCAGTCAACCTCAATTCATGGTGACCTCATGCATATGAATTTGAACCTGTTCCATAGGGTTTGCAGGGCTGTGACTTTCTGGAAGCAGATCACCAGCCTTACTTCTGAGGTGCCTCTGGATGGGTTTGAACACCAACCTTTTTGTTAGCAGTCCATCACTTAAGCAGCTGTGCCACCCAAAGACTCCTCAGATTAACTTTTGTTGGTCATTTGGTTGGTTGGTTGGTTGATTTTGCATGATTCAGAAGTAAACCACCAGTTTTCATTGAGTAAATTCCAAGTCATGGCGACCCCATGTACGATTCAAAAGTGAACACAATATAAATAGATACACACAGAGGAGTCGTTCCTACATATATTCTCAATCATTCCATTCCCTCAGCCCACTACAGATAAGCATTTTTATCAGTTTCTTGTTTACCCTTTCAGTGTTTCTTTACGCAAATATAAGCAAATTCAAATATGTATTTTGACACAAGGGTAGCATACTATAATCTCCACCTTGCTTTTTTTCACTTGGTAATGTATCCCAGGGATCTTCCCACATCAGAACATAGCTCTCCATTATTCTATTTTAATAACTGCAGAGCATTCCACTCTAGGTGTACAATATAGTCCTTTTAATCAGTTCTTTATTGATGGGCAGTTGGTGGTTTCCAATAATCTGCTATCACACACAAAGCTACAATGGTAACTTTAAACAAATGCATTTTGTACACATGCAGGTATAGCTGTATGACAGATTCCCAAAAACCAGGACTGCTGGGTCAAAAGCTAAATAAATGTATCTTTAATATTGGTTCATACACCAGATTCCCCTCCTTGGGGTTGTTCAGAAACATGGCAAGGTGCCACAAAGAGGTGGTAATGTCTTTACCGTGTATGTGTGATTTAGGTTAAATAGAATCATTTCCATCTTTGTCAAAAGGAATGCTAACCTTTACTTTCATAAAACATATGCTATGCTATGCTATGTGCTGTCGAGTCCAACCCGACTCATAGCGACTCCTCCTTGGGTTTCCGAGGCAGTATCACTACGAAAGTAGATTGCCCCATCTTCCTTCCGAGGAGTGGCTGATGGGTTTGAACCGCCAGCCTTCTGGTTAGCAGTCAAGTGCCTTACGCACTACGCTACCAGAACTCCCTCATAAAACATAGACCTTTTTAAAATGTAAATCAGTGTTGCATCCCCCCCAATGCTGGTCTGTGCTGTTTTCCTAGTCTATTTCTATCCAGCAATTCTCTTAGACTAATAGATTTCCCTCCTAGTAACCTATCAGAGGAAAACAGACCCTCTAAAAAAGCGTTCAAAGATGAGTTCATATGGGTAGAGTTAAATTTTTATAAGAGTATTCAGAGATTCTAATTTATCTGCAAATATTTTCTATCACAATACATGAAATAACATGTAAAGAAATATACAAATGAATATTTTTAAATCGTATTCCTTTCATCTCAGGGGATGCCCCAAACACTAGTTTATGTTCTCAGGTTTTCAGTAATTCATGACTTTCTTCACAGTGATAATCTAAAATTAGAAAATGTATGCCTATTTGCAGAATTAACAAAAAGGTTCCTTTCCCACCCCTTCTAGAGAAGGAATGACGGAACAACATACTTTCACATAAGAATCTCAGCTTTCAGGAAATTGATCCTCTGGCTTAGAATATTTGATATATGCAAACAGCACAATAATAATGATCTGCTTCAGTACCAGCCTGGATTCTCTAAGTGCAAGTTACACTAGATTAAATTCACTCCTTTGTTTGGTATCATTTTGTATAATGCCTTCAATTTACTTTCAACCTCTTTGGCACGGGCTAACTAACTGCATCTGCTAGTTAGTTTAAACTACCCTCTAGAGGTCTTTAGTTACCCTGATCAATAACTTATACTCCATCCACCAATGACATGCACAAAAACGTTTTTAAGCTGCTCTATTCATAATGGCACCAAACTGGAAACAACCTAACACCCAACAATCTTAGAATGGACATCTAAATTTCATACACTGGGAATACCACACAGCAATGGATAAAAAATGAACTTGTATAAGTAATAACATGAATGAATCTCACAAAACGTGATGATAAGAGAAAAAGTCACATGTTAAAGACACATACTGTATGATTCCAATTATATGAAATTCAAGTCAGGCAAAACTACTCTATGTTTCAGGTAAAACTAATCTATGGTGATACAAAGTCAGAATACTGAGTTCTTTTTTCAGGGAGAAGGGGAGAGGTTGTTTCCACAGGGAAAAGTATCAGGAGACAGCCTTCTCAGAGTGCTGGAAATATTCTGTATGTTGGTCCAGATGACTGGTACATGGGTAAATTGAATTAGAGATTTTGTGAACTTTACTGTATGTAAACTATATCTCATAGTACAGAGCTGGTCAGCTAGCATCCTAATCAAGAAGTTCCCCTATCTATATCTGTGTAACACTGGACACTGAGCAGAGTGAACATCAAAAATGGGTTTTTATTGATGAAATTTGTGGTTTATTAATTAGAACAATGAATGTTAAGAATGGGCTACATCATTTTAGATACTCCCTTATCAAGTAGCCTTGGTGTTCCAATGGTTAAGCACTTGGTTGCTAACCAAAAATTGGCAGTTCGAGCCCACTCAGCAGCTCTATAGGAAAAAGACCTAACAATCTGCTTCCGTAAAGATTACAGCCAAGAAAACCTCATTGGGCAGTTCCACTCCATCACATGGGGTCATTGTGTGTTGGAACCAATTTGACAGCACTCAGCAACAGTACCAACATTCTCACATATATAGGTTATAAGAATCCATCCAGCAAGGCCTATAACCTGTACTCTTATGTGTAATCCTTAAAAAAGTCCAGCCCCTGGTTTGGAGGACTTCTGTCTCATGTCTATCATAAGGGTAAAAGGCAGGATACTAGCAAATCCACATCAAGGAAAGCTTTCATGCAAAGTGGTGGTCAAACCACCTAAAGGGGTCTGAGAACTGGGACTTCAGTTGACAGGACAAACCATATCAACTGAATGATGTTCTTGATGTTTGTTTCATAAATGTCTTATGCTGAATTTGGTCTGAAATCAACTTTCATTATAAGCTGGTGGTGAGGATATGGGAGAATAGTTAACCCTCACTCACAAAAACTTTTTGGTTTTACTATTACCTCTTCAAAAAACCTGGGAGTGTTTATGACCATTGGGACTTAATTCAATTCTCAACAGGTTCCATGTTATAGCAAGGAAATGTACAGACATACAACATGGTAACAAGTTTATGAATCCGTATGAACGAAATGAAGAAATAAGGGCTCAATAGGAGAAAAATTAAATAAGTAAACATGACAATACCCAACCCCAATGGGGGGGAGTGGTATTCTACAACGTCCTACAGGGCTCTGTCACAGGGCCCTTCTTCTTCCATACTTTTATTGGTAACTTGTATAAAGGCAAAGAGGATACGATCATCATATTTGTAAGCAACACAAAACTAAACCTGGTTAAAGACTCAGTATTCTAAAAGATCATGGAAGGCCGGGTTCATGGACTAGATCTAACAGTTTAATTTACAAACAGATATAGAAGATGTAATAACTCAGGTCAAAAGAGACAAGGCTCAATGATAAAATGGATGTAATGATAAAATAGTGTAATTACTGTTGTATTTAAGCTTTAGGGGTTTTAGATAATAATAACTTCATATTCACTTTGAGTCAGAAGGGTGCTGTAGTCACCAAAAATGCAATGCACATGTTATATTTCAATAAGTTTGCTTTAAAAATGTAATGCAATCTTCTATTCCATTAATTTGAACAAAGGTCATTTTCCTGCCCCATACTTTGCTGTCAGAACATTTCTGAAAACAAAGGATGGTTTCTATACTTTGTAAGGGATCAACCATACTGCCTACCCCATCCACCAGTTCTACAAACCCTAGGGTTCTCTTTCCCTCTCTCACCAGCTTCCTCACTGGACCTGGGCAGTATGTCCCAAGATTCTCTCTTGGCCACTTAGGAAAGGAGGAGGCTTCCAAAACAAGTGCTGTCACAAGTCCTCAACGTCCATGCTTCTTCCCTGGTTCTACAACCCAGGGGCAGAAGGTTCATCAGCAGGAGAAATTGGCTCCTGGAACACTCAGAGCATGGGCACCCTTCCAGAGAAGCCCGGAATTACTCTAGGTTGGAAGTCTTCCAGAAATCCTTAGCTCTCCAGCCCACTTCCTCTCCCTCCCCCACCTACACAACCAACCTCAAGTCTCAGCTCCCCAAATGCAGAAAGATTGACTGGTATATTCATTCATTAAACAGATACTCAGATTTTGGGAAAATGTTAATGGTGATTTTTTCAAAAATTTATTTTTTCAAGGAGTATGTATCATGTGAATGACAATATTTATTGAATACAACTACTATCAGAGCATATCTCGTTTCTCTCACTTCTGTAAATAAAATCATCAATGAAGCTGAGGGAAAGATCTACCCCAAGGGATGTGACCCACAAAGCCAGCCATGAGATGGGCCCTTGGTGAATACCACCTCCCAGAGGACAGGAAGGTGACTGTGGTAGTTCAGTTTGTGTGTCAACTTGGCTGGGCCTGGTTGAGTGGCTGGGCAGCTAGATGTAGTATTCCCCATGATGAGACTGGTAATCAACTCCATGGTGGAATCTACTGGGAACAGCTGAGTAGCTGCCTTAGGAAATGTGGTTTGCTTCCTGTGTATAAGCAGAAGCCTTGGGGAATGGTCTCTAGTTTATGGCATGCTTGGACCCTGCATGTAGCTGGGTCATTGTTCAGCAGCCTGCCATGCTCTGATGACCTTGGGACTTAAAATAAACTTGAATTAACGGCCTGCCATGTGGTTTGGTAACATCGGTACTGTGCCTTTTTACTCGTCAACCTTGGGCTTCTCAGCCTCAGCAGCCAGCAGCTGTCTGAGTGAAGAAACGCCTCTAGCTCCAGTGGGCCAGGAGCAGGAGGCAGAGCTGGACCCCAAGGTTGAGGGGCTTTAACCCAGCCCCCAGAGCCTGGCACTTTGAACTTGGAATTAAAGCCTCCAAACAGTGAGAGAATAAACTCCTATTTAAGCCATTCCATTTCTGGTGTATTCCTGTTAGAGCAGCACTCGGTAACCAGAACAGTGACTAAATCATAAAGGAGGAACACATTCTATACTCTTGTGCCAGACCAAGAGGAGGGACTTACCTGACTGGCAGTGGGGGACTGGTAGGGGTTGCTCAGCCCCTTCTTCCTTCCTTTGCTTCGGTGCTTTCAGCTGCCTGCTAGGAGCCCACACATTGCTCCTCTCCTCCATGCCAGAAAAGGAGACTGGTGGCACCACCCTGTCTATGACCAGTAGGCAATTCTGAGGTTCAGAATTACAAAGTCCTTTGTTTTCACATATTACTGATTCACGAGCCCTCCAATTTAGCTTGTATCAGCAATAAAGTTAATATTTTGATTTCTATTTGCCTGACCCCACAGTCCTACCTCTCAACTGGTTCAGAACTCCGGCGGGAATTCTCAATCCTAACATACATATCAACGTGCCTGGGCAGAATTTGGTGGGAAGGCTAAGACGCTAGTAAGGGTCTTCACAGCAGAACTTGCACAATACAGAGAATGTGCCAAACAGCAGTGACCTCTGGGGTGGTACACCTGATATCCACTAGGTAGCCAAAGCATGACTTTTTCATTTTTCTTTATTCTGGAAAAATGGGAGTTTCCTTAGACAGGTAACCTGATAGGCCCACCATTTAGTCTCCTTGAATAAAACATCAGAATATCAAATAACAAAACAAAACTAATCAAAAAGACTGTTAATGTCTTTGTTGTAACTCTAAAAAGTATTATGAACATTTATGGAAATTATAAAAGGCAAATACCATGGAGATTATAAAAGAAAGTACCATGGACTACCAGAAGAACTAACAAATCTGTCCTGGAGGAAGTGCACCTGGAATGCTCCTTGGATGTGAGAATGGCCAGACTTCGTCTCACCTCCTTTGGTCACAGTATCAAAAGGGACCATTCCCTGGAGAAGGATATCATGCTTGGTAAAGCAGGGGGTCAACAAAAAAGGGGAAGACTCTCAATGAGATGGATTGTGGCTGCTGCAATGAAGGGCTCAGGTATAGCAAAGATTGTGAGATAGGCACACAACTGTATAGTGTTTCCTTCTGTTGTATATAGGGTCGCAATGAGTCAAAACCAACTCAACAGCACTTAACAACAACAACATAAAAGGCATACCCAAAGACCAGTTAGGCCTACAACTAATACACTGTCTCCTCCTCTCTGGCAATTATAGTTTATCTAACCAGTGTAAAAGTTAGGCCTGCCCAATCTACGATTCCAGCCCAATTTGAGACAGCACTAATTAGTGTCATTGATTCCATTAACCAAATGATTTCCAAATTTCCATTTCACTGTGTTTTAGAGCCATAGTTTATATGTCTCTAAAGCTTGTTTCCTCCTCTAAAAACAAGAGATAAATGAACAAAATTAAGAGTATTACCTAAAGGTATGAAGCATAAAGCGAATTTCATACTTAAATGAACCTGAAGAGATCATTTAGACAGTTCTACCTCTTCATTCCTCAGATAAAGCGACTGTGGTACTATAAAATAAATTCAGTTTATGACCTATCCACTATGTGAGAAATCTGAATATGAACTGGATTATTATTAATTCTTATTAGTTGTGATAATGTTATTCTGGTCATGTAGGGAAACTTTCTTTCATTTTCTCTATCCTTTCCTTCTGTCTTTCAGATCCATACTAAATGTTATTATTAGAGGTAGAATGTCAAGATGTCTTTAATTTACTTTAGTATTTCAGCATTTTTTACAAATGGAGTTGAGTGCAGTCAGTATATAAATAGCTGACCTGACCTGGGTTACTCACAACTGGCTAGTGGCGAAGCTGGTTAACAGCCAAGTATCGTTCCTCCCACAGCCATTCCCAGACAGTGCCTAAGGCATTTGACTGCTAACCAGAAGGCTGGCAGTTCAAACCCACCAGCCACTCCTCAGAAAGAAGACTGGGTGTGGTAGTTAAGGCTGTGGGTCAACTTGGCTAGGCCTGGTTGAGTGGCTGGGCAGCTGGTGGTAGTTATTCCCCATGATGAGACTGGCAATCAAATCCATGGTGGGATTTACCACAAGCAGCTGAGTAGCTGCTTTAGGGATGTGGTCTGCTTCCCATATGTAAGAAGCAGGTTTGGGAATGACCTCTAGTTTATGGCACACTTGAACACTGCATGTAGCTGAGTCATTGTTCTATAGCCTGCCATGCTCTGCCGATCTTGGGACTTTCAATTGATTTGAATTAGTAGCCTGCCATGTTGTTAGGTAACATTGGGACTGTACCTTTTTACTTGTCAACCTTAGGTTTGTCAGGCTCAGCAGCCAACAGCTGTCTGAGTGAAGAAAAGCTACCAGCTTCAGTGGGCCAGGAGCAGGAGGCAAAGCTGAAGCCCAAGGTTGAGGGGTTTCACCCAGCCCCTAGATCCTGGCTTTGAACACAGACTTAAAGCCTCCAAACTGTAAGAGAATAAACACCTGTTTGTTAAAACCATCCCATTTGTGGTATCTTCTGTTATAGCAGCACAGAGGTAACCACAACACGGGCAATCTAGTTCCATACAGATACCGCCTCAGAAACCCAAGGAGGGGTCGCTTTGAGTCAGAACCAACTGGACAGCAGTGAGTTTGGTTTAGTTTTTGTTTGTTTGTTTGTTTTTTTGTTTTTCGGTGCCAGCTGCCTGCTAGGAGCCCACACCATTGCTCCTCTCCTCCATGTCAGAAAAGGAGACTGGTGGCACCACCGTGTCTGTGACCAGTAGGCAATTCTGAGGTTCAGAATTGCAAAGTCCTTTGTTTTCACATATCACTGATTCACAAGCCCTCCAATTTTTCAGAGCAGCTACATGAGATGACCTGCACACTGGCACCATCTCAGAGGACCACTTGAACTCTGCTCACTCCACTGTGGAGAGGCTCCACATGCTCCAAATAATGTGGCAAACCAAGCTTTCAGGAAAAGCATTGCTGGATTAGCTTCTTTCTGTGATTCAAATACTCAAGTAATGGCCAAATATTTATTTAACATTATCCTGAATGGACAACTGCTCAGAATTTCAAAGACCACACATGTGCACCAACAAACTAGAATCTTCCCTAAGCAGGATTAATAGAATAAGTGTATAATCCTACAATCATAACCATTAACAGACACTATTCTAATTATTTTACAAGAATGATCTCAGTTAATGACCACAACATCCAATCAGATTATTGTCTCCATTATGTAGATGAAGTAATTGGGGCACACAGAGTTCAAGAACCTTGAAGAAGACCACAGAGCTCTACATGACAGAGTGAGCATTTTGGACTACTGGGAGAAATTGTTCTGGGTAATTCCTTCTCATTACTTTGAAAACAGTACAGAAGAATTTAAAACAAAAAGTAAAAGAAAACAGATTAAGTCTGCCCTACCAGCCAAAACAAAATTTCTGATGTCACAAAAACCTTTTATGCTGTTTTTCTCATGAAAACACAAATCATTCAACTATTGCTTAACTCTCTTCTCTCAATAAACTTAAGCAAGTCCAACCATTCTGCAATTTTTCCTTTAGAGACCTAACTGGAGGCTGCTTAGTGGGCACAGAGGACCAAATCTCCCCATTCAGCCTCTGGTCGTGATAAATCTGAAAGGGTATTCCCTTTAAAATGAATATGTGTAGAAAAAGTCTTCACACAGACTCCCTGGGTGGTATAAACAATTAAGAGAGAACTCCACTACTAGCTGAAAGGTTGGTGGTTTAAACCCACCCAGATATGTCTTGGAAGAAGGTCTGGCAATCTAATCCCAAAAGGTCACAGCCTTGAAAGCCCTCTGGAACATTTGTACTCTGCATATATGGGGTCACTGATGAGTCAGAACTTACTGGATGGCAACAACAACTGCGGTCAACCTTCCAATCCCTTCACTAATTTTCCAAGGCTGGTAATTACTTTGAATGAATTTTTATAATTAAGTTATTTCTCCAGAGTTGCGCCTTTTATGCTAAAATAAAACACAAGACCAAAAATAGTAGATACAAACAGGATATTCTTTTTTTTTTTAAAAAAAAAAAAAGGTCAGGTTTCTTAAGGATGAACTGGGAAAATGGCCTTTTGGAATAGTCCTCAGTCCTGTGCCACAGCCTCTTCCAACTTAGTCCAATTATTCCCAACAAGAATAAATTAAGAGCTTCCCATATAATCTTATAGGAAGCCACAGAATTCTCTAAGGAAGTCAAAGTCAAACCAAGATACAGCATATGGCATCTGGAAGGTAGACAGTGAAGGGTAGAATGAAACCAAAACAACAAGGAACCGAAAGCTCCAATTCCAAGGAGTTTGGAAATTGCTGGCATAGCGGTAGCTGCAAAGGACTTAGATTATAAAAAGAGAAAGAACTTCTATCATGGTTACTATCTCTACTTTGAAAATCATATCTTCCTCAAATATTAGTAGGCTAAATGATGAAGGTAGTAATTGAGGCAAAGAGGCTATATTTCATATCAGCAATAGAAATCAACAGTAGAATCTACAAATAATAGTCTCTCACATAGAATACCTTCCTTTCACTAACTGGGAACTACTCATTCCTTTTTAAAATTAATTATTGTTAAAATTACTATTTGACATTCACAAAATGCCAACATGTCTATATCTGCTATTATGACTGCATCATTCATTCACCTCTGAACTGACTTTCAAAACATTAACTTCATCCCAAAAAACAACCATCAGGCAAGAAAATAAGCAAGGCGATTAAAATTTATATGAACAATAAAAATAAATTAGTAACATAATTTGCTGTAGTTGTCAAGGCATGTTTTATGACTTTTACATTAAATAGACTGGGAACTCTTTTCTTTCTATTTATTACTGCAAACAGTACAAATGCAACAATTATAATGGCTAAAGGAACTTGACTGCTAACCAGAAGATGGCGGTTCAAACCCACCAGCCACTCCTCAGAAGGAAGGTTGGGCAATCTACTTCCGCAGTGATACTGCCTCAGAAACCCAAGGAGGAGTTGCTATGAGTCAGGTCTGACTTGACAGCACATAACAACAGCAACAAAGGTAAATCAGGAAAAGAAAAGTCCTTAGGAAAGTTTCCTGTCTAAAGAGGTATGTTAAGCATATACATGATGTTCATGGTGGTGGAATAATTTGGAAAAGGATAGCAACAAAAGCTGCACAACATGAATAATGTAATCATTGTCACTGGATTGTACATGTGGAAACTGTTGAACTGGTGAAGCTTTCTAAAACATAATTTTAAAAAAAAAGTATCCATGGTGATACTTTGAATAACTGAAGGAGAGTTTGTCCACTCTGCAGTCCAATCGTGTCTTCCTCTTCCTTGCCCATACTCTAGGCTGTATACTTGAGAGTCTGTAATGGCAGTGGTAACATGGAAGTGCGGTAACTAACAAAGAGAGCACAACTGAGGCCCATCCTTCATGCCAAAGGAAACCAGTAATGTCAGAATTAAAGCTAAGTCTAATTGAACTCGAGCTGTGCAATATTCAAACAGGTTCCAAGTTGGCTTTATTTCAGAACTCTCACATTAATTCTAATCAGCATGCTCCCCCAACTCAAAGTCTCAGAGACCAGGGAAATAAGGAATTCCTTGGTCAGTCTTATGCCTGACTATATGAACACAACCTGCGATTCATGCCTCCATGAGGGAAATTAGCACATGATTTTGCAAATACTCTTCTGTTTCTCTGCCCCCTCTCCTACTAATGCAGGGCTTCCCAAAATGTGAGCAACAGGAGTTATCCATCTTTGTGTTTGAGCAGAGCCTGGCACACAGTAGGCACCCATCAGGCCTATCCAGTGAATACTGAATAAACAGGAAATCCCTAGAAAATTTTCTCCTCATTAATATCTTCCCTACTCAGGCCAAAAATTTCACTATGGAAGGTTAATTTCTTTGGAGCTCTCTTCCAGACTTCTTAACACAACAGATAATTCTGTGAGAGGTGTCATTTTGTTTTATCAACTGCTTTGGGCTAATAAAAATAATAAAAGAAAATGGCTCAAAGGTGAAGAGAAAGGTTAGGAAGGAAAGAAACAGTAACAGGATTAGTAGAAAAAGGAAATTAAAAGGAGAGATAAAATGGGAAAGAGGCAGAGAAATACCCTGCCTTCTTCAGAGTTTTGGCTGGAACCTGACACTGCCATCAAGTTGATTCCAACTCATGGTGTGACCCTTTAGGACAGAGTAGAACTGCCCTATATAGGCTTCCATGCTGTAAATGTTTACAGAAACAGGCGGCCTCATCTTTCTCCTATGGAGTGACTGTTGGATTCGAACCTTTTGGTTATCAGCTGAATGCTTTAACCACTGTGCCACCAGAGCTCCCTGAAGGAGGAACAGTAAGAGCAAAATCCACAATTGTTATCACAACCAAGCTCTAAATTACAGGCAAACAATAAAATGCATAACATCTCAGTCATATAATTTAAACTCCACAGTGCACTAAATGACTGTAAAGCTTTCTGCAAATACAAAGGGATGTACATCCACAGAATAATCTTGTAAACATGTGGTTCTCACTGTTTGGACTCCAAATGGTCAATAGGTGCACCCAGAGAGCTTTCAATAAATATTAAACCACAACACAACAACCAACCACTCAGGTTTCTCAGGAACACACAACCTTTTTACCTATAACTTCAAAGATGAGGTGGGAAAAAGACAAATAATTTCAGCTGAAGGTTTACAAAACGATAGTCCTCAGACAGCCTGGGCACTGGGACTTGGTAAAATATCTCCTGACAGGTGCTGACAATAGTGTCTGACATCTTACCTACCCTGGCGATGGTCTCCCATGTGTGATGGGTGGATGGCTCCGTTTTAATAACTGGGAGGGGAGATGGGAAAGAATTCTACCCAGAAGGCTGAAGTCTTGGGAAATTTCCATGGAAAGCAAAAATCAAATACAAGTATTTTGTCTTTTTTAAAAATTGAATATATGCTATTTGTATCGAGTGTGGTTTGTATTCAGAATCCAAAAGCAAGTTTCTTTCTTTATTATTTGTTGAACTAAAATGAACTTTAACTGTGAGGTAGAATGGAGCAAAAGAAGGAAAGACAAAGGCTTAGTCTTTGGAGAACAAAGAACAAATTACTTCTCCAGCATCATGTCTCAAACTTCAGAAGCTAGGGTGAAAATTTTGTATCTCAAGGATAATAATCCCCAGCACAACACTAAAAAATGCAGAACTACTATCTCTGAGTAACAATTATTAGCAAATTTCATTAAAAATGTTTAACTCCCCTTTAGTGAAACAAATAGAGGTCACAGCAAGAATAGGAATGTGACTGCAATAAAAAGACATGCTCAGGGACCTCTACTGATGGAATGTCCTGTACTTAGAAAGCAGAGTTTTCTTAGAAACTGAACATGCTATTCAAGAAAAGAACTGAATTAATGGCCTAGGGAATTATGCCTCTTAATCCTTCCAATTCAGAGAGGACAACAGCCATATGCATAATTCCATGAGAACAAGGGAAGAATGAGGTCATCTACCCAGTGTGAAGTAAAGTACCAGAGGTGGACAAAGACACCAACAACCACTCAGAATGTAGTTCTTATCCAAGGCATATCTGTGATTCAGTTTTCTGAAATGAAGACCAACAGTCCGAGTGACGAGTGACGGGTCAGTGACTCCAGCCACCTAAATCACTCCACATGTGCCTGGAATATAGTAGAGCGTTCAGAAAAGAGTTAAAATGGGAGGCTGCTAGTTGTTAAAAGGCTGGTGGAATCTGGATTTCCAGAGTGTTTCCACAATTCCCAGAACTGAGAAGAGTGGCTTACTGTGCCTTACCTATTTGTATAAACAATATGGTTCATGCCAAACACCTGCTTTTCTTCCAGGAGTCTGGAATTTTGGTATATACTAGGCAGAGGGTTCCTCCATGACCAGACTCCAACAAAAACCCTGGGCACTGAGTCTCTAGTGAGCTTCCCTGCTTGGAAACATTTCACACATGTTGTCACAACTCATCTGCTAGGGAAATTAAGCACATCCTGTGTGACTCTACCAAGAGAGGACCTTTGGAAGCTTGAGCCTTGCTCCCTCTGGACTTTGTCCCATGTATGTTTTTCCCTTTGCAAGTGTTGCTCTGTATCCTTGCACTGTAACAAATTATAGCTATGAATACAATTATATACTGAGTCCTGTGAATCATCAAATTTGGACGTGGTCTTGGAGACTCACCACATAGGGACTTGATACTTATTTTGTAAGTGACCCACTAAGCTCCAGTAAATATCACATATCCTGAAAAGAGATCCAATCCTTAGTCTCAAGGATCCTACCTCAAGTTCGAAAGTCAACGTGCCCATGTAGATACCCCATGGGGCTCTGCTGCCAGGAGATGGGCTTCCTCATAAGGGGTCTGTGATGGGCTAATTACAGCTCCTGGGCTTCTGAGATGGAAAATTTAGACATCCTCTTCCCACCCATAGGGAAATATCCCATCCCTGCCCCAATGATTTCACTGCCATTTCACCACCATCAGTGAGCAGAAACCTCACAGAAATTAAAAGTTGCTCTTGCTTTTAAAAAAAGACAAAAAGTTGGCACACCTCCACAAAATCCTTAATAACGTCCCTCGGACCGGTTTCCTAGAAATTCTTCCAAGGTCGCTGTCCTATATCCTACTTGGAAAAGTCTTCATCCAAAGAGCCCGTAAGAGAATGTGCAGCTTCCTGCGGATATGAGGAGGAAGCAGCCACCAATCATTAGGTTCAATGCAGATTTGAGATTCCATAGCCAACTCCCAGCCTGGCCCAGAAAACTAGGCCCAAGTGCTGGGCATGTGACAAATACTTAACTGAAGGAAGATCAATGAGTTGAAGCAGTTTTCAGGCTAAGAACAAGCTTAAGTCACGGATGAACAAGGGTCAAGGGTCCTAGGAAGCCATGCGCTAATAGTCTCTTACCCACCCCTACAGGCAGGCCTTCTTCCCCAGTTTGGCCAATGGGAGAACACAACCAACTCAAGCTGTTTATCTGCAAGTAGTCAAGGCAGAGATGCCTGATGCCCAAAATTTAGGCATCTTGGTTTGGGGGCCCAGCTCTGTCACCGCTACCTCATCCTCCTCATCTATAAAACTCAGTGAGCTCTAACACCCAATGACCCTCCTGCTGGTTTCTTTTCTGTATTTTGTAAAAGAGCACACATGGATTTATTCACTCATTTAGTCAAACATTTACTGGGGCTTGTGATGGGCCAGGCTGAATTAGAAATACAAAGACAAATGAGAGGAGGGCTTTTGCCAGCATTCAAGGATCTTACCCACTGACTTATAAAACATTTGCATTCCCTAAAACCTCTGAAAATACCCCAAAGCTGACAGGATGCCTGTATCCCTTAAAAATAAAATGAGTCTTTCCAAAAAAAATAGCCATGGAGTGGATGGATTCTGACTCACAGTGACCCAATGCATGTCAGAGTAGAACTGTGCTCCTTAGGGTTTTCAATGGCTGGTTTTCCAGAAGTTAATCACCAAGATTTTCTTCTAAACAACCTCTGAGTGGACTCCAACGTCCAACCTCTTGGTTAGAAGTCAAAAGCCCATTAACCATTTGCACTACCCAGGAACTCCAAACAGATCTTGATCCTATTAGGATTCCCAGTGGACTAAACAGTCCCTGAGCAGCTTAAACAGTTTGCACTCGGATACTAACAAAGGCTGGCAGTGTGGATCACACAGCAACACCAAGGAAGAAAGGTCTAGTGACCAACTTCTGTAAGATTACAATCATTGAAAACCCTGTGGAGCACATGGGGTCACCATAAGCAAGATCTGACTCAACAGCAATAGCAACAGAGTTTGGATTTTGAATGAAAGTGTAAGAGGGATGGAAATCGACACATGGGCCTGGACAGGACTACTATCGCCCTTTGGTCCACTCATCCTCAAACAGCTGTGAGGCATAGAGCTGATCTATGCCCTGATTCCTCCTGGGCCACCTGGTAACTCTCCTCTCCTGATTCTTCCTGGATCATTAAACAAGGTGGCCTCAGTCCCATAATCCTAATACATGAAGCTCGTGGTCATGTTTCAGGGCAGCTTTTTCCAGCCTGAACTTCCCCAGGTCATTCAAGTCTCAGAATACTTGACACAGGCTGATGTGATTAAGGTGTCTTAATCTTAATCTTAAATACATTGAGTATTTTGGGAGCATTACTTGGTACATGTGAAGTATACATATTTACATATATTTCAGAGTGCATTTAAGAGGTTTGTGGCCACTACAAGAAAATTTTTTAACTTTTAAATTATGGATGGATATTTGTTAAGTTAAGGCCTACTTCTTTGAAATCTCCAAGTAATCACCTGTTATCTAACCTCACTGCCATCAAGTTGGTTCCAACTCATAGCAACCCTACAGAGCAGAGTAGAACTGACCCATGGGGTTTCAAAGGCTGTAAATCCTTATAGAAGCAGACTGCCACATCTTTCTCCAATAGAGCTGCTGGTGGTTTTGAACCACCAACCTTTTGGTTAGAAGCTGAGTGCTTTTAACAAATGCACCACCAGAGCTCCCTCTTTATGCTACTACCTCTCAAACCACCAGATGATTGTAGACCAGTGCTGAAGGCTCACAGTTAACTGGAAGAACAACTTTGACTAGAATATATAAGCCAAGGAGTCAGCCCACCCACCACTTTGACTAAGTCTAGCCTTGCTCTGGTAGCATAGTGGCTATGGCACTTGACTGCTAACCAGAAGGCTGGCGGTTCAAATCCACCAGCCACTCCTCGGAAGGAAGATGGAGCAATCTACTTCCGTAGTGATACTGCCTTGGAAACCCAAGGAGGGGTCGCTATGAGTCGGGTCCAACTCGACGGCAAACAACAACAACAACAACAAGCCTTGCTTCTGGTTCCTGATAATTAATGCAGTGGCCACTTATTGAACACAGTGCCAGGCCCTTCATACATATTATCACTAAATCCCACAACTGCCTTAAAAGACTCCTATTTTGCAGATGACATTCAGAAAGGTTGAGCAACTTCTCAAAAGTCATAAATCAAGGTGTATGTCTGATTCCAAATCCCACACGCTACTTATGCTATCATTCTACTGCCAACCACAATTGAAGAAATACTCTTAAAGACTATTTGCAATAGAAACATTTTAGGACTGGTTACTCAGGGGAAAGCAATAGAAAAGTAAGAGCTTTGGTCTATCAGTATATACAAAAATACTCAATATTACCCTAGACCTTTGGAAGTCTAAGGATGCCGAGAAGAATGGCCCCAGCCTAGGTCAGAGCTCAAGGACTTAAGGAAAAGCCATTGAGAGTCCAGTACCAGGTACATATAAGGAAGACGAAGCTGACAGGAAAAACCTGCACTATTGTCAACCAAGGCCTCCAAAAGAGAAAGGCTGTTGGAAAACTCAAAATCATTTAAAAAAAAAAAAAAAAAAACAGGCTTATTTGTCTGATAGAGACTGGTGAAACCTCCGAGACTAAGCCCCCTAGTCAGTCTCGGGCCTGGAATTGAACTCACTCTCATGGCTTCCAGCCAGACAGTGGATAAGCATATAAGGTGAATAATTTACACCAGGTAAATATACTCCTTAGAACAATGAGAGATCGGAAAGGCAGTATTTGCACAAGGAGATAGCTCAGAGGACAGGAATTAATAAAAAAGAAGGACACAGGGAAAAGGTTAACTACAGAGGGGAACTGGGAAGAGATAGAGATGTTACATTATGGGGACTGCATCAATGTCATAAAACAAAATGTGTATCAACTGTTGAATGGAAAATGAATTTGCTCTGTAAACTTGCACCCAAATCACAATTAAAAAAAAAAAGAAAGAAAGAAAGAAATCAATGTTAAAAAAAGATAGAAAAAAAAGACTATTGGAAAGCCCAGTCCTATAGATAGATTCCAGGAGCTCTGGTAGCGTAGTGCCTAAAGGCACTTGACTGCTTACCAGAAGGCTGGTGATTCAAACTCAGCAGCCACTCCTCAGAAGGAAGTGGCAATCTACTTCCGTAGTGATCTGCCTCGGAAACCCAAGGAGGGGTCACTATGAGTCGGGTCCAACTCAACGGCACATAACAACAACAACAACATGGATAGATTCCAGGCACCCAGGATTCATAGAAAGGCTATAGCCCAAAACAAGGAATTAAAAACAAAGAGCTTGAAACTGTAAGCTCCCTAATAGCATAAACTACTAGAAAGAGGGGTCCCCCAAGAGCAGCTAGAATGGACTCTAGCTGGGGAGAGTCAGTTGAACTGAAAATAAATTGAGGTTTGCAGCCTCCCAAATTCCACCTGGCCCATTGCGGGGTGGGGATCTATTGCCTTTGAGTTGATTCTAACTCATAGCAACTCTACAGGACAGAGTAGAACTGTCCCATAGGGTTTCCAAGGATCTAAATCATTGCAGAAGCAGATCACCTTACCTTTCTCCCACAGAGTGGTGGTGGGTTTGGACCACTGACCTTTGGTTAGCCATCAAACATTTGAACCACTGTGCCACCAGAACTCCTATACCTGGCCTGTTAATGAGGTTAAATCTCAAAGAAGGCAAAACCTGTCCTTGCCATCATCACTTCTCTTTTCAAATGGCTGACTGCTTTTCCCTGACATCCAGAAGCTCAATGCCCTCATGCCCCACGTCACCTAGGCTGAAGCATTTACAAGCTTCTGTTACACCTCTTGATCTCACCTCAAAATTCTGGAACCCTGAGTGTTAACATCTTCCAGGTAAAGATCAGACTAAAATATAATTATGAAACCTTAGCACCAGAAGGGACCTTGGACCTCACATCATCCAGGTAGAAGAGGAACATGCAGTTTCTCTTTCCAATACACAAAGGAATGAACACTACTGAAAACTAAAGGGGTCATTCATGCTTCAGAAGCAGCATTTACAGATCCCACTAAACCTGGAAAAGAGAAAGCATTTGGAAGTCTAAGACCCTGCTGAATGGGACAGTTAGTCCTTCCCCATTTGTGTTGAGATTCTCAACACAACCATGCACCAGGTGAGGTTGTACCAAGTTGAAGCATCCCAGAAAGGAGCACTGGGGGTGCTTTAATCATAAAGCCTTTAGCTTCCAACCAAAAAGTCAGTGGTTCAAACACATCAGCTATTCCATGGGGAAAAAATGAGGCAGTCTACTTCCATAAAAATGTACAGCCTCGGAAACCCTACGGGACAGTTCTCTGTCTCACAGGTCGCTGAATTGGAATTGACTCAACAGCAGTAGGTTGTGTTTGGGTTAGCACCTCAGAAAACACAGAGCTGAGATGCAAGATCCAGACCCAGAGAATTTGCTGTTTTGCAGGTTTGTCAATATGTCACCACACAAATGTTCTGAATCCATGCTCTTATTTTCCTTTCTTTTCTATGGTGTTCATTGAGCAAATATATACCAAGTGCCAGCTTTCTGCATAGCCAAATGTATGGTATTTTGGGGAGGAACCAACATGATCCCAGGCCCTTCCAAATCAGGTGAATCCTAAACAACTGCTCTCAAATTCCATGAACTGTAGTGATCAGATTCGGCTTTTCTTAGCCCAGTTTCATCCTTCTTTTGTTGACTAAATAACCAAGCAAAATTGGAGGACATGACTATAAGAAGGTCTAGAATACTTCATTTGAAAAAGCAAATATAAAAGATCGAACCCTTAAATCTAAGGGGAAAAAAAAAAAAAAAACACTCTGCACCTGGAGCAGGAAATGAGGGCAGAAGCAAAAATATCAATAGTTGGTAATTAAGTCCTGGATTCTGAAGAAGGGTACTTGGTATTGATGAGAATAATCAGCAAATCTCCAGGAAAGTGTTAGGCATAAAAGTATCCCGGGGTATAAAATGTTTTCAGCTAGGAGAAACGAGGATCCCCATGCTCCCCTAATTTCTAAAAGAAGAAGAGCATAAGATGGGCTGGCTGAGAAGAAAACTGACCTGGCACCTGGTGTGTGGTTTATTGGTTGTTCCCTGTTGATATTAAGTAATTCATGTCACATCTGTTCCCATATCAAGAATACATCCAAGCACATCCTGTGGTTCTTTTCAGTTATCTAGTCAGGTAATTCATAGCATTTGCAGTTACTTTAATTCTGTGGACCCTGAACAAGACTCTCACCCTGCTTTGCAGAAGCTCCCGTCTCAGACATTTCACTATCTTGGGAGGAATAGCTGGATCAAACTGTGCTCCAAGGGGTGCTAAGCACAGGCAGCCCCAATGAGCAGCAGACCACAGGTTCACATGGCTCACAGTGAGGCTAGACGAGAGGCAGCCTTCAAGAGCCAGCAAGCCAGTCATCTACAGCAGCAGAGGCAAATGCTCATGCCCTGATACCCTGTCCTTCATTCACACATTCACACTTTGGAGGGAAAATAATAGGCTTCAAATCTAGCCTCAGCCTCACAGTTGAACCTGCCAGATACATACAAATACAGGCAGTAAACAAATGAGCTCTGGAATCATCCACACAACAGCATCATCCACATTTGAGTTACCTGCAAATGAAGGTGGGGCTGATGGAAGAGAAAGTCACAATCACAGCCTCACAGGATTAGGCAAACCTCTTCAGGACTTACTGCCACAACAAGATGGATTGGTGCAGTGGCTGCAGTAATGGGCTCAGGTATAGCAAGGATTGTGAGGCTGGTGCAGGATCAGGCAGTGTTTCATTCTTTTGTACACAGGGTGGCTATCAGTCAGCGCTGACTCAATGGCACCCAACAATAACACAAGGTGTAATACCAGATCAAAAAGTTTGCCACAAAAAAATAAATAAATAAATAAAATAGGGGCGAACTTAGGGGCCTTAATTTACAGCATAAATAGACTATCAAGTATAACCCAAGATAAGATGCACAAACAGCAGAAGACAAACTAGATGACTGGACCTTCTAAAAATTAAATTCTTATGTGCATCAAAAGACTTCTCCAAAAAAATAAAAAGAGAACCTACAGACTGGGGTAAATATACTCGGCAATGACATATCAGACAAAGGACTTATTTCTAAAATTTATAGAAAACTTCAACATCTCAACATTAAAAAGACAAGCAATCCAGTTTAAAAATGGGCAGAAGACATGAACAGACACTTTACCAAAGAAGATACTCAAGCAGCCAATGTGAAAAAATGTTCGTGATCATTAGCCATTAGGGAGATGCAGATCAAAACAACCATGAGATATCATCTCACTCCAGCACAAATAGTAAAGTTCAATAAGACAGAAAATAACAAATGCTGGCGAGGATGTGGAGAGACTGGGACTCTCATACACTGCTGGTGGGACTGTCAAATGATACAACCACTGTGGAAATTGGTATGGCGATTCTTTAAAAAGTTGGAATTAGAAATACCTTTTGATCCAGCAATCCCATTCCTAGGTGGTTGTTGTTGTTGTTGTTGTTGTTGTTGTTGTTATGTGTCGTCAAGTCGGACCCAACTCATAGCGACCCCTCCTTGGGTTTCCAAGGCAGTATCACTACAGAAGTAGGATTGCCCAACCTTCCTTCCAAGGAGTAGCTGGTGGGTTTGAACCGCCAGCCTTCTGGTTAGCAGTCAAATGCCTTAGCTACTATGCTCCAGAGCTCCTAGGTATGTATCCTAAAGAAGTGAGAAGCAGGACACAAATAGATATTTACACACCCATGTTCATCACAGCGCTATTCATAATAGCAAAGAGATGGAAACAACCTAAGTGTCCATCAACTGAAGAATGGATAAACAAACTGTGGTACATGCACACAATGGAATACTATGCAACCCTGCAGAATAATGTAGAATCTGCAAAACACTGCGTAACATGGATTAACTTGGAGGACATTATGCTGAGTGAAATAAGTCAATCACAGAAGACAAATATTGTATTAGTCCACTATTCTAAAAAGTCAAGGAAAGGTTTATACATAAAAGGAAACCTTTTCTGTTGGTTACCAGAGATGGGAGGGAAAGGGAAGGAAAATTTCTAGATAAGTTAGGGGGAAAAAAAACCATATATTCACTGGGGTATTGCTTGAACAATTTCTCTTAGAAAGATCAGCACTAGGCCGGTCCCCATGAGGCGGAGGTCAAAGATGTCCCAAATGTCCAAACTAGCATGCCACTCCATCATTTCAGACATTAACTCCTCCTCCTCCTCCCAATAATTTCCCCAGTCTTAGGGTTCTATACTTCGCTGTAATGCCTCACAGAACTCACAGACACCCAAGGGTTCATCTCACGTAGTAGTGGTGGAGGCTGGCAGGCTGGCGAGTCCCAGGTCCGTGAGTAGGTCTGGCGGATCCTCCCAACTCTCGGGGTTTGACGAACCTCGATCAGCAGATCAGATGACGGCTGCTGTCCCAAATCCAGGGGTGAGATGAGGATGAGCCAAGACACAAAGCCGGAGCAAGAGGAGAGCGAATCTTCCCAGGAGATTATACCCTCAGGGAAGCTAAGGGTGGTGATTTGAATTATACCCTCCAGCAAGGCAGGACTCAAGATACATTCCACCTGTGTTGCCCCAACAGAATTAACCTAAATCCCATCACAGAGTTGATTGCCAGTCATTTTAGGGAATGACTACTATCAGCTGCCCAGCCAAGTTGATACCTGACCTTAACTACCACAGCACCCCAAACAGGCATGGATAATGGAATTTACAAAACATCACAGAATGGAGGATAATGGCTAGAAGGGCCACATCAAGCAATTCACTGCAGGTATATATAGGTACCAAAGATGATTAATGGTTACCAGGAGTAGAAGGGAGGGGGAAAGGGGAAACTTTTGCTTGAGTGGCACTGAGTTTACACTAATAGGTAGTAGAATATTCTGGAAAAGGATACCAATAATGGTGATACAACATGAAAAATGTCATCAACGTCCCTGAGCTGTAAATGTGGAAGTTGTTATGTTGGCAAATGTCTTGTTGTATATGTTTTCGCCACAATAAAAGGAAAAAAAAATACATAATAAGAATTACAAAAAGTTTGCCACAGCTAATTCTGAAATAATAAAAATTACAAAAAGTTTGCCACAGCTAATTCTGTTCAGGGAGATAAGAGTCAAGCTTTCCCACTTGTCTTTTTCCAGGTACATTCTGACTCTTCAGGCCCAATGCATAGCTGAAAGGAAGATTATGGTTAGGGGAAGCATGATAGCAAAACAATAAAAACTGTCCAGAGCTATAAGAGGTTGCAGAGGACATCCCCAAATCCTTGAGGAAGTGAGGAGGTTGTAAATTGTAAAATATAAAATCAAAATGTTGAATGCCCACCACTTCTAGCTTTCCTAGGTAGTCCCCTCAAGGAAGTGAAAATAAATAAGTAAATAACTCACTGCCATCAAGTCGATTCCAACTCATAGTGACCCCCAGTGGGTTTCCAAGGCTATAAATCTTTATGGAAGCAGACTGTCTTATCCGTCTTCTCCAAAGTGGCTGGTGGGTTCAAACCCCAGACCTTCTGGTTAGCAGTCAAGTAGCTTAACCACTACACTACCAGAGCTCCTTTCAGGGAAGTAAAAAGAAACTAAAAAGTCAAGAGTTGGTCATGCAGGCAAAGAGGAGAAGCCTTACTAAAGCTGACTACACATTTCTCAATGCCATTGGCCCCTGGAATAAGAGACAGCAGTCTCGTGTCAACTCACCAGCCCCTCGGTTTTCCTCACTAGTCAGGCTGGGCTCTGAAGAGTCACACTTGTTTTTTCCAAATATCCATATACCTCTTCCTCTGCCCATCTGTCAGTTTGTTGTACTGTGGTGGCTTGCATGCTGCTGTTATGCTGGCAGAAGCTATGCCACCAGTATTTCAAATATCAGCAGGGTCACCCATGGTAGACAGGTGTCAGTGGAACTTCCATTCTAAGACAGACTAGGAAGAAAGACCTGAAGATCTACTTCTAAAAATCAGGCAATGAAAACTCTATGGATCACCATAGAATACTGTCTGATACAGTGCTAGAGGACAAGCCCCCTAGATTGGAAGGCACTACACAGCGGCTGCAACAATGGCCTCAAACATGCCAACAATCATGAAGATGGCTGGGACCGGGCAATGTTTCATTCTGCTGTACACAAGGTTACCATGAGCCAACTGAACAGCAACTTCCAACAATAGCGTATTCCTTGGAGAATTAGGCACATCTTTTGGTATCTCTTGATAGTACATTGATTAACTGATTATCTTGGGGAAGGCTGGGAGTTAGCCTCCCCACATCTGTCTCTGTTTCTTTCCATTTCCACTCCTACCTCAGACACAGAATGATCATAGCCTCCAGTTCATCCAGACCCAACTAGTGCTCTGCCTCCATTCTAGCCACTGAACCACATCACATGAGCTGAGAGCTGATCTCGGTTTCCACCATTGCCCTCAATAACCAGAGATTACACCGTAGCTGTGAAAAACAGCTCTGGGCTCCAAGAAGCATATGTAGAGGTGAGATGTGTGTTTGATTAACTTTCCCACAGAACTGCTTTTAACATTTTAGTTGATTGTTTTAATTTCTTTTTCCTTTCTCTGCTATAATAAGAAGGCAATAAGAACAATGTAGAGGAAGCATAAATAAGAAAATAAGACTAATCTCCTAATTTGTTATTCAAAAGTCAGTAAGAGCATTTTAAAATATTAATCATACTTAGGCACAAAAACTACAGGGAGAGGAAAAAAGAAAGAAAAAAAAAAAGCCCCAGAGAAAATCAGTAGAGAGAAAATCAGTAGAGAGATCAAATACTCAAGACACCTGGATTTTAGCTGTGGCTCTACCACAAAGCAAGCAGGTTGCCTTGGGCAGTCTGTGCAGCTCTGGGCCTCAGTTTCCTCATTTGCAAAATCAGCAATGCAATGCTTCAATCTCCAACTAAATACAAGGTAGGATAAAAGTAGCGTGATTAATTCAAACGACTTAGGGTAAAGGCTAATCTGATTTAGTGAAAGCTCTAGGTATTCTCAAGCACATTGATCCTTTTCAAGTTCATCAGAAACAAACATTTGAGGCTACAGGTCACTGCAAAGCTCTAGCACAAATGGTAGACTTACTCCCCATGAGCCACTGTGGTAGTTAAGTTTGTGTGTCAACTCTGCTGGGCCTGGTTGAGTGGCTGGCCAGCTGTTGGTAGTTATTCCCCATGATGAGACTGGCAATCAACTCCACAGTGGAATCTACTGTGAACAGCTGAATAGCTGCCTTAGGAATATGGTCTCTCTCCCATATATAAGCAACAGCTTTGGGAATGGTCTCTAGCTTAAGGCACACTTGAACCCTGCATGTAGCCCAGTCATTGTTCATCAGCCTGCCATGCTCTGCCGATCTTGAGACTTTCAATGGACTTGAATTAACAGCCTGCCATGTGGTTTGGTAATATTGGGACTATGCCTTTTTACTTGTCAACCTTGGGCTTGTCAACCTCAGCAGCCAGCAGCTGTCTGACTAAAGAAAAGCCTCTAGCTCCAGTGAGCCAAGAGCAGCAGGCAGAGCTGAAGGCCAAGGTTGAGGGGCTTTCACCCAGGCCCTAGAACCTGGCACTTTTAACTTGGACTTAAAGCCTCCAAACTTTAAGAAAATAAACTCCTGTTTCTTCAACCCATTCCATTTGTGGCATATTTCTGTCAGAGCAGCACTAGGTAACCAGAACAGCCACCTACAAACAGTGGTAGTAAATGCCCCAAGATGCTTGTGCTTGTGCTCTTAGAGAGTTGATGTCTTTACCTAGGGCATGTCTTTATCATATTGCTTTGCAGAGCAATCCCTCTCTTCCTGAGAAGACAAAGGTCAACACCAGCTTCTTCTTCTTCTTCTTGTTAGCTGCCAGGGAGTCACCCTTGATTAATGGCAATGCCATGCACAAAAGAATAAATTGTTGCCCACTCCTAAGCCAACCCCATAAAAGGCTGTTGACAGGGCTATTGTGATCCATAGTGGTTCATTGGCTGATCTTTGGAAGTAAATCACTAACACTTGTTCAGTGTCACAGCAACACACAAGCCTATACTGACAGATGGTCATGGCTGCCCATGAGGTACACTGGCTGGGAATCGGACATGGGTCTCCTGCATGGATTCACTGGTGAGAATTCTACCCCTGAACCATCATCAGCTTAGTGCTATCTAAACGTTGACAAATTCCAAAAGAGCAGGATCTGAAACAATGGTTTTCTACAATTGTACCGGCTACTGACTCCTGTCAAAGAGAAAACAGTGATAGAAGTAATTGTATATGTATTTTCATCATTATGCATGGCAATTAAAATGAAGCATGGCAATTAAAATGAAGCAAAGGAAGTTGTTGTTATTAAAAAGAAAAAAAAAAAGGAAGCTAGAAGGCAGAAAAAAATTAAGAGGCAAAAACAAGCAGGCTAGAATGTGGGACATTAAACAAAAGGAGTGGATGACCCACTGCCACCCAAGTTCTGGGTGTGGTGAAGTGTTGTTCTAAGAATTACATTCACTCAATTCATGAAGCTGGGATGCTAACCAAGTGAACTAAATTAATTAAATGCATGCACAGTCCAGGAATTCACCAAAAGTAAAACATTTGAGAAAACACTACTGCACAAGCCAACTTCGTCTGCGCCTGTCTTCCAAATGCACCTGTTATTAGTTACACTTTCCTCAAGCTTGAACTTACCATTGACCATTTGCCAAGCACAGTACTGTTAAGCACTGAGCACACAAAGATGGATGTGTAGAGCCACAGGGTGTTATGCGAGAGTATGAGACGGGGATGGTCAGCAAAGAAGGCTCTAAGGAAGTGACATTTAATCTGAAAGTTCAAGTATGAGAAGAAGCCAACTAAGCAAAGAGAGCAGGGGGCAGGGTGGGGGAGGGGGGAGATGAATAGTTAGAAAAGAAGAAACACCATGAACAAGGCCCTGAGACAGGAATGGGCTTGGGGTACTGGAGGAACTCAAGGAAGCCAGTGTGGCTGAAGAGGGTAGTGAGAGAGGCATAATTGTAACAGATAAGAGTGTCTCTGGAGAGATGGGTCAAGGCCACATCACATTTGGCCTTTCAGAAAGAAAGTTGGATTATATTCCAAGTGCAAAGGGAAGTTAATGGAAGCTTTGAAACAGAGTGCCATGAACTTACTGCTACTTTCCCAGAAGAGCGTTGGCTCCTGTAGAAAGAGACCAAAAAACAGTAGGGAGGAAAACCATGGGAAGTTACCGTATCCACCCAGGAGAAAAAAGATGTTGGCTTCAACCAGGGTAGTGGTAGTATAGACAGAGAGAAAACAGACACATTTGAGGGATAATATGAGGTAGAATTTTGAAAGTGGGATGAGAAACTTTGATGAGAAAGAATTTGAGGTACCTAAGACATTTGAATGGGAGCTCTGGTGGTGTAGTGCCTAAGGTGTACTGCCAACCAGAAGGCTGGTGGTTCAAACCCACCAGCCACTCTTCAGAAGGAAGGTTGGGCAATCTACTTCTGTAGGGATATTGCCTCGGAAACCCAAGGAGGGGTCGCTATGAGTTGGGACCCACTTGACAGCAGTGACTTTGGTTTGGTTTGGTTTAGTGTTTAAAAAGTGCTTAATTTTAGTGGTGTGAAGGCTCTCAGTCTAATTCATAAGTAAAGCACCTAGGCAAGAGGGCTCAAGAAAGCAAGCAAATGGAAACAACATCAGCAGATGACTGCATAAAGAAAATGTGGTATATCCAGATGATGGAATACCACTATGCATTACAGAGAAATAAGTCCTGATAAATGCTACAACATGGATGAAGCTTGAAACCCTATGCTGAATGAAATGTCAGTCACAAAAGGATAAATATTCTATGATCTCACTTCTATGAAATATCTATAATAGGCATATGTATAGACTTCAAAGTTTATCAGTAGCTACCAAGGCGAGAGGGGAAAGGCGAGTCTTAAGTTAGGGGGCACTGAGTGTCTGTTCATGGTGGTGGAACAATTCAGAAACAGTGGGTGATGGTTACACAACATGATGAATGTAACCAACGTCACTGAATTAGCCATGAAAAAAAATGTTGAATTGGAATATGTTTGGTCATATATTTTTCTACCATAATATAGTAATAAAAAGAAGAGGAGAAGAGAGGAGAGAAAAGAAAAGAAAGTCAACAAGGATTCTGAGCAGGTTGGACACAATCTAGCACCTTCCTGTCAAGAAAGAGTAGTATAATATTTCTAGATCTGTGACAATTCCCCTGAAGTAAAATGCATGAAACCAAATGAAGGAAAACAGATTACTGGCCTTCAAGATTGCCAGTAGAAGGACAGAATCAGAGTGCTGGTTCTTCTCCGTCCTCCCAGATCTATTTTCCACTCTCCTCTGCCCTACTCTCTGTCCAGGAAGCCATACATTATGGACTGCATTGTGTCCCCAAAAAATATGTATTATAAATCCTAACCCCCATACTTGTGCATCTGATCCCACTTGAGAATGGAGTTTTCTTTATTACGTTAGTAACTTACTTATCAGTGTAAGATGTGTCTTAAACCAATCACCTTCAATATTTAAAACGAGCAGATTAGGCACAGAGAAGCAAGCAGAGATGGGGGAAAGACTTATGCCATACCACAGGAAGATCACCAAGGAACCAGGGAACAGAAGCTGAAAAGACCTACTCACAGAGCTAACAGAGAGAGAGAGAAAGCCTTCCCCCTAGAGCTGGCGCCCTGAATTTGAACTTCTAGCATCCTAAACTGTGAACAAAATAAATTTCTGTTTGTTAAAGTCACCCACTTGTGGTGTTTCTGGTGGTGTAGTACCTAAGGCACTTGACTGCTAACCAGAAGACTGGCAGTTCAAACCCACCAGCCACTCCTCAAAAAGAAGACTGGGTGATCTACTTCCATAGAGATACCGCCTCAGAAACTCAAGGAGGGGTCGCTATGAGTTGGAACCGACTCCACAGCAGTGAGTTTGGTTCTTTTTTTTTTTTTTTTTTTTTAAGAGAACTAAGACACCATCCTTAGCAGGTAGCATCAACCAAGCTCTCTTGGTCAGGGTTGGTCAATGGGAAGCACCATCAGGAAAACAGAGGGCAAGTGGAGAGAGATCAGGAGGATTTCTCCCCTGTTCTTTCTGTGCTTTGGTAGGGGCTCTAGCTATGGCTGTGTACCCCCAACGGCATGTCCTTCTGGGAAACCATTCTTCTACAACTTCGGGGCTCACTGGGCTCTTCCCCTTGCTAGTTAGCCTTAGGTGGTAACAGCTTCGTGCTGTTGCTAACTTTTTGGTGTCTGAACATCATTGCTAATTCCCTTAACCCTACCCACACCTCTGAAGTAGTCACTCCATTAAACTCTCTTCATTTGAACCTTCTGGAGTGAGTTCTATTTCCAGCTGAGACCCTCTCTGCACACTAGGGATGCCCAGCTGTCTTGAAAAACCTCTGCAGCAAAAACACAGCAGCCTAATCAAGCAAGTACTGAGTAAGGTACTCTTCTTGGTGTCAGGGGGTTGTCCCCACATTGGGGCTAAGTGTTCCACAGCTCAAAGATGCCTCACTAAAGAGGAATTGTTGCAGTGCTCAAAATAACAGCTTACCATGAACAGTTTGCCAAAGAGGAAATTGTAAAATAGTACTGTTGTTGTTGTTGTTGTTGTTATGTGCCGTCGAGTCGGCCCCGACTCATAGCGACCCCTCCTTGGGTTTCAGAGGCAGTATCACTACGGAAGTAGGATTGCCCAACCTTCCTTCCGAGGAGTGGCTGGTGGGTTTGAACCGCCAGCCGTCTGGTTAGCAGGCAAGTGTCTTAGCCACTATGCTACCAGAGCTCCTAGGATCAGCTAAAGCTGGCTAATATTAAAGAGCTGACATATACCTGGCCCGGGCTGTTCTCCAGTACAATCATAGTGAACCTGAATTATTTAATAGCAGGATAAGAATTTTCCTAGTCTGTACTCCCTATTCTTCCACCAACACAAATGTTCCTAGTGCAGGATTTTAAAGTTTTCCTGTCATCATATATGAATTGGGACAACTGATAAGCTATACCTTATTTGGGAGGAATTCTACTTTTATTGTGCCTGTTTATTCACTTGTTCAACAAATATTTATCAATTTTTACTATGTGCTAGCCCCTAGAAAAAGAGTAGTGAAGCAGACACTTAAGGAGATTAGAACCCATTAGAAGAATGAGATAAATCCACAAGTAATTATAATACAAGGCAAAAAATAGAAGTCAGAGCTAAGAACAGGGTCCAAGGACAGCATATAGGAGTATGGCCCCTAATACAGACAGGGCAGGTGTCCTGGATGAAGCAAAATCTATGAGGAGGCCAAGAGGACCACAAAGGGCTAACCAGAGAGAGGGAGCAGGGGGTCACATTTCAGGCCTAGACCCTCCGGGGTGAAGGCTGGAGGTGAAAGAGAAAGCATCGCACAATCACGAATCTACAAGTAGCAGTTCAGTGTAGGTAAAGGCAAGTGTGACAGGGAGGGTGGCGGTAACATTGAGCTTCTGTTAAGGCTGATGGAAAAAGCCGGAAATGGATAAGGGTGATAGTTGAATAACATGAAGAACATAATTAATGCCACTGAACTGTGCATGTGAAGACTGTAAAAATGGCAAATGTTTTGTTACAAATATATTTACCACTATAAAAAATGAAAAAGAGGTTGATGGATGGGAAGTGGCAGATCTTGAAAGACCTTATAACTAGGAAAACCATATAATTTATCATCCAAACCAGAACACATTTAAGAGTGAAACATTTGCATAGACAAACACAATATATGGTTGTTCTCCTTATATGATATTTAGGCAGTTCAAACTTCATGAGTAATGGGAAATCCCCAGTGAATTTTAAGCAGAGGAGTAACATGATCATAGTTATACTTTAGAAAAGCCACTTCGGGTCCACTGTGGAAAATAAACTGGAGAGGGACCAAAAGTGAATGAGATGTGATGAATGAAAATGCTATCGGAGAAATTCAGAGAAGAGATGATTAGGACTCATAGCATGAAAGTGGGGAAGGTCAACGTTGATGAATAAATTCAAGAAGTTTAAATAGAAACATAAGAAGAAATATCAATAAGACTTGGGGGAGCGGTGAAAGCGGTTGAGAAGGAGAGAAATAAACCAAAATATTATCTGAACTCTGGCTTGGGCAACTAAGATAAGAAGAACAAGGCCATTTCAGAGAGAACTTAGGTGGAGAAACAGGTTTGGGGAGAAAGGGGAGGATGGCCGTGAAGAGGTCCTTTTGGGATATGCTGGATTTGATTATTTAAGGACATCCAGGAAATGGCTGAATAGAGAAGCCAGAGCTCAGGAAAGAGACTTGGGCTGGAAGTGGAGACATGAGATATGTCAGTATATGTATGACAATTAAAGTGCCCCTCAGAATCAAGTCCATGGGAAGAGGTTTGGTTTGCTTTGGTAGAGTTGAGTTGAACAATGATAACCTTGAAGAGAGAAGTTTCCATGGGGGTTGGGGTGTACAGACTGCAATGAGTAGAGAAGAGGGAATGAAAAAAGCAGAGAGCAAGACATTAATTAGGCAATAAAGGAAGTAATCCAACAGAGGGAAGGGCACTGAGCAAAGCCAGCTCAAGACATAAAGCAGGAAGGTACTGGTCACCCCTATACAGAGGCAAATGTAATCATCCAGGCACTAGGAAAAGGCTTCCTGAATTTCAAATATACACTTGTCAAGGTCTTTTCCTTGATTTTAGTGCCACCCTCCCACTGCCATCGAGTCAATTCCAAATCATAGTGACAAAGTAGAACTAACATAGGGTTTCCAAGGTTGTACATCTTTACAGAAGCAAATTACCTCAACTTTCTCCCATACAGCAGTAGGTGGGTTTGAACTGCTGACCTTCTGGTTGGCAGCCAAATGCTTTAACCACTGTTCAGTACCACACCAACCTAAAACAAACCAATCAGGCTGTCTGAGAAAACCCAAAGGGAAATGTTTCTTACATCCAAATCTGAGATAGTCAGATTATCATTTCAAACTGGCTTCAATCTGACTGGATAAAATAACACTAAATACCTGCTACTGATACTTCCACACAGACAGAGGTGGTGTTTACCTGGGGACGCCTCAGCATCTCACTCAGTGATCAGAGGTAAACTGAATTTATTTGTTACAGGGAAGAATGTAAGGGGCCTCATAAATACACACACACACACACACACATATACATACACACAACCAAATCTACTGCCATCAAGTCAATTCCAACTCATAGCGACCCTCACTGGGTTCCCAAGGCAGTAAATCTTTAAGGAAGTAGATTGCTCAACCTTCCTTCCGAGGAGTGGCTGATGGGTTTGAACCTCCAGCCTTCTGCTGGAAACCAAAGGAGGGCTCGCTATGAGTCGGATCTGACTCAGTGGCAGTGAGGTTTTTTTTTGTGTGTGTGTATATATGTATGTATGTACACATGTTGTTGTTGTTGTTATGTGCCCTTGAGTCAGACCCGACTCATAGCAACCCCTCCTTGGGTTTCCGAGGCAGTATCACTACGGAAGTAGATTGCCCCATCTTCCTTCCGAGGAGTTGCTGGTGGGTTTGAACTGCCAGCCCTCTGGTTAGCAGTCCAGTGCTTTAGGCACTATGCTACCAGAGCTACACATAAACATGTATATATACATATATGCATGCATGCATACATACATACATGCATAGATACACATATACAAATACATATATACATATATATGTACTTGTATGTGTGTGTAACCCATTGCCATCAAATCAATTCTGACTAATATTGACCCCAATGGGTTTCCAAGGCTGTAAATCTTTAGGGAAAGAGACTGCCTCATCTCCCTCCCATGGAGCAGCTGGTGAGTTTGAATGGTATATCAACAGGGAACTTCCAGAAACGTAAGCTGGACTCAGAAGAGGACATGGAATGAGGGATATCATTGCTGATGTCAGAGGGATATTAGCTGAAAGCAACAAATACCAAAAAGATGTCTATCTGTTTTATTGGCTATGCAAACGCATTCAACTGTATGGACTGTGGCAAATTATGGATAACATCATAAAAAATGAGAATGCCAGAACACTTAATTGTGCTCATAAGGAACCTGTACACAGACCAAAAAGCTGTCATTCAAACAGAACAAGGAGATACTGCATGGTTTAAAATCAGGAAGGATGTATGTCAGGGATGTATCCTTTCACCATACTTACTCAATCTGTAGGCTAAACAAATAAGCCAAGAAGCTGGACTATATGAAGAAGAATGCACCATCAGGATTGAAGGAAGACTCATCAACAACCTGCGATATGCAGATGACACAACCTTGCTAGCTGAAAGTGAAGACGACTAGAAGCACTTACTGACAAAGATCAAAGACTACAATCTGCGGTATGGATAACACCTCAATATAAAAATGAACTCCTCACAACTGGACAAATAAGCAGCACCGTGATAAATGGAGAAAAGATTGACGTTATCAAGGATTTCATTTTACTTGGATCCACAGCCAACACCCATTGAAGCAGCAGTCAGGAAATCAGACACCATATTGTGCTGGGAAAATCTGCTGCAAAAGACTTCTATAAAGTGGTAAGAAGCACAGATGCCACGTTGAAGACTAAGGAGTACTTGACCCAAGCCATGGTATTTTCAATTGCCTCATACGCACGTGAAAGCTGAACAATGAATAAGGAAGACTGAAGAAGAGTTGATGCCTTTGAATTGTGGTGTTGGCAAAGAATACTAAAAATACCATGGATTGACAGAAGAACTAACAAATCTGTCCCAGAAGAAGTGCAGCCGGAATGTTCCTTGGAAATGAGAATGGACAGACTTTGTCTCACCTACTTTGGCCAGGTTGTCAGAAGGGACAATGGCCTGAAAAAGGATACTGTGTTTGGTAAAGTAGAGGGACAGTGAAAAAGGGAAAGACCCTCAATGAGACTGACTGACACAGTGGCTGCAACGATGGACTCAAGCATAGCAAAGATAGTGAGGATGGTGCAGAACCAGGCAGGGTTTTGTTCTGTTGTACGCAGGGTTGTTGTGAGTCAGAGCTGACTTGACAGCACCTGACAACATATATATATATATATATATACAGCTAAGCAGTCACTCTTATAAAATTAAATTAGTTTCATGAAGGAAAACTCTCAAGTCCCTGGACTAAGTACAGAAAAGTAGTATAAAGGTTCTCTTTCCTCTGTTATTCTGTACCATAAAAACATCCTATGCTTTCTAAATATAAGCCAAGTTTTATTTACATAAGCAATCCCTCCTATATAAGCAACCCCCTTCCAAAACAAATAATTAATGTTGTATAAATTTGTACCCCAAAAAAAACACTACATTACCCACATCTTTCCAATAGAGAGGTCAGGCTGGTAAAACATTTCCATAAGCCAGAAGACTCTGTTTTTGGTTTCTTTGTTTTCTGAAGTTCCAGGCTTCTCTTTCATTTTGGCTGGGTGTTCAATGGCATGCTGGAGCCTGAAATTCAGCAGCTGTTCACATCCAGGGAATTGCATCCCCTTGTAATACCTGTTATTATGTGGTGATGGACATGGGGCATCTTCAATCAGAACTAGCGAGTTACTTTTTAATCATTACGTAATTATCTCATTAACAATACACGCTGAAAATCAAGAATAACCAGAGAAAGGAAAGATGTCATTCTCTGTCCCTTCTGTTATACACAACTAAAATCCTTACTAAAGGTTCATCACCAACAGGTTCATCCTCTGCCCCTCAACACCTGTGAGCAGTTGAACCAACGAGGGAATTTTCATGATATAGCTACCAATTATCAATGAAAAATATTTCCTGAATGCCTGGCCCCAAAGGAATACAATACCACCACAAAGGCATGATCGGTGTGGTAGTTAAGGCTGTGTGTCAACTTGGCTAGGCTGTATGTCAACTTGGCTGGGCTGTGGTTTTGAGTGGCTGGGCAGCTGGATGTAGTTATTCCCCATGATGGCACTTATTCTTCATGATGTAGTTATTCCCCAGGATGAGTTTGGAATCAATTTCATGGCAGAAACTGCTGTGAGCAGCTAATTAGTTGACTTCGGGGTATGGCCTGCTTTCAGTACATATGGAGAAGTTTTGAGGAAGGACTCTAGTTTTTTGGCATATTTGGACAACCAGTGGTCTCCTGTATTATTTGCTGATCTTGGGATCATTCTTGGACTACCTAGTTTCCTGCCGATTTTTAGGATTGTGCCATTTTACCTGTAGATCTTGGGTTCATCAGCCTCAGCAGCTATGTGAGTCAGAAGAAGCCTTTAGCTTGCTCCAGTGAGCCAGGAGCAAGGGGCAGAGCTGAAACCCAAAGTCAAGGGGCCTCCACCTGGCCCCTAGAGCCGGCACTCTGAACTGAGACTCCAGCCTCCTAGACTGTAAGAGAATAAAATTTCTGTTTGTTGAAACCATCCACTTGTGGTATTTCTGTTATAGCAGCACTATAGAACCAAGACAGTTGGGAACTACCAAGAGGAGGCCAGGTACTTCCAGGCATAATCAAGAAGATAGTGAAAAAGGCAGGAGCCAAACTGAAAAACAAGTTTATGTGCCTCAGTTGTGTTGCTGTCCTAGGGAACGTGGGATGTTCAGTCATGATGAAAAGCACACTGGATACTGCTCTGCCCACAAAAGCTTTGACCTTCAGTCAGTATCAGTAGTATAAAGTGGGTGGTTATTATATGGGAAGTCCCTAGACAGTGCAAACAGTTCATATGCTTAGCTGCTAATTGGCAGGTTGGGCGTGTGAATTATCCAGAGGTACCTTGGAACAAAGGCCTGGAGCTCTACTTCTGAAAAGTCAGCCACAGAAAGCCCTATGGAGCACAAACAGTTCTACTCTGACACACGTGGGGTCACCATACATAGCAATCAACTCAATGGCAACTGGTTCGGTTATTAACAGAACTTAACTACTTCTCTCACTAAGCTCACAGGACAGAGTGCAGGCTGTTTCAAGCTTGAAAGAAAGCTCTTCCTATCCTTAGAGATGAAACTGGGAAGACCAGGTCTTGCCACATAGAACCTAACACCTGCCTGGTCATAGAATTCCTTACCCACAAAGTCAGGCAACTGTGCTTGGGGTCACTTGGAAACCATGGTGCCATTCAGGCCCTCCTGCCTTAAGGTGTAGAGGGCTGGTGCTGGGGTAGGTGGTTCAAACCAGTAAAAAGGCCTTCTCTAGCATGAAGAAAAGCAAAATTTTCATCTCCTCCAAACGGAGGTGACAGTCAAGTTCACACAAGAGTTGCTGCAGTGGTACAATAAGGAGCCCATCTGTACCCAGCCCTACTCCTTGTGTGCTGGCCAGAGACTGGACTCCTCTGCAGTTCCACACACTAACATGAGCCCAGAGGAAAGAAGGAAGCCCTCTGGAAATGGAAGAAAATACATCTGATGCTTTATGTTACAGAAGAAAAGTGAAATCACTTTTAGACTGGTTAGTAACTTGGGATTGGCTGTAAAAATGTTTCCTGATACTATGCAGGTATTCTCCAGAACCTTCACTCTTCCTGGATTACATGACAGCCTTTTTGAAAGGAGAAGATATTAGAAATTACTAGAAACTCCAAGTAGTCTGGGCTATTACGTTTTCCTAGACAACCCAAAAAAGAATAGACTTGACTGAGATTTCCACCAAATAGTCTCACACAAACAAATAAAAGGTTAATTAAATTAGTAAACCTCAGTTACATCAAAATCTTTCTAATCCAGAAGTTCATTGCAAATTTTAAGGCTGTGTGTCAACATCTTGTGGAAGCCATGAAAATAAACAAAATACATAAACCAAGAAGACTTACACAATGTTCATTCACTTGAAGTGGGCGATAATTGTAAAACATTAAAGGAACTATTAACATCATTTCTGCTACCTCTTTCAATAAAGTGCCATTTTTTTATAATTAATTTTTGTTGCTGATCATATACACAGAAAATACACCAATTCAACAATAACTGTATGTACAATTCAGTGACATCAATTACATTCTTCAAGTTACACAATCATTCCCACATGCATTTTCCAAGCTGTTCTTCTTCCATTAACATAAACTCACTGCCCTCCTGGTTTCCTATCTAATCTTTTGAGCTGTTATTGTCAATTTGATTCTATATATATAGATCTTAAAAGAGCATAATGTTCAAGGCTGACAGTCTTTACTAGTTAAGCCAAAATATTGTTTGGTTTTAATACTTTTGGGGATATTTTTGGTTTAAGGTTTAAAGATTATCTCAGGGCAATAGTTTCAAGGGCTCATTCAGCCTCTGTGAATCCAGAAAGTCTGGATTCCATGAGAATCTGAAATTCTATTCTGCATAGAAGGAGCTCTATTGGTTAAGGTATTTGTCTGCTAACCAAAAGGTCAGTGATTTGAACCCACCAGCCACTCCATGGAAGAAAGATGAGGTAGTTAGCTTCTGTAAAGATTTATAGCCTTGGAAACCCAATAGAAGTCACTATGAGTTGGAACTGACTTGATGGCATAAGGTTGGTTTGGTTTGGTATTCTACATAGATGAGATTTTTCAATAAGCCTGGGGAAAACATACATAAATATTATTTTCAAATCTATATTGCTTACTAAAAATGCCTTAAGGGGGACCAGGTTTGCTGGCCCGATAGAGCCTGGTGGAACCACTGACACTATGGCTCCTAGCTGCCCTTCAGGTCTGGAATTGAACACATGCCTGTGGCTTCCAGCCAAACAATAGACTGGCATATGAACTGAACATTTACCTGAGGTAGATACACTCCTTGGAGAGAACAAGCATGGGAGAAAGAAGAGCTGCTTATGCACAGGGAGACAGTTCAGGGGGCAGGAGTACATGGAGGATTGGACACAGGGAAGAGGTAACTACTGGGAGGTAGTGGGAGGGGAGCTGTTGCATTGTGGTAAATTGTGATCAATGTCATGAGACAAAGTGTGTATGAACTGCTGTATGAAAGTGTATTTGCTCTGTAAATTTTCACCCAAATCACAATAAAAAGAAAAATAAATAAAATAGAGCAGGGGAGATTTGTAGAGAAAGTATGTGACCATGTTCTAAAAAATATAAAAGATAAGAAATAAAAATGCCTTAAAACTTTATTTATTGAAGTAACTATGAAAGTAAAATCCACCCAGAATTATGTTCCAGGTTAAATAACAATGGTGGTGATCAATTATTTACAAAACAAAACCCTATGACAAACCCAGTATAAAAAACAAAATCCTAAGAAGCTAAAAGATCAGTTTTCCAATCTCAGTATTTTCTGCAACCTAGAAATAATAGAAACTCTTTCTTTGCTTTTTGGTGTATGTGTGTGTGTTCTCTCTTTTGATCTAAGTCTGAATCACCTTCTGGCTTCATTCAGAATCCACAGAGGCCCAATGGGGAGTTATCTGTTTGTATACTGTCTCTTAAGCACTAGGAAAACCATGGAGCTGACTCATTTCTAATGTGTGCCCTGCATGTTGTCAATAAAAGCTGTGGAAAAGTCAGGAAATAGGACTTGGCTCTGGTTATCTAGTGGATTTTCCCATTTTTCAGTTACTTGGAAAATGTTACTGCTCAAAGTTAGTAGGTGTCAGGATAACCCAATTCTATTTTTGAAATCTCCTGTAAGTGGCCTCAGGCAAGTAAACTCACTTCAGTGAGCTTAAGTTTCTTCAATTTGTCTTCCACTTATTTTCACCCCATGAAAGGAGGAGGGGAGGATTGATGAGATCATCTCTGTAAATTTTTGAAGAAAATAGATGGTAAAACCATTAATTCCCATGAATTCTGTTGCCCCTCGAGATTTAAGAAATGGGATGGATTTCCATTCATTTGAGATGATGAGGTTTGAATTGGATGACCTCTTAGGTACCTTTCCAAATTTTAGGATGGCAGTGAGTTTGGTTTGGGTTTTGGTTAGTGCCTAACAGAAAATACCACAAATGGTTGGCTTTACCAAACAGATTTATTGTCTTAGAGTTTAGGAGGATAGAAGTCCGGGTTCAAAGTGCCAGCTCTAGGGGCTGGGTGAAGGCCCCTCAACCTTGGCTTCAGCCCTGCCTCTTGCTCCTGGCCCACAGGAGCTGGAGGCTTCTCTTAACTCAGGCAGATGATGGCTGCTGAGGCTGACAAAACCAAGGTTGACAAATAAAATGGCATAGTCCCAAGATTATCAAGCAACATGGCAGAGGTCACTAGCTCAAGTAGAGAAATAGTCCCAAGATCAGCATGCAACCTGCAGGCTGCTGAAAGAGGACTTAGCTGCACACAGGGACCAAGTGGGCAAAAAACCTCAGCGACTGTTCTCAAAGCTTCTTATCTGCTGGAAGCAGACCACATCCCTAAGGCAGCTACTCAGCTGCTCACAGCAGATTCTACCATGGAGATGATTACCAGTCTCATCATGGGGAGTAACTACATCCAGCTGCCCAGCCACTCAAAACCAGGCCCAGACAAGTTGACACATGACCTTAACTACCACAGGGGGGTTGTATGTGGGACTCTCAAATTCACTAAAAAATTATAATGATAATCAACATCAAAGATATGACAAGATGAAGGTTCCCATTCATTACTAGAGTAGTTGCAGTGAGTCAGCTCCAACTCATGGTGATCCCATGTGTGTCAAAGTAGAATTGTGCTCCACATGGTTTTCAGTGACTAATTTTTTTAGAAGTAGCTTGTTAGGCCTTTCTTCCAAAAGATCTCTGGGTGTCCCTGAACCTCTAATATATCGATTAGCAGCCAAGCCCACTAACTGTCTGCACCACCCAGGGACTCCCATACATTACTGTTGTTGTACTTGTTAGGTGACCCCCATGTGATGAAGTAGAAGTGCCCCATAGGGTTTTCTCAGCTATAATCTTTAATGGGAGCAAGTCACCAGGTCTATCTTCCATGGAGCCACTGGGTGAGTCTGAACCAACCACATTTCAGTTATCACCCTAGCACATAACTGTTGTACCCCCTTCCCATACACTACAACTTGTTCTTGTTGTTGTTGTTATGTGCCGTCAAGTCAGACCCGACTCATAGCGACCCCTCCTTGGGTTTCCAAGGCAGTATCACCACGGAAGTATGCCACCCTAAACAACTTGCTGCCACCTCCTGCTCCTCCAACCTTCCTTCCGAGGAGTGGCTGGTGGGTTTAAACCACCAGCCTTCTGGTTAGCAGTCCAGTGCCTTAGGCACTACGCTACCAGGCTACAACTAGCAGTGAGAATTGCCTTTCTAGGAGCCATCAAGCTCTTAAAACAAATTTATATCTTTTAACTTAATCCCTCTTTACAGAATCTCTCACAAGAAAATAATCAGGATTGTGAAGAGACTTATGCACAAGATACTCACTACGTATGTTATTTATAACAATGAAAAATAGTATAAGCTAAGTATTAAACAATAGGACAGAGGATAAACAAATTAAAGAATATCCAGACAATGTGATATTAAAATGCCATTTTAAAAACTATTTGCAAACAGCTGTATAATTATAAATTACCCAAGGAATAATGTTGGAGACAAAAATCAGATGCAAAATTACCCATTAGGTATGACCAACTTTGGTAAATGCAACTTAGGTGGTGAGAACAATAATAATTTAGGGTGAGTCAGAAATAAAGTAGGTCTGTCTCTAGTAATAAAGTGGGTCCATCTCTATTTGTAATCTGTCAACAGCTGGCCAACCTTTTATCCTTCATATGGTTTTATGGCATTGTAATCATATGTTTCTTTTGATTACATGCTGTTTGCCTCCTCTGACCTACTAGACTGAGAGTTCCCTGTGGGCAGGATTGGTCTAAACATTATTTTGGATACTAAGCAATTTATTCTACTCCAACACCTTGGGGATGCTTGTTCATTCTTGCCTACCCTATTACATCTGTTAGGATGAAAAGCCCAATTGGCAGGAAAAGGTTTTCAAGAAAATAAAAATGCCCAATATTCATTTGATGTCAACATTAGAATATGGACACACTGTCAGAGAAACTTCGTACTCACCCCTCACACACTTTCCTCAGGTTTGCCAGATATGGATGTAGGATCTAATCAGACTCCACTTCTGAAGGGACCAGGAAGCAGAGGAAATGCCAGGTGGTTCCCAGGTTAACCTAGGCTCCCAGGCCAACAGCCCTCACTCTCTTCCTCTAGCCCCCAGCAAAGTCCTTCCTCACCTGGGGGGGTCCTTCTCCTCAAGTCTTGGTCCCAGAGCCATCTTTTGTAGAACCACTGAGCAGAGATCAACAACCCCCCTGGCTGGATGCCACCCTAAACAACTTGCTGCCACCTCCTGCTCTACAAGTGATCCCGCCTGTGTTTTCTTTCTCTGGAATCTGTTTTTTCTGGCATGCTGGCAACCTAAAAATTCCTGGCTTTCTTCAAAGACATGACATTGAAACTCTATTCAAATACCTCCCACCCCAAAGTCTGCAGTGTGGTTCTGATCTTTGCAATCTCTCTCTCTCTCCCCTTCCTTCTCTCTCTCCCTCATACACACATACACACACAGAATGGAAGAAAACTCAGAAAGTCCTATTATATGGCCCATCACCCTATGTTTAAACCAAAAAGGAGCTCTGGTGGCTTAGGCAAAAATAATAGTAGCCAATAATTTTTTGAAAACTTATTATATGCCAGGCATTATGCTAAAATTTTTACATGGATTATCCTATGAGACAAGTACTACAATTATTCCCACTTCACAGATGAAGAAACAGTGGCTTCAAGAATGCAAGTCGTTTGTCCAAAATCCTATCACTAAACTGGGATTCAGGTCCAGGCAATTTGACTCCAGAGTCCCAACTACATTAACAAAAAAATTCACAGGCCTCAGCAGTCTAAGGCATCTCCAGCACTGAAAGGTTTTTAGGGAGCACACCATCAAACCACTCAGACACACCCAAGATGAGGGCCATTTTTTTCTTTTTTTTTTTTATTTTATTGTGATTTGGGTGAAAGTTTACAGAGCCAATTCATCCTCCACACAGCAGGTCACGTACACTCTGTTTCATGACATTGACTGCCATCTCAATGAGGGCCATTTTTGATGGAACATCCCAGGAAAGCTGGGAATGATGAAGGAGTGCTGGAGCAGGGTCAGCTGAACTAATGAGGACAGAAGAAAAGAAAGCAACAAGATGCCAAGGCAGCAAAATCCACAGACAAAAGAGAATTCCATTCACCCTAGAAAAGCAAAGATCTTGACACAGAGTGTGGCAAATGTTTCCTAGTTCTCTCCAGCTGCCAAATACGAATCAGAACCCTCCAGTGCTCAGGGAAATCCCACTTGACAGCAACTCCTCTGCAAACAAAGCCCTTTCACCTCCATTGTCTCCCCCACACACACTATCTGTGGGATTATACCACAACTCTCAGTGTAGTAGATTGATATTATTTTGCCCTGTTCAGACATTTTGTTCCAGACTGCTGTAGCAGAAGTAGAAAAGGAACTTAAGGAGTCTTGAGTCATTGTAACACCACCCTGCCTCTCTATACTACACTCTTTTTCCTTCTCTGAATTTTATGTGCAACTAGCAATCAAGGCAGGAAAAACAAGCAAAGTCTTACACACACTGACAAAATGCTGATTTGTTGATTCTATTAATAATACAAAATCTCAGCAAATGCAAATAGCATTACATGAATAATTCCATAAAAGTTAAAACTAAACTAAATGTTTCAATTTTAAACAACATTTGCAGAGACTTCACCATTAATATATTTAACACCTATTTTGTGAAACAGAATATCACATATTTCCTAAGGAAAAACTACGTAGACACTATAGAGCCAACAAAGATAATACAGAGAAAAATTTGAAACACTCTTTTATTCTGCTATACTACACAAGTCTTAGCACAAGAATAACCACGAACTGCTGGCCGTGGGGCTCAGGACCATAGACTCAGGGAACAGACATCAAGGTCAACTAGCACAACATAGTCCACAAAGGCAATGTTCTACATCCCACTTCAGTGAGTAGTGACTGGTGTCTTAAACGCTTGTGAGCAGCCATCTAAGGTGCAACTATTGGTATATTCCTATCCGGAGCAAAGAGTGAAAAAATCAAATATGCATGTAAAGAATTAGTCCAATGGACTAACGGACCAAGCAAGGCTCAGCCTCCACAACCCTGAGACCAGAAGAACTCGATGATGCCAAGCTACCACTACCAACCAATCTGAAAGAGAGCTCAATAACAGGTCCTGGATAGAATGGGAGAAATATATGGAACAAAACTCAAAACAAAGGACTAGGCTTACCTGTCTGATAGAGACTAGTGGAACACCCAAGACTATGGCCCTAGTTATCCTTCAAGCCTGGAACTTCCATGCTCAACTTTCAGCCAAACAGATAAGACAGGCCTGTAAAGTGAACAATAACATCAGGGGGGTACACGCTCCTTAGATCAACCATGAGAGAGCAAAAGGACAGTGCCACTCCTCAGAAGAAAGTTTGGGCAATCCTACTTCTGTAGTAAGTAATACCACCTTGGAAACCCAAGGAGGGGTCGCTATGAGTCGTGGCCAACTCGATGGCACATAACAACAACAAGAAGAACAAAGCTCAGAGAGTGGAAAGGGACAGGGAAGAGGGAGGAATGGAAATGGGGAACAGGGGAACGACTCGGGAGGAGTGCTGTTGCATTGTGGGAACTGCAATCACTGCTGCGAAGCAAGCTGTATGTGTATTGTTGAATGGAAGCTGATTTGCTCTGTGAACTCTCACCCAAATCACTGTAGAAAGTTAAAAATAAATAAATAAATAAAAGAATAACCACAATGATATATTTGTAAATACTTCACCCCAACTATCAAATGCCTACCATTTTTTAAAAAGACACAATAACTGTGATTTTAATCTGTTTCAAACAGGGAAAGAGTTTCTTAATTATGTCTTTAGAACAATGAAACAAAATATGTAGAATAACACCTTACCAAAAAAAAAAATTCACAAACACATAACATATAAAAGAAGTAATTTTTAGAAAATATAAATACCTATCAACATAAATGTGTATTGTCAATATACACTCTAAGGTACTAAAGGAGCTGGATAAGTGACTTACCAATTCACTTAATTTTTGAAGGAGAAAAAAAAACTCACACATTTCAGGTTATATTAATAGACTAGACAAGTTTTCTAAGAATGGAACACCAACCTTTAAGAAAATGGAAGTTAAACTGAGAAAAGTGGTCCCGACTGCAATAATGGAGTCCTGGGTGGTGAAACGGTTAAGCGCTCAACTACTAGCTGAAAGGTTGGCAATTCAAACCCATCCAGAGGCACCTTGGAAGACAGGCCTGGTGATGTACCTCTGAAAAGTCACAGCCTTGAAAACTCTATGGAGCAGTTCTGAGACACACGGAATCACTGTGAGTTGGAACTGACTTAACAGCAATTAGCAACAACATGAAAATAAAAGTGAAAAAGTCTAAAAACATAGGAAGGATGATGGAATCAAGGTGGGAAACAAAGCAAGTTTATAAGGGGAAATCAACGAAAGTTAACTATATTTTGTGTTTTTAGGTAGAACTTTTGCATTTTATACTTGGGTTTTGTTTTTCTATTGTGGCAATTATCTGTGTAACAAAATGCTTGACATTTCAACTATCTTCATATGCACAGTTCAGTGACATTATGTTCATCATGTTGTTCAACCATCACCCATATCCATTCCCAAATGGTTCTATCACCTTTAGCAGCAGAAGCTCAATATTGTCTAAGCACTGAATCTTGCTTTCCTTCTCCCTCCCATCCACACTTGGTAACCACTAATATATTTTCGTCTCTTTACATTTGCCTAGTCTAGGTATTTCATGTAAGTGGGATCATATAACACGTGTCCTTTTGTGACTGATTTATTTCACTCAGCATATTTTCCAGGTTTACCCATGTTGTAGCATCGATCAGGACTTCTGTCTCTTCTAAATAGACTTTTTTGGTAGAAATACAAAATGAACAAAATGTAACCTTTTGAGAATAGAAGGATTAAGTCTCCATCATTTTCTTCCTTAATTTGAACTGAAATTCATCATCAAGCAAGATCTGAAAAACCCCAAATAAAAACTGTCTACACAGGCAAAGGCAAATGGAGAATTAAGACAATCAATTATCCAACTAATCTGGGCAAAAGCAATCTCATTGTGACTAAACAAGAGGATTTTTTAAGGAACCTATCTAGTTTAACAATTTTATTAATTCAAATCAGTGGGGAACAGTTGCTCAATTGTCTTCAACACGTGCCTAAAATATTCCAAAGCAATGAAAGTTCGCAAGAACCCTTCCAGAAACGTGCTACAAATGGGCATCACTGCAAGGTTTCTTCAAATGGCTAGGCTTCATAAAACTAAAAACAGTCTCAAAAGTATAAAACGTTTGTACAAAGCTTGCATCTCCCACTGCATATGAGATAACGAAGCACAATACAGAAAATGTCACATCAAAAACTCAAACCAGGATCCTCATTACCAACCATTCTCCCCAGCTATTTCTGAAACCACAGAGGGAAAAGACTACTTCAAAGATAAAACATGTCACAACCAACATATTGATGCACACAGACTGCTGTCTTCTTTGTATGGCAAGTACACTGTTAGAGAAGAGGGTTTTTGCAAAACAGAAAAAAGTTTACCAGCATTGTCATCAGAAAATAAAACATCTAGGACTTGTTGTTGTTGTTGTTAAGTGCCGTCGAGTCGTTTCCGACTCATAGCGACCCCATGCACAGCAGAACGAAACACTGCCCGATCCCGCACCAGCCCCACAATCCCTGCTATACTCGAGCCCATCATCGCAGCCACTGTATCAATCCATCTCGTTGAAGGCCTCCCCCTCTTTCGTCGACCCTCCACCCTACCAAGCATGACATCCTTCTCCAGGGAATGGTCCCTTCTTACAACATGACCAAAATAGGTGAGACGAAGTCTGGCTGAATCTAGGAAAACTGGAAGTTGTCAAAAAGGAAATGGAACGCATAAAGATTGATATCCTCGGCATTAGTGAGCTGAAATGGACTGGTTTTGGCCATTTTGAATCAGACAACCATATGATCTACTATGCCGGGAATGACAGTTTGAAAAGGAATGGTGTGGCATTCATCATCACAAAGGAGGTTTCAAGATCTGTCCTGAAGTACAATGCTGTCAGTGATAGGATAATATCCATACGCCTACAAGGAAGACCCATTAATATGACTGTTATTCAAATTTATGCCCCAACCACCAAAGCCACAGATGAGGAAATTGAAGAATTTTATCAGCTTCTACAGTCTGAAATTGACCAAACATGCAATCAGGATGTGTTAATTATCACTGGTGACTGGAATGCAAAAGTTGGAAACAAAGAAGAATCACCGGTAGTTGGAAAATTTGGCCTTGGTGACAGGAATAATGCTGGAACTCGTATGGTAGAATTTTGCAAGACCAACGACTTGTTCATTGCAAACACCTTGATCTAGGACTTAGCCAAATTAATATCCACCACTCAGTAACAACAGCAGCAGCAAAAAAGAAAAAAAAAAAAAAAAAACCACAAAACCCAATTGCCATGGAGTCAATTCCAACTCATGGAGATGCCACATGTTACAGAGTAGAACTGCTCACAGGGTTTGCATGGATGTAATCTTAACAGAAGCTGATCATCAGGCCTTTCCTCAGTGGTGCTGCTAGTTAAATTCAAGCTGCCACCTTTTACATTAGCAGTCAAAACACAAACCATTTGTATCACCTAGGGACCTTCATTCCCCACTAGCTCCTGTTTAAGAGGAGAATTTTTTTTAAATTAAAGAACTCAACTACCGTATTTATTACATTATGGGTCTCACACATTTGAATTTCAGAGAACTGTAAAAGTTTCCCAAAAATCAGGAGACTGGATTAGGGTTCAAGTGAGATTATCATAGGAGCCCTGGTGGTACAATGATTCAAGTGTTCAGGTGCTAGCTGAAAGGTCAATGGTTCAAAATTACCAACCAATCTGTGAGAAAAAGATGTGGCAGTCTGCTTCCATAAAGATTTATAACCTTGGAAATCCTATGGGACAGCTCTGCTCTGACCTATAGAGTCACTGTGAGTTGGATTTGATTCGACAGCAATGGGTTTGGCTTTGGTAAGATCATTATTATCTAGTGTCACCATCATTTCATGAAAGAAAAATTTTAACATCAAAAAATAGGAAAACATAATTTCAGGGGTTGGAAAAAGGAAATCTTTTCAATTTAATACATTTGAGTTCTGAATACCTCTTTTTTTTTTTTTTTTTTTTTTTTCATTTTACTGCGCATATATTCTGCAATTTAAAAGTAACAGTCGTTTCCATTTTTTTTTTTTTTTTCATTTTACTGCATAGCAGTAAAAATTTTGTCATGAACCAGCACTGACAAAAAGTGGTATAAAGCACTGGCCCTCAAAGGGTGAGCCTCTGATCACCAGCAGCAGCAGCAGCAGTAGCAGCAGCACCTAGGAACTTCTTAGAAATACAAATTCTCAAGGCCTCCCCCCAAACCTACTGAATCAGCAACTTTCAGGGTAAGTCGAGCAATGTTTCGGCAAGCCCTCCAGGTAAGGCTGAGGCAGGTTAAAGTTTGAGGACTGTTGTTGTTATATGCCGTCGAGTCGGCCCCGACTCATAGCGACCCCTCCTTGGGTTTCCGAGGCAGTATCACTACGGAAGTAGGATTGCCCAACCTTCCTTCTGAGGAGTGGCTGGTGGGTTTGAACCACCAGCCTTCTGGTTAGCAGTCAAGTGCCTTAGGCACTATGCTACCAGAGCTCCTTAGAGATCCTCAAAAGCAGGTTACATATAAAGCACAGAGACTTCAGAACTCTGAAAGTAATCCAGGGGATCTGATTCAAGGTTGGCATCTCCAAACTCCATGAAAATACTGTTAAGGGTTTTTCCAAACAAACAATGGCAATATCTTGGTCTGAAACACGTGGTGTGACAATGGACCTGAATATGTGAAATCAGATCTATCCAAAATCCAGGACGTATAGTCATTGTCCATAAATATTAACTAACTAACTAAATGGCTAACTCCTTCCCCTTCAACAAAGGTCTGTGCCTTCCTCTGCTGGGCCTCCTCCTCAGCTTTATCATCAACATCAGCATCATCACTATGCCATCTTACAACACTTAAACCACTTACCATGTAAGAAGGATGAAGGGAAATGATAAACACAGGGAGGAAGTAGGAAGAGTGTTGTTACATTGTGAGGACTGCAATGAATGTCACAAAACATGTTTGATAATTCACACCACAAACTTTCAACCAAAATCACAACTGAAAATAACCCAGTTTTCAAAATTATTGCTTCATTTCTATTTTGATCAACCAAACAACTTCATAAAGTAGGTACAACAAACTATTATTCCCATTTGGCAGATGCAGAATTGGAGGCTTGGAGAGGACAAGTCACCTACCTTGGGCATTTAATCTCTGCCTTTAAGAGGAGACTTTTGTTGTTGTTGTTTTCAGTCTCTATCCACCATTCTATCCCTTGCAGTCCAACACGAGTCCTTTCCCGATGGTGGTGGTGGTGGCTGTTCTTAGGTGCCACCAAGTCGATTCCAACTTATTGTGACCCCATGTGACTGAGGAAAACTGCCTTATAGGGTTTCCTTGGTTGTAATTTTTATGGGAGCAGATCACCAGGTTTTTCTCCCATGGAGTCAGTGGGTGGATTCAAAACACCAACCTTAAAGTTAGCTGCCAAGCGCTTAACCACTGCAACCAACAGGTACAATTCCCAAGTTTACAATTTTCCAAGAGGGACTGAGAGTCTCCTGTGACAACGTACTGCACTCATAGATTGCCACAGACATCTCCCCAGAGTGCCTCCCATGCATTTCAGCACATCCTTCCACATGGGTGAGGCAGGAGTTCAACTCACAGCCTCAGACCAAGAGATCTGCTATCTATCTGTCCACCACAGGTCACCCTTGGGATCCCTGCACATCATGCACTTCTCAGACTTCCCTGTACCTTAGCAAGGCCAGCCCTCCATTCAGCCAAAGATAGGGTGGGTCCTTTCTACCCCAAACTCTGATTAAATCTCCCTACCTGCCAATGGTGGTCTGGAATGACTTCTGGAACTCAAGAAAGCAAGGCCATCAGAGAAGTGAAAGGGGCCTGACTTTCCTCTACCTCTCCATTTTGCCTAGAGCTGCCCTCAGGGAAAATGACAGAGCACCCTACCCTGGCATGCTCCCAGAACCCAATCCTGTGAACACAACCCAGACAGGGCAGAGGCGGAATCTCAGCTCCATTGCGAGTCAAGTAGAAAAGGGCAGTCAGAAGAGGTTCATAAACTCTTTCCAGGGACAGAAAGAACTCAGTAGGGCCAAACACAGATGAACAAGTGATTCATCTAAGAAGAAGAAAAAAAAAAAAAAAAACAGTGGCTGGAAAATTCAGTGCCAAACACCCCCACTTTACCATGGCCTGTTTTTGTTAGACTCACCCCAGGCATCTGCTACCACTTACAATTGGTTTCATTTTAAATAGATACCCGTTCTACTTTTCTTTCTTTAGTGGCTATAAAGAGGAAAAAGAACATACTGGAGCTAGCTGGGGAAAAAGAAAGCAGACAGCTGCCCACTTCCCCCTCTGCTCACCCTGCCCAGAGCCACCAACACCAAAAGTTCACTCTGCAGGTGGGGTCCCAGAAAATATAGGATAAGATGCAAGAGAGGCCCCTTTTGCTATAAATAGGTAGAAAGAGAACATATATGCAGCCTCAAAGCCCTAGTTTTCAGTCTCCTCCTCCCATCACTCTTACCCAATGTCATCCATAACCTAAGAGACCAGCTCACTCTGATAAACTCAAAACCCCAAACAAGACTGAGCAAAAGACCTCAGCAGATGGTTGAGGCTTTGTTTTGCTGTCATTCTCTTGACTTCTCTGATTTTGTAACTCTTGTTCACAACAGGCATAAGAAGCCAAGTAGAGCGTCACTATAAATTCAGTCAATCAAGAAATATTTACTAGCAATATGGCAGGCTAATCAATCTGGTTAGAATAATGGGGAAGCTCTAAAAAGAAAAAAAAAGTATGTATCAGGATTTCAAGTAGCACAAAAGGGAGTTTGCAATGTATTTCTCCTCAAAAACACCCAGTGTATAAGCATTGGGTACAGAAGGGTGGGTGAATGCAGTGGTATCTCTATTAAAGTATTCACAGAGCCCTCCTGCCGCCATATCCACCTGTCCCCTCACTGTAAACCACCTAAACCAAATGTGCTCGCCATTGCTGCAGGGACTAGTAGCTTTTGCAAGACTGCACAAGATGGGAATCTCAAAATAAATTCCCATCGTGTAAACACAGACTGATGTTCTAAGGTAAAGTTTAAATTCTTTTTTAACTCAAGCCAAAAACTTCTGAGCTCAGGTTCTTGGCACTTTCTCCATGCCCAAACAACATTAAGCCAAGGCTCAGATATGCCCACAGAATAAGAAAACAAGACAGGGAAGGCTGGCTGAGGTCTTTTTGGCCCAGAGTTGATGACTCAGCACCCAGACTGGTCCAAATCATGAGTCAATGTTTAATAAGCTGATGTAAGGAGAGCCCATGGGATGGGCTCAAAGCTCAAGAAGTTAATGAAGCAAAATGGATTTTTGAGGATATATTTCAATTCGAGATAGGATCTAGGAAGAAGAAAAAGGTGTAGGGTCACCAAGCATATTCTAGAAATGCCACAAATGGCCAGCAGTCACCACAACAGATCATTACAATCTGCTGCCTTTGCCAATTACTACAAATCCGAGAAAAGTAAGAGAGCTGAACACATCTGCAGAGACTCACTAAAAATAATCAACAAAAGAGGGCAGAGTGAAGGATATCTTTCAAGATAAAACAGAGGCTCCGCAAAGTTCAGGCTCCACCTAAGGTCTACAGTCGCTTTGTCTCCTCTGGCCATTGGTATTAAATGGGTGCCACTCCAGTTGAGAGAGAACTAATATCTGTTGTCAAACATATTATAAATTTGCCCCACTGTCTTACCTGACTGGATGTGTCTGCCTTTGATCTATGAAACAAACAATAAGAAATGTATACATTCACTTTCCCTAGGGAGCAGCTCTCCAGAGAAGTAGTCTTTTCTCCCTGCATTCCTTAGCCCTGTGTGACATATTTACTACAGACAGATACAAATCCATTTTAAGCAGACTCTGAGAATGCATCAGAACAACAGATTCAATGAGACAGGCATTTCCTTTAAACACTTTTGGGATGAGCTTGAGGGTAGGGTGAACCACTCCAAGTCCTTGCAATTCCACCCCTCCCCAAACACAATCTTTTCTAGCCATGTTCACAAACTGGGTGATAAACTTTATTATAAGAAATATCAAAAACCAAGAAAACCAAACTTACTGTCATCGAGTCGAATACTGATCCACAGTGGCCCCCATTGGGTTTCTGAGGCTATAACTCTTTACAGAAGTAGATTGCCCCATCTTCCTTCCATGGAGCAGCTGGTGGATTTTAACTGCTGACCTTCTGGTTAGCAGCCAAATGCCTTATCCACTATGTCACCAGTGCTCCTTATATGAAATATACCAAAAAAAAAAAAAAAAACCCAAACTCACTGCTGTGGAGAAGGATCCGACTCACGGCGACCCCTCCTTGGGTTTCCAAGGCAGTATCACTACGGAAGTAGATTGCCCAACCTTCCTCCCAAGGAATGGCTGGTGGGTTTAAACCACCAGCATTCTGGTTAGCAGTCAAGTGCCTTAGGCACTATGCCACCTATCTAAAATAAGGTGACCACTAATACCTCTCTTATTCTCCCTCATAACACTTACCACAAGCTGTAATTATTTTATTTATTCTTATACATATTCATAGGCTGTATCCCACCTAGCTTCCACCCAGGAGTGTAGGGGTCAAGTACATGAAGGCAGGGACCATGGGTATCTTAGTCACTATTGATTCCCCAACACCTAGCATGGCACCTGGCTCAGGGAGGGGGCTGAATAAACATTTATAATTGAGTAAATGAATTAAATAAATAAATAATGAGAAAGGTAGAAAAGGGACAAAAAGACAATGAAGGATATCTATATTACTTCGCCACCACCCATGTGTCAGTTTGTCATACTGTGGTGGCTTTCATGTTGCTGTGATGCTAGAAGCTATGCCACTGATATTTCAAATACGTGCAGGGTGACCCATGCTGGATAAATTTCAGCAGACAATTCCAATTAAGACAAATTAGGAAGAAAGGCCTGGCAATCCACTAATGAAAACTCTATGGATCACGGAGTATTTTCCAAAACTCTGACTTGCTCACTTTGGACACATCAATAGGAGGGATGGATCTCTGGAGAAGGACATGCTGTGATAGAGTGCAGAGCCAGCAAAAGAAAGAGAAATACTCAATGAGATGGACTGACCCAGCAGTCACATAATAGATTCAAACATACCAACAAAGCTCATGAAGATGGCATAGGACTGGGCAACATTTTGTTCTGTTATACCTAGGGTTGCCATGGGTCAGAGCTGACTAGATGACACCTAACAACATTACTTGAAAAGGATGAACATGGGAAAGCAGCTCCACTGGACCATGCACCGTGTGTGCCATCAAGGTGAGAAGGAAGAGCTGTCCACATTTCTGAACTCCTGAGTCACCAAAGCTTTCCAGGTCACTGCATGACATGCCCATGTGAACCTGAACTCCCAGTCTGTTTTGGATATGAGTAATTCTCAGAGAAAGATCTGAAAATACATCTGTCTTTGGTTCAAATATTTTCAGGAGCAAATGAAATCAACTTTGCAACGAGTATATCTGGAGTTGTGGTTGTGGTCTTTCCAACCTAGCATTTCAAACTTTAAAAGTCAACAAGTCATGACCCTGTGGAAGCATTCTGTTTTTCTTTTTGCCAAGATACGTTTTGGGTGAAACACACAGACCAGGAGCCATTATAAAATACTCAAGAAAATCACTTATTTGGATGATGTATGTCAACTTCTACCATAGCTGGTACTGATCAATCAAATATTCTCCAAGATTTAATATCTGTTAAACCATATTTTCTTTCCCTGACCCTCTGATACCTCCTAGGTACAAGGAGCTAGCACAGCTGAAGCAGCCCCTCCCTGCCCTCAGACAGTTTACAATCTAGGTGTGTGGGGGGTAGCCTGGCACTGCCACAGGTGACTGTAATACTGTGTACATGTATAGTGACAGAGCTTCATACAGCCAAGGAATACATCAGCAAGGTTTCTTCAGGAAATCTTCCTAAAGAAGGGGTGGTTTTCATTGTTAGCTCCATCGAATGGACCCCATGTATAACAGAATAAAACATTTCCTAGTCCTGTGCTCAAGTCCATGGTGCAGCCACTATGTGATTTAAGACCTTCCATCCTAGTGAGCTCATCTTCCCGCATTGCATCTGACAATATTCTGTTGTGATCCTTTGGTTTTTCCTTGACTAATTCTCAGAAGGAGATCTCTAGGGCTTCCTTTCTCATCTGTCTTAGTCTGGAAGCTCTGCTGAAACCTGTCCACCATAGGTGACCCTGCTGGTATCTGAAATCCTGATAGCATAGCATCCAGCATCATAGCAACACATGAGCCACCATAGTATGACAAAAGGACAGACAGGTAGGTGGTAAGAAGAAGGTTTTATCCCATAATTGTGAGCAAATGCTCACACTGACAGGGGAGGGGGAACTGGAGAGCATTCTAGCAGAGAGCCATAGTAAGAAAAGACACAGATGACATACAGTAAAGCAAAATTATTTGGGAGCTGGGGGGACAGAGCAACGTGGGTTACCATAAACTGTTCTGCGTGACTGAAATTTGAAGCTTGAGGGAAAGCATGGGGAGAAAAGAAAATGGGAAAGGAAGTAGGGCGATGTGATGATTAGCTTAGGTTCTCTTACTGACAATGGAGGTCTGAAGGATTTTATACTGGACTGCCATGACAAAAGGAGCTCTGGTGGCATAGCACCTAAGGCATTTGACTGCTAACCAGAAGGCTGGCAGTTCAAACCCACTAGTCACTCCTCAGAAGGAAGACTAGGCGATCTACTAGGTAGTGATACTGCCTCGGAAACCCAAGGAGAGGTCACTATAAATCAGGACTGACTCGACGGCAGTGAGCTTGGTTTTTACAGTTTGGCTATGACATAATCCTATCTGCATTTTAGATCCATCACTCAGGGTGACCTTTCTTCCATGGTAGATTTTATTATCCATTTTTTCACTTCAGGCTCCAGAGAGGTCAAACAAGTACTACATGACAACCATTAGCTACCAATTATAGGACCCATGCTCTCTCAAACAGGCTAAGGAGAATTTCATGGAGGCATAAACGGCTAAGCATTCTGTTCTATAGAAGAAAAATCTGTCAATCTGCTCTGTAAAGACTAGAACCAAGAAAACCCTGTGGAGAAGTTCTACTCTGCTCCATGGGGTCGCTGTGAATCCAAATCAGCTCAACAGTGCCTAGAGACAAGGAGAATTTATTGAGAGGTTTAGCCATGAACACAGGAACAAGACAGACTGGTAGATGGTGAAGCACTAATGTGAGTGTTAGACATTTATTTTGGAATTTAGGGACATCTGCAAAGGATCATATAGGCAGTGTAGGTAGAAAGAGAGAGAGAGAGAGGAGACGAGAGGAGAAAACTGGAAATGCCAGCGAAAGGTGACAGAAGAAGCAGTGCTCTAGGAAGCAAGAATGGTGAGGGCCCATGGAGGAGCCTTATATAAAATGAAGGAGGAATTCAAAGTTGGGTTGAGTGTTTCCTCTGTGGTAAATACTCTTGTAGGTACTGGTGTAAGTAAGTCAGACACTATCACTTGCCTCTTCTCCACTGATTTCAAAACATCTGTAAAAAACAAACAAAAATACTATTTAAATGTTTTTTAAATACGTAAGTTTAAATGACTGGCAAATTGTGGCCAAGTAGGCATCTTGGTGATCCAGATAAGAATTACTTGTAATATACGCTTAACTACGCATACAAATATTAAACCTAAATGTTTGCTCTCATAAGAAAGTTAAACAATATGTCCACATTGTTATTGATATCATTAGTTTGCTTAGCAAACTCTTTTTCCATAATACTGCTCTAATAAACTTCAATGTACACCTGCTGATTATCACTGGGCATTCCAAATTTATGGGGTCGTGATTAATGAGGCTTTACTGGGGTTTTTGATATGTGGTACTTATAGAACAAGATAATTACAGGTGTTAATTATTATCTTTATATCTGACAGACTGTGACTAATTTTTTAAGAGAGGTACCTGGATAAGACTGTGTATATATGAGTAAATACACAGACACTCTAAGCAAACAGTGGAATATTGTCTTTAGTTCATTGCCTGCCTCCTGACTAAACATAAAAAGTCTGTATTACAGCTACATCATCGTGTTTTCTACAAAGAACATGACACCATGGCTAAGTGACTGGCCCAAGTTTTCTGTTCTCAGCACTACGTTTGCACTGGCCACAATGTATTGCTTTACAAAGTCTCTAAGTTCTCAACCTTCAGCGAGTGACTTAAATTCTGTCTGTTAAGTGAGCTGACTGGACTGAAGCCAGCTGTGGGTGTCCCCAAAGGGAGTACTGGAGGCACCAAAGCTACATTCAGTATTTCAAAAGGCCCAAGAGAAACCACACATTTACCCATTATAATATGGCACAGGCTAAAATTTATTTGCTTTGGACTAGAACCCTATCAACTCAACGTGCAGTGGCCATGGTGATACCATGCTGAGGAGAAGTCATCACTGGCAGTGAGGTATGTCTTTTATTAATAAAAACATAAAAGAAATAAGTAACTCTTCAAAAACACGATTTCTTTGGTCATGATTAAAAAGCTGATCTTTAAGATCCCTTCTACTCTAAAACTCTATGATTCCAACTTTCACAAGAAGTTATTCATGCCATGAGTGTAGTTGGATAGATGCTGTCCAGCTGATGCCAATCCACAGCGACCTTATACACAACAGATGGACACACTGTCATCCTCACAGCATGTCAGAATCCATCTTGGTGGCTACCGTGTCTATTTATCTCACTGAGGATCTCCTTCTCCCTTCCTGGCCCTCTATTTTACCTAACATGGTATCTTCCTCCAGTGATTGATCCCTCCTTATGGCATGTCCAAAGCAAGAGAATGAGACAATGTTCTCTTGTGATCCATAAGGTTTTCACTGACTGCTCTTCAGAAGTAGATTGCCAGGCCTTTCTTCCTATTCTTAGTCTGCACACTCCACTGAAACCTATCTGCAATGAATGACTCTGCTGGGATTTGAAATACTGATGGCATAGCTTCCAGCACCACAGCAATACACAAGCCATCACAATATGACAAACAGCCAGGTGATGGAAGCCAGAAGTAACCTATTAATAATGTAATCTTATAAAATACATATATATACACATATATAAGGAGCCAAGGTGGTATAGGAGTTAAGCGTTCAGCTGCTAATCAAAAAAATGGACAGTTCGAACCCAGCAGCTGCTTCTCAGGAGAAAGATGTGGAAGTCTGCTTCCATAAAGATTTACAGTCCTGGAAACCAATTGGGCAGTTCTACTCTTTCCTAAAAGGTCACCATGAGTCAGAATTGACTCAGTGGCAATGGGTTTGATTTTCGATTTTATGAAATATATGGTTAACAATAATAAATCATTGTCTCTCTTAGCTTTCCTGGACTTACTTTCAAGGTGTGCCATATTCCCAAAAAGAATGACATGCAACTGCATTTTCTGAGGATACTGAGAAAAGGTCTGAAATTATGCAGTTAGCAATTTCTTGCTTTTCACAAAGCTCAAGTATCTAGATCTGCCACCCCCTGTCCCGCTTTGATCTTTTTCCTTCAAAAGCAATGGGATCCGATAGAGCCTGCTGGAACCACTGAGACTATGGCCCCTGACTGCCCTTCAGGTCTGGAATTGAACCCACATCTGTGGTTTCCAGCCAAACAAAAGACAGGCATATATGAGTTGAACATTTACCTCAAGTAGATACTCTCCTTGGAGAGAACAATCATGGGAGAAAGAAAGGCTGCTTATACACAGGGAGACATCTCAAGGGGCAGGAGTCCATGGAGGGATGGACACATGGAAGAGGTAACTATGGGGAGAAAGCGGGAGGGGAGCTGTTGCATTGTGGTAAACTGTGGTCAATGTCATGAGACAAAGTATACGTGAACTGCTGTATGGAAAGTCAATTTGCTCTGTAAATCTTCACCCAAATCACAATAAAAATAAAAATAAAAAGCAATGGGAAAGTTCTGAATTGGCCCTAATGCCATCATCTGCTATGAGATATGTCGAGCTGGGAAGCCAAGAACCTGTTCTTGGCTCCAGCTATGCCACTGACCTGCTGTGTGACACTACACAAGTCCTCAGCATTCTCACCAGTGAAATGAAGGCCACAGTATCAGCTTGACTGTGAGGCCTGTTATGGAAGAGCAGTTGAGATGATGTAGGAAAGACGCTTTAGAAGTCCAATTAATTATGTGTAGTTTATTATAACATGTTGTTGTTATTAGTTGCCATTCAGTCCATTCCAACTCATGGTGACCCCGTGTGTGCAGAGTAGAACAGCTCTATAGGGTTCACAGGGCTGTGATCTCCCAGAAGGCCTGTGTTCGAAGGCACCCCTGAGTGGGTTTGAACTGGCAACCTCTGGCTCATAGTTAAGCACTTAACTGTTTGCACCACCCACGGACTCCTATTATAATAGAGATTATTATTAAAAATAGACTACTGTTTTAAGGTATGTTATATTTCTGCACATCGATTTTTTTTTCATTTTATTTATTTTGCTGTTGAGACATCAATTATTTTTAAATGCACTACCAGGGACATTTTCTACAGGAATTCTATAGTGAATTCGTTCATAAATGAGAACAAACCTGTTAGAAAATCAGTTTTAAATCTCAAATTTGTGTTTGGTTGTTAATGTAGAGTTTTCATATAAGATTTATTAACATAATTATTTCAAGATACAATTTTTTGAGTGCTGGTTTTGCCAGGAACTGGACTAAGAAGCACCATCAATAATCTCAATTAATCTTCACCAGTAAAGTGGGCTCTGTTATCACCATTAAAGAAGTCCCAATGGTGTAGTCGTTAAGTACTAGGCTGATAACCAAAAGGTTGGGGGTTCAAACCCACCAGCTGCTCCACAGGGGAAAAGACCTGACAATCAGCTCCCATAAAGATTACAGCCTAGGAAACCTGACAGAGCAGTTCAACTCTGTTCTATCGGGGTTGCTAGGAGTCGACAACATTATCACCCTTACACAAGAAAGACATTCAGGCACAGAGCAAGGAAGGACTTGTCCAAGGTCACATGCCAGTGAGTGAACTATGTCCACTTAAAGCCAGACTAGTGTTATTGGCCCCTGTGAAATTCCAGGGGAAGATGAGTACAGGAACATGAAATGTCAGGCAGGTGACAACTATCCCTGAGATACTTTTGAGAAACAGCCCCATAGCCTCCTTTCATTGCTTACCGTTTCTCATACCCCCACTGGCCACCAGTTCGTATCATTTGGGCTTTCTTTTCCTCCCAGGTATATTAGATTTTCATTATATTCTGATTCTATATTTGCAAATTTACCTACATGCTAAAATTTATTTGTAACTCCAAAAATCAATACCCATGCCACTTTCATAGTCATTCACAGACATAAGTAAGGCAGCAAAAAATTTGAGTTGTCCCAAGAGCACGTTCCCAGCTGAGGTCGAATAAAGCGATACTCTGACTTCTTGTTTTAGCTCTCAATTGTAAACGCAACAAAGTGTCCTCTTTGCAACTTATTTAGTGCCATGTTTTTCACATTTTTATGCTTTTTATTGGTAATTCCGTTGTTTAAAATGGCCTCCAAGCATAGTTCTAAAGTTCTGTCTAGTGTTTGTAAGCACAAGAATGCTGTGATGTGCCTTATGGAGAAAATGCATGTGTTAGATAAGCTTTGTTCAGGCCAGGGCTTCAAACCAGTTCAAAACGCTTCAGCTATGGCCAATAGAAATGAGGGCAGCATACATGCTGCACAGCAACCATTTCTCTTGCACATCATCAGATTTTGACCAGGGCAGGGAATAGGCAGAGTGCTACTCAAAGATGGCAGCCAACACACATTAAAGTGGGGCATTTGGTGGCACCCAAAATCTGATGCACAAGAGATATGGTTGTTATGTAATGCATACACTGCCCTTGTTTTTGTCAGCCATGACCAAACTGATTAAACCAGTTTGAAGCTCTGGTTCAGTCACAAATCAGAGAGCTGATGGCTATGGGCTCACTGTTAAGGAATCAACAATATATATTAAATAAGGTGTTTTAAAAGATAAACACACATAAAATAAGGTTATGTACTTATCAGTTGATGAAAATGTTGGGACCAGAGGCTCTCAGGAACCTAACCCTTTATTTGCTCTAAGAACAATGGCTCAGTATTTGCTAATTCAGTATTCAGTGACTTTCTAGAACATTTTTAATAAAATCAAATAAGTTACTGTAAAATTAATTTCATAAATAACAGGAATGGACAGTACTTTCACACACTTTGCTCAATGCTCCTTTTCTGCTAAAAAAAAAAAAGATTAACACAAATTACTTAACTAAAAAATACAGACTCAATCAACTCCACCTTTGTAACCCAAGCACACAACACAGGTTGAGGAACAAAGTAGGGGCTCAGTATTAGTGACTGACTAAATAAATATGACTAAAGATAGCATACATATGAATGAAAGAAAACCATCAACTTTATAATTTATTGAGAGGGAATCAGACTTGGAATCTGCTTTGATCTTAAAAAACATTCTGTGAAGGGGAGAGGTGAGGGAAGGAAAAGTATTTCTGGACCAGAGATTTGTCCCAAGAGAAAGGAGAGGAGCATTAAACAACAACACATGTTTCCTGAATGCCCACGCCTACTCTGTACAGAGGTTGTGAGTCCCAGTGAACTAAAATGCAAAGCCCTCAAGTGGGGATTTCAGAAGAATAAAGTCCCATCTCAAAATACACTCCATTCCTCAGAATACATATTTCTCAAAACCGTAACAATTACATTTTAGGTACTATTTAGCAAGGATTAGTGGTTTTATGTTATAAAAATAACATAAAATAAAATTTTGAAGTTTAAGCCATGTGAACTCAGAGAATAAATGATGGTTCTGCATGTAAATTTGGATGTCAGTGCAGCTTGCAAACTCCATGCTTCTTTTCTGAGGTCTTTTATCTTCTAGTGACATAAGCTTTACTCAAATGATATAAGAGTTGCTCAGATGCTGTTCTCCTTACTCAGCCCTCCATCTGAGTGCTCTGACTTTAAGTATACAATGAGAAGTAACTTCACAGTAAAATTTAAATAGCAAAGGCAGTTCCCATCATTACAACATTCCCCCTTTGGATAAACTGTAAAAACTTACTAATGCATGCCACTCTGTTACTGAACTGTTTTAAAAGACTATCCTGCACAAATGAAATACTCTTGCTTCCTTCATATTCTGCATGGAAAATCTGCCTACCTAGACATTACTCTGAAATTATTTCTTAAATTTCTGAAGTCTTAATACCCATGTGCAAATCATTAATTTATCTGACGTTTAAATATTGTTGAGCATGAAGTGCAAAGCATTGTTAGGTGTTCTCTGGTGGGGTAGTGGTTAAGGCATTTGGCTGCTAATCAAAAGTTCGGTGATTCAAACCCATCAGCCCCTACATGAAAGAAAGATGATGCAGTCTGCTTCCATAAAAATTTACAGCCTTGGAAACCCAATGGGGCTTGCTATGAGTCAGAATCAACTCAATGGCAGTGAGTTTGGTTTGGGAAGAGAACTAAACACAGTGTGGTTCCTCTCTTTAAGAAGTTTACAGTCTAGCAATGGCCCACATCTTTTATGCACCTGAATACACTTGGGGACTACCTCACTGTCCCTCCTGCCCATGAGTCTCAAAGGGACACATGTATAGTTTGACAGCACCTCCATTCTACCCCCATGCAGACCCCAATCCATCTCCCAGAGATGTTCTGTCTCCTTGAGAACTATCTGCCAGAAGGAAAAGTCAATAGTAACAATTATGTAGCCAGAATAAATAACTTGGCATATAAATCAGACAGAGTTCAAAGAAATGAGGGACTATTAGAACATAACTTCTTCTAGTTTTATCTACTTATTTAGATATATAAAGTTTCTATATACTTATAGGGTCCCTGGGTGGCAAAAACTGTGTGCTCTTGGCTACTGTCTTAGTTATCTAATGCTGCTATAACAGAAATACGTCAACAGTGTAGGAGGCCAGAAGTCCAGATTCAGGGCACACTCCAGGGTTCCTTGGAGATCTCCATGTATCTTGATGTTCTGGGTCTGGGAGCTTCTGAGTAAAGGGATCCCAGGTCCAAAGGACATGCTCTGCTCCTGACTGCTTTTCTTTGGTGATAATAAGGTCCCTCTTTCTCCACTCAATTTTCTCTCCTTCTATATCTTGTAAAACAAAAGGTGGCTCAGACCATACCCCAGAGAACCTCCCCTTACATCAGATCAAGGCTGTGACCTGAGTAAGGGTGTTGCATCCCACCCTAATCTCCTCATAACTGATTGGCTGATCACATAAGATCACACCATGAGGGATGATTATGTTACTATATAACTGCCAAATTATGTCATTACATAACTGCTAAACCAAAGAGAATTGTGGTCCAGCCAAGTTGACACATAGTTTCGGAGGACACAATTCAATCAATGACAGCTACTAACTGAAAGGTTGGTGGTTCAAACCCATCTAATGGCTAAGATTACAGCCAAGAAAACCCTATGGAGCTGTTCTGCTTTACAACACAAGAAGTTTCCAGGAGTCAGAATCAATTCAATGACAACAGGTTTTTGTTGTTATTGTTGTTTTTAATAGGTTTACATCTATAAAAACACAAAAATAGGAACAAAACTTATGCTGAACCATCCTACCCTAGTGGTTTGGCTCTCTAGGGCTGCTATAACAGGAATACCACAAGTGGATGCTTTTAATAAATAGGGATTTATTCTCTTATAGTTTAAGACGATAGAAGTCCAAGTTCAAAGTGCCAGCTCTAGGGGCTAGGTGAAGGCCCATCAACCTTGGGCTTCAGCTCTGCCTGGCTCACTGGAGCTGGAGGTGTATCTTAACTCAGGCAACTGCTGGCTACTGAGGCTGACAAGACCAAGGTTGACAAGTAAAATGGCACAGTCCCAAGATTATCGAGCAACACAGCAGGCCAGTAGTTCATGTCCAGAAACAGTCCCAAGGGTGGCAGGCAACATGGCAGACTGCTGAATGAAGACTCAGCCACATGTTGGATCCAGATATGCCAAGCAGCTCAGAGGCCTTTCTCAAAACTTCTTATATACTAGAAGCAGACCACATCCCTAAGGCAGCTACTCAGCTGTTCACAGCAGATTCCACCATGGAGTTAATTACCAGTCTCATCATGGGGAGTAACTACATCCAGCTGCCCAGCCCACTCAAAATCAAACCCAGCCAAGCTGACATATAACCTCAATTGCCACACCTAGCAACAAGTAACATTCATGCACGGACACATGAACCAATTCAATTTTTTAAAAAGCTCTCTGTAGGACATTATGCTGAGTGAAATAAGTCAATCACAGAAGGACAAATATTATATTAGTTCATTATTGTAAAAAGTCAAGGAAAGGTTTATATATGGAAGAAAACTTTTTCTGTTGGTTACCAGGGGTAGGAGGGGAGGAAACACTGCAAAACTTAAAAAAATAATAATTATTTAATTTAAAAAAAACTCCTTGTATTTCATAGGAGATGTATTTCCAAGTTAATTTTAAATTTTCCTTTTAATATATTTATCAAATTTGTAATATGTTTTGTACAAATGGATAAAATAACTAAAAACAAAGACCTTGGATATATTTAGACCCTTATAGCCACAGGAAATAAAACTTAAATGTATATACATCTTTTTTTTCTCCCAAAGACAAATATAATACCCTAGGATACAATTCTAGGGGGAATATAGATATGGAATAAGTAAGAACAAGGTAAAATTCCCAACAGTTAAAGAAGAGCTTATTCATATACTTTTTATATGGATAAGGTATCAAGTCTCTATGGTATTTAGATTCTATTGGTTGCACTTAAAAGAGTTAAGTAACAGTTTTGTTAAACATGTCAATATGTACAATAAATTGAATATAACATCCATTTAAACTTTAATAAATGATGAAAAATTTTAGCTATCAACTCACACTATGTGAGGGGGTAGTAGATGGTTTTACAAAATCATTTTAGAGATTAGGTGATCAAAAATGCCAGAAAACTTCTGTGACATAGGTGAGTGGCAAGGCCTAGAGCTGCTGAGGCACGGCAGTGTACGGGCCCCTCAAAGGTAAGCCATGCCCCTCAGTTCCAGCACACACTGCCGTAGTCCAGGTCTTCATATTTTTCAAGAGAAGCTGAGAATCTGGATTTTCTATGTACAATTTACTAATTTTTTAAATGGTCTTTTAAAAATTGTTTAAATACTATACAAGCCAAATAAAACACATCTACAGACCAACATTTTTTCTACCTGGGTTCTAAGCAATACTTCTTCTCTGTCACACTTAAAGGAGACCCAGAGTCCCTGTGTGGTGCAAATGGTTAACGTGCTTGGTACTAAATGAAAGGTTGGAGGTTGGAGTCTACTCAAAGACACCTCAGCAGAAAGGCCTGGAGATCTACGTCCAATAAAATGAGCCACTGAAAAAACCATACGGAGCACAGTTCTACTCTGACACACATGGGGCCAACTTGATGGCACTGATTCGACAGCAATTTTTTTTCTTTAAAGGGCTCTGGTGGCCTAGTGCCTAAGGCATCTGACTGCTAATTAGAAGGCTGGTTGTTCAAACACACCAGCCACTCCTTGGAAAGAAGATGTGGCAATCTACTTCCATAGAGATACCACCTCGGAAACCCAAGGAGGGGTCGCTATGAGTCAAATCGACTTGATGGCAGTGAGTTTGGTTTTTGGTTTATTCATTCAAGAAAACCCTGGGGTACAGAGATATCTGAAACACAAACCTCTCCTCAAGAGGACACAGCCTGGAGAGAGAACAACAAGTAGACAAAAGAGAAAAACATTTGCAACACAGTTTGTAAAATTCAGTGTCAGAGTCTAAGTACAATGGCAAAGCGACCTCTGCCTGGGTAGGTTAGGAATTGTTGTTAGTTGCTATCACATTGCCTCCAACTCACCGGGACCTTATGTGTAACAGAACAAAACATTGCCTGCTCCTGCACCAACTTCATAATTGTTGGTAAATATGAGTCTACTTTGGTGGCTGCTGTCAATCCATCTCATTGGGAGTTTTCACTGACCTTCTACTTTATTTCAGAAAGCTTATAGGTGGAGAAAGGTCAGGGTATGAAGCACCCTGAATAACTACCAGAAGGTATGAGTTGTATGTTGGTGATTCAGCAAAGACCATGGCAGGCTGTTTGAAAGAAAAGAACACCCACAATGCAACCAAAACCAGCCCCTCGCCTCATTTTCAGTTCTTATGTTAAAAACAGACGGACGATGGAAATAAATCGTTGAGACAAAATCTAAAAATAATCTTAACTGGGCATAAAAGCTCATATAAAAATTCTTATTTTAATCACTTCTGTAAGGCAGCTGAAAGGTACACACACTAAAACCCAGCTTGTGAAGCAATCAACTTAATCTGTTTCTTTGAAAGATTAATTAAAACTGAGATTACCGAGGGCTGCAGATGAGCTGGGTCAGACGATGGGGCACAGTTGAGATGAGAGACAAATTGTTTGGAAATCACACAAACACAGCTGCATGCCAAAGCTGTTGCATAAAATCTGCCTCTTCCTAGGCCCATAATTCAATTCCTAAGGGTGACACTTGGGTGAAAGCCTAAACCTCAAAAACAGCAAGTGGCAGGTCTTCAATGGACAGGCAAGGAGCTTGCCCTGTGGGCAATGGCAGCAGGGAGTCTAAGTGACCCTAGATGACAGAGCTGAGCCAGCAGCAGCTGTGTAAGGAGAAAGATGACTTGGAAGTCCAGCCTCAGAGCTGGAAAGCCATTGCCTGGAGGAGCCAGCCAAAGGGAACAATGAACATATGTTGATCTTAACTTCAAGGACAGTCTGTTTGTTTAAAACCATTTCAAGGATCTGCTCTGCTAAGGCTTGATCAGAAGCAAAGATAATAAGAAACCAGAAAAGAGATAAAATAAGTTTCTACATAGCCCTTCCTCCATATAGGGTCCTGTAAGAAAAGGAGATTTCACCAACAGTTTTGAATTTTCTTTTCACATACAACAAAAAGGAAATTAACTGGGAAACCCATACAGATATTCTGGTTGGAGGTCTGAGAATTTGAACACATTCTCACTGGATGTAAGCCCCCAACAGTGCTCACCAGAAAAATAACAATTTTAGGCAATAGTTCAAAGTTCTTGATTCCATAAGAGGAATGGTGGAAGCAAATGAAGATAAAGGAGTACAGAAGACAGGGGAGTAGTAGGACTAAAGGTAGAGGGGACTGCCCGTCTCCCAGGCCATGCCACCAGCTGGAGCTCCCCATCTTGGTCCCCAGAATCCCCCCCCCCACTCAAAACTACTGTGGACTTCAGTTTAAGAAAGCTGGGATTGAGGGCTACTAAATACTTGAAAACCAATTATTCTTCAATAACTTTTCCTTCAGAAAAAGCATTCTTCATTGGACTATATAACCCATTGCCAGCAAGTTGATTCCAACTCATAGAAACCCTACAGGACAGAGAAGAACTGCCCCACAGGGTTTCCAAGGCTGTAATCTTTATGGAAGGAGCTCTGCTAGTGTAGTGCCTGAGGCACCTGACTGCTAACCAGAAGGCTGGCAGTTCAAACCCACCAGCCACTCCTCGGAAGGAAGATGGGGCAATCTACTTCCATAGTGATACCGCCTCGGAAACCCAAGGAGGGGGTCGCTATGAGTCGGGCCGAATCAATAGCATGTAACAACAACAACAACAATCTTTATGGAAGCAGACTGCCACATCTTTCTTCTGTGGAGGAGCGGGGGGTTCCAAACTGTCAACCTTTTGCTTAGCAGCAGAGCTCTTTAACCACTGCACCACCAAGGCTTCTTCTTCCCACTCCAACATCTTCCAGTTCTCCTGGTTCAGCAATTCCAATCCAATGCCCTCTAAAACTCCTAACAAATCTCATTCTAGATTTTCATAGATTGCTTCACTATATAGATTAAGTATCCAATGGACGCAATCATTTTATTTTAGGAAGGAAGAAGAAGGGGGTCAGAATTCAGGGAAATACACCAAAATTTGTAGTGCTTAAGGCACTTGACTGCTAACCAGAAGGTTGACGGTACAAACCCACCAGCCACTCCTCGGAAGGAAGAATGAGTGAGGTACTTCCACAGTGATCCTGCCTCAGAAATCCAAGGAGGGGTCACTATGAGTCAGAGATGACTCAACAGCACCTAACAACAACAATAACACTAAAATTTGAATGTCAAAGGTACAATTAACACAAAAGTGAGAGTTAAGCTTAGAGTAATGGTTAGAAGCACAGATCCCGAAGCTGGCCAGTCTTCATTTCCTCATCTGTTCAAACTCACCAGCCACTCCTTAGAAGGAAGATTGGGCAATCTACTTCCATAGTGATACCACCTTGGAAACCCAAGGAAGAGTTGCTCTGAGTCGGATCCGACTCAACAGCAGTGAGTTTGGTTTTTGGTTATAATGGGAATAATAGCCTACCTTATAAGGTACTTCTGAAAATGACTGGATATTTGTAAACATCTTAGAATAAAGTCTGACACAAATATATAAATGTTCTAACTATCATCAAAGACATTGCTGGTTCAGTGGTAGAATTCTCACCATCCATGGGGAGACCCAGGTTCAATTTTCTACCAATGCACTTTATACACGGCCACCATCCATCTGTCATTGGAGGCTTACATGTTGTTATAATGCGGAACATGTTTCAGTGGAGCTTCCAGACTAAGACATACTAAGAAGAAAGGCCTGGTGATCTACTCTGACAATGAGCCAATGAAAACCCTATGGATCCAAAGGTCCTACCAGCAACAAATCATGGGGATGGTTTGGGACTGGCAACATTTTGTTCCTTCATGCATAAAGTTGCCATGAGTCAGGGGTCTACTCAATGACAGCTAACAAATATAACATCTACCATCAAGAACCAACTACAAATTACAGTTCAGTCAAACTGGGTGGGAAGGAGAAGGCACTGTGCTACTGTGGGAAGTTCACCTGGGGCAGCACCAAACCCCAGCTCTGCCTTCTCCCAACTCACATCGGAATCAGCCACCAGGTCCCAACAAGGCCACACATAGAGTAGCTCTCACACTTGTCCCCACTCCTCTGCTCTCCCATCACAATGGTCTAGACCCAACTTGCTGGGGGATCACCATGCTAGCCGTCTGACCAGCTTCCCAATCTGCAGGGACCCCTACAGAGGGGGTCCATTTCTCAAGTCCAGATCTGCCGCTGGTATCCCCACATCCTGGATAGTCTAAGAGCTGGTATCACATTTTAAACACTTTAGCCTATAATTTTAATTCATCATGATCTTACCCCTACCTACCTTTCTAACCTCATTTCCAGCTGGTTCCTCCATGTACATCATGTCCATAAGGATCTCTGGTGGTGTAGTTGTTGTTAGGTGCCGTTCAGTCATCTCTGACTCATAGCAACCCTATGCACAGCAGAACGAAACACCACCCGATCCCGTGCCAGGTCCATGATCATGTTATACCTGAGCCCACTGTCGCAGCCACCGTGTCATTCCATCTCAATGAAGGCATTTCCCTCTTTCATCAACCCTCCACCTTACCAACCATGACATCTTTCTCCAGGGAATGGTCCCTTCTGACAATATGACCAAAGTAGGTGAGAGAAAGTCTGGCCATTCTCGCTTCCAAGGAGCATTTTGGCTGCACTTCCTCCAGGACAGATCTGTTAGTTCTTTTACCGGTCCATGGTACTTTCAGTATTCTTCGCTAGCACCACAACTCAAAAGCATCAACTCTTCGTCGTCTTCCTTATTCATTGTCCATATCTCACATGTATATGAGGTAATTGAAAATATCATGGCTTGTGTCGTACTTCGTACATTCCATGTTCCGATTATTAATGGATGTTTGCAGCTGTTTCTCCTCAATATGAGTCATGCCACATCAGCAAATGGAGGTCTCAAAAGCTTTACCTTATCCATATCAGTAAGGCTGGTTCTACTCTGATGATGCAGCTCTTTCCCCATAGTATTTTGAAAGTCTTCTAACCTAAGTGACTCATCCTCCTCCTCTGTATTAGACAATGTTTCCAGACTATTCATAAAGTCATAAAGTTGTGCAGTAATGTATCAGACAGTCTTTCTCTGCTATTCATAAGGTTTTCCCTGGCCAATTCTTTGAGAAGTGGATGGCCTCTTCCTTCTTCCTAGTCTGTCTCAGTCTGCAAGCCGCACTGAAACCTGTGCACCATGTACACCCTGCTGGGTTTGAAACACTAGTGGCACAGCCTCAGGACTCACAGCAACATGTCACCACAGTAGGACAAACCAACAGACAAGTTTGTCTCCCTTAGCTGTTTGAAACCTCTCCAACCTCCCCTTACCTGGATCCCTGCTGCTGCCTCCTTGCTCTGTCCCAGTCCCCCTGGCCTTTTACTCTCCTTTCCCCCACTTTCCTGCCTTGCTGCTTGTGGGGCATGGCCTGGGTTCCCTCCCCTCACCTGGATCCCTGCAACTGACTCTTCACTCTGTGGTATAGTGGGTAAGGCATTTGGTGGCTAACCAGAAGGCCCATGGTTCAAAGCCACCAGCTGCTCCATGGAAGGAAGATGAGGCAATCTACTTCCATAAAGACTTACAGCCTTAGAAACCCAACGAGGGTTGCTATGAGTCAGAATGGACAACGGCAGTGAATAAGTGGAATACCATCTCTACAGCATGTTCATCCTTCCCATGTCCAAATCTGATAACCTCCCTATGCTTCAAGGTCGGCTCAAGTTCTAACACTTTCACCAAGTCTCCCCCTACACAACCCCCATCCTCTGATGGAATTAATGCTTCCAAGATCTCTGAAGTCACAAAACACATCTCTGCTTACCGAGACAGAGAAACATTGTACAAGTGCTGGGTCTGAATCTCAACTCTACCACTTACTAGTTGAATGTCCGAGTTAGAAAACCAAAATTTCTGAACATATGCCAAGGTTATAAGGATAAAATGTGAAAATATATGTAAAACGCCTAGCATGTTTTCACTTCTCCTCATCTTCCCTCACTCATGGAATTTATTACTCTTCTAAATTTTATTACAGTTATTAAATTTCTTTCCTAACACTACAGAGTCCTTCAGTATTTCTGTCTCTCTGAAAGGGTCCAGAACAATGCATTACATTTAGTAAGAGCTCAAAGAAATTTTATTGAATGAATAAAGGGAATATTTTATATTTGCACTTTATGTTATTTTTAACCATTCACAACTTTATCTTATACTGGTTGTTAATAACATTAACAAGCTCATAAATTTAGTATAGAAAACCAGATTATTCAAAGAAGGAAACTCTATTTTGAGTCTTGAATGATTAGGGTCTATTCATTCCAATTTTTTTATACCTGCTACATACCAAGCACTGTAAAGGACACAGGGGATCTACAAAAAGACAGAATTCCTATTCTCAAACACACCCGATTGTACTGCCAGGATGTTTTAACAGGCCTCCTAATTTAACCAACTGGGGCGTTTTGTTTTTCTTTAAGTAAGAAACATTTGAAAATCATCATCCTGAAAAGGAATATTTTATTCATGCCAGTTTAAGTAGTGACAGAAAATATTCAGTACTCAAAATGGAATGGGGGGGGGGGGAAGGTCAGCATGAATTTCCAAAGGCATCTGGAAAATTGGCAAAAGACTTAAGAATGGAAAAAGCAATCGGTGATCCCAGCTGGGGTGAAACTGCCTTTGTGTGGAAACCCTGAATAGAGGGTAAGCTTGTAAGACTGACTGCTTGATGGATTTTCGTTATATGTGATACTAACCCTAAAATGGCTTTAGGAATTCCCAAAGACAATCTTCTGCAGGATAAATTTACATAGTAACTTTTACTTAATCAGGAAAAGATATACCTACAACTTGTCTCCAGGGCACCAAACAGGACTTAAGTTAAAATATTTTGTTTGGTATGGAGAATAACAAGAATCCTGGCAAAAATCTAACTTAAAACAGAAGTTAAATCTTTCCCTTACACTCCAGTGATCAAAAGACTGGGATACAACACACCATTCCCTGAAGAAAGGACTTCCTCACTCTTGACAGAAGGGTGGTGGTTCCCCACCTGCACTGTGGGGCATGCACTACTTATGCATACCTGGCACACTGTGTAAAATGAGGATATTAATACCTATCTCAGAGTCCCTGGGTGGTACAAACGGTTCATGCAACCAGCTGCTAACCAAAAGGTTGGAGATTCGAGTCTACTCAGATGTACCTTGGAAGAAAAGGCTGGCAATCTATTTCTGAAAATACAGCCATTGAAAACCCTCTGGAGCACAGCTCTACTCTGACACACATGGGGTAACCATGAATCAGAATAGAAACTGGTATGGGATGGTGTAGCATCTACCTCAGAGGCTTGATGTAAGGACTGAATGACGTAATGTGTATAAACTCCAGGACTTGGCAACACACATTTGCTGTTTTAATATGCAACAGATGGTGACTGTTATTGTTACTATTCTGAACCTATACAGCACCATCATCTAGGTTCTTAGCAACACAGAGCTTCAGGGATACTACTTTGTCTGACATTTCTAGATCAGTGAGACCCCAAACCGAACCCCATCACTGGTACCCTGGCATTAAGATTATGTACTGAGTTCTATATTCAAGTACATGGAGCCTAAATGCATTCTAAATCTAGTGGGCCATAAGGACCATCATGTAGGGAATTGCTGGACCTCTGGTGCAGACCAGGATCAACAACTGACTAGCTATGTGACCTTGGCAAGTCCCTCAACCGCTCTGGGCTTCTGTTTCCTCATCTGTAAATGAGGAGTAGACTCACTTAACATGAGTATAACAGGAACTGAGATTGGAAGCATGTGCAGTCTTCTGAAGAACTCTCAGAGGTCACATGTGGACCCAGCCTTGCACTCTTGTATAGATTTTGCTGCAGCATATTAGGCCCTATTCTGCCTCTAACTAACTGTGTGATTCTGAGCAATGTGTTTAACCTTTCTGTGCCTCTTTCTTACCTGCAAAACAAGGGGCTAAGACATACACACATATATACACATCTATCTATTATACGAAGTCCCTTCTTAGTTCTAGAATTCTATTTACAAGACAACCCCTCCCACTCTGAAGTAAACGAGATACTAAACTTCTTTATAGTTTTTCAGCCACTTGATCCAAGTCACCACCAAATGTATTTGAAAATTCTGCGTTGACCTTGAAGATGGAAAGATCATGTAGTGTGAAAAAAATCAAACCAAACTCAATGCCATAAAGTCGATTCCAACTCATAGTAACTCTCTTGTGCTTCCAAAGCTACAAATCTTTATGAAAGTAGACTGCCTCATCTTTCTTCTGCAGAGCAGCCAATGGGTTCAAACCACTAACATTTTGGTTAGCAGCCAAATGCCTTAACCACTTCTTATGTAGTACAAAGGCTTTATAAAAGGTAAAGTATAAACATCACTTATGCATTCCTTCAGGAACAGCCAAAGAAGTTTATTAGTCACACACATGTGACCTAAAATGAATTTGTTAAACTAGCCTTGCGCTGTGAGGCAAGCGTGAAAATGACCTCCAAGGAATGGCCACCTCACTGGGGCTCAAAGAGATCTGCTCCAAGTACTCATGCTGAAACAACCCTCTTCCCTTGGCCTAGATCAAGATGGAAGGCATCAAAAAAAAAATCCAAAGGAATCCAAAACCACATGGATTTTGAGACCACTTTGCTCTCAGTCCTCTTACCCAAAAAAGAAACAGCTTCAGACAGATAAGAGTTGACAAGGACACCAGGGTCAAGAGAGACAGTTTCCTTATAAATAAAACTTTCAAACTCACAGCCATTAACCTCTTCCAAAATAACTGGACAACAGCCAATCAGGAAAGGACACGTTACTAAAACTGGCTCTGCAGCTTCCAAGAGTCTCAGAAGAATTATTCTTGCTGTGAAAAGAGCAGGAAGCAAAGTCTGGTTATTGTGCCAATGTGCTAAGAGGCACAATAACTAGGTAACGTTCCCACTCAAGCCTGGATAAAGCCATCTGGCTGCTCAAGACAACTTCTTCTTGGTGGAGCTGGGTAAAGGCTGAATCTCACTCTCTTCACTTAGCATCTTTCCTTGAAGCATGAAGGTGCTTTCTCTGGCCACACACTACCCAAGTAGAACAGTAACAGGATGTTCCCGAAGTCTTTGATATCCTAAAGACCCTGTCCCAAGAACAGTGGGGAGAACCTAGGTACAAACAGACACACAGGACTTGTAGAACATGAAAACCACACGTGACATACACATGCAATAGCCAACAAACGTCCACCCAAACCCCTCACACACTTTACCTGTAATTTCAGCTGTAGTTGACCACATGCACCATGGCGCAATCTTACTATACAGAACAATTAAATCTGGAGCTAGTAATGAATCACCAGAAACTTTTAATCACCAGGCCCATATCTAACCAGGGAGTCCACTTCCTCCAATCAGAAGGTTAGAGTTCTGAGTCCACCCCAGAGACACCTCGGAAGAAAGGCCTGGTGATCTACTTTCCAAAAACTAGCCATTTAGAGCCCCTAAGGAGCACAGCTCTACTCTCACATGCACGGGGTCGCCGTGAGTCAGAGTGGGCTCAACAGCAACTGATGTGATAGGTACATTTGCAACTAAAGATCAGGTCCAGAAAATATTATAGGATTTATGTTAGACTTGCCTTTCCAGAAGTACAGCTGCATTTTTAACAATGGCCAGGGGGTACAAATGGGTTATAATGTTTGGCTGCTAATCAAAAGGTTGGAGGTTCAAGTCCACCCAGAAGCATACAGGACAAAAGACATGGTGATCTACTTTGAAAAATCAGCCACTGAAAATCCCATGGGGCACAGTTCTACTATGACACACGTAGAGTTGCCATGAGTCAGAATCAACTCAATGGCAACTAGTCTGGTTATCCTACCAGAAACTTGTTTCACACACAGACAGACAATCTTGCCTCCTCTTCCAGGTCCCATATGACAAAACCACACAAGCTGGAAGAAACTTCAGTGGGTGTGGTAGCATCTCCATGGGATGTAAATCAAGCAGACTTAATGCAAATGTTCTTCGCAATTGAAACTGCACACCTCACCTTTACCTAAGGCTCATGAAGTATTTTCCTCCAATGACGGGCTTTTCTGAACAGCACTAATGTGACTCCAGGGGACACAGTAACACAATCACATTCATGCCAAGTCTCATGACTTCCTAGGGGTACAATGTTTTTCTTTTCAGAACAGACAAACCTCTATGTTGCCACACAGTTTATCTGTAAAACAGCCAGAACCTCTAGCCCTAAGCAATCACAGAGCTGGTTATGAGCACTACAGAAGCCTTGCAAGCAGGCATTTTAAACAGTTTATTAATTTAAAAAGCGCATTCAGTGTGTTTTTGCATTTGCTTTCAACCTCTGAAATTAGCAGATAGGTAACCCTTCTCATGCCTCTTAAAAGCCCCTGACAGAGTCAACAAACACTCAGACTGCCAAACGTTTCCTGGGAAAAGAAGGCACTCCAGCATATTCCAAAGCCCTTTTTCCCCTCTGCTTTTAACCAGTTTAACTTGACACCATTTATTTGCAGACATAAGATTGAGAAGCTGGAGTCTGGGGAAAAAGCAGAAAGTGAGAAAATTCTTAAGTTTCAAGGCTGACTCACATAAAATTCTATAGTAGCAAAGGCTTACCGTTTTCCTCTTTGCCAAGGGGGAAAAACAACCTAGTTCCCCAAAACAGTCTCCTGAAATATTAGCACAAGAACTACTGGATACAGACATTACGGGCAAGTGGACTGGACATCTCCTGAGAGAAGCTGCTCTAGGAATTGCCTCCAGCCGTGCACAGAACACAGCCACAGCAGAGGTGCTATGCTGGCAAGATGCCTCCAGAAACCAGGAAGGCTCAGGGAAGAAGTCTTCTTCTCTCCCACATGGAACTGGACCTCCTGGGCTCCACCACCTCACTCACTCACAAAAGTAATTTGGTAGTGGGTGGAAGAGGGCAGGTGTGAAGAGACATGGTTTTATGGCCCAATTTTTTAAAATGAATAAAATATTCCAGAACTTACATTTCAATGGATGATGGTTAGCCTTTATTGAAGTCCTGGTAGCCCAATGGTTAAGCACTAGAGCAGTAAGCAAAACGTTGTCAGTTCAAACCCACCCAGTAGATTGGCAGGAGAAAGACTGGGTATCTGCTCTTACGAAGATTATAGTTTAGACTCCTATGGGGCAGTTCTACTTATAACGTAAGAGCTGCTACGAGTCAGAATCAACTTGAGGGCACCTAACAACAACAATGGCAGCATTTATTAAGCAATTATTATATAATAACTTTTTAAGAGCTTACAATGTCTATATATATAATATATAATATATATATCATCTATATATGTATATATTTTTTTAAGCTCCCATTAACAGCTACTATATATTACAAATATATAATGTGTGTATTTAAATGCCCAAGCATAGAAGAAAGTTCTATTCTGAGAATAGCAATAATTGTAAAATGAAGTGAGAGGAAGGTTATCTTCTTAGTTTATTACTACTATTTTATTAAAGTTTAGAGCATTCTACATCAATTTTATATAAAATTTGTTTCTCTGATAACTAACAAATGATTTTTACAGAAACTCTAGCGAATAAAGCAAGAAGGAAAAATTTAAATTAGCTGTCATTTCAACACCCAGAGATGAGTACTGTTATTACAACTGATGTATTTATTCCCAGTCCTCTTTCTACGCATGTAATTATATACATATATCCACAAAATTTTATTTGATGCAAAATTTTTTTACGTTAAACAATATATTATTTTTCTACGCCCTTAAATAATGTTGTGCATCACAATTTAAGGTCTTCAGAGTACCTTCATTATTTTACAAATTTTATATTATTAAAACTGAATTGTTTCTAACTTTCAGCTACCTCAAAAAAACCAAAACCAAACTCACTGCTGTCGAGTCAATCCCGGCTCACAGAGACCCCTCCTTGGGTTTCCAAGGCGATATCTCTACGGAAGTAGATTGCCCAATCTTCCTTCTGAGGAGTGGCTGGTGGGTTTGAACCACCAGCCTTCTGGTTAGCAGTCAAATGTTTTAGGCGCTATGCCACCAGAGCACCTAGGAAATACTATTACACACATATCTCGGATGATAGATAGATAGATATAGATAATTGAATTCCTTTTTCTAACAGCTTTATTGAGATTTAACTCATAATTCACTCATTTTAAGTATGCAACTCAATGGTTTTTCGTATAGCCACGGAATTGTGCAATCATCACCAGCCAATTTTAGAACATATCTATTACCCCCTAAAAAAAAAACACAGCCTTTATCAGTCACACCCCATTTTCTCCAACCTCCCCAATCCTAGGCAACTACTAATCTATTTTCTGTCTCTATAGATTAGTCTATTCCTGACAGCTCACATAAATGGCATTATATTAGTTTTTGTGACTAGTTTCTTTCATTTAGGGTAATGTTTTCAAAGTTCAAGCATGTTGTAACATGTAAAGGAACTTCATTACTTTTTTTAAGGCTAAATAATATTCCATTGTATTGATACCATGTTTTATTTATCAACTGTTGACAGACATTTAGGTTGCTTTCAGTTTTTGGCTACTATGAATAAGTGCTGCTATGAACATTCATGTACAAGTTTTTACATGCACACATATTTTCATTTCTCTGTAGATACCTAGGAGTGAAACTGTTGGGTCCTATGGTAATTCAATGTTTAACTTTTGGAGATAAAATTACTGACTTGTCTTGTTCTTGATCTTAGGAAAAACATTCAGTGTTTCACCATTAAGTATAATCTTACCTACAGGAGACAAAATTCTTAAAAGTTATCTGTCATGTGGTTATTTCACTGTTATTCATAAAAGATTCTAAATGTGAAACTTTCTCATATTTACATCAACAAAATTTCAACATTATTTGTATTTGCAACAGGTAGGAGAGGGACAGTGACATTTTTAAAAAATCTCAAGTAATTCTGAAAGACATGAAATGGACAAATTTAAGGAAATTCAGTATCTATGTAGGTGAAATAAACACCTGCTAATATAAAACCCACACAGTGGACATTAAGCTAAAATCAATTTTACTTGCCCCTGAGTTGTTAACCACTCCTTTCACTGCTGAGAGAAAGACTTTATCTTGGGTATGGTCTGAAATTTGTATCGATTTTTCTGCTTGGACGTTCCCTGAGCTCTTATTCTATTGCTCACCAAAATCATTTCTACCAGAAAAGCCTCTTTACAATTATCAAAAATCACTTGAAAAGATCTATTATATTTTAATCTGTAAATTCTAAAGCAAAGAGGGACTTGAGATTGACTTAATTTGATTAGTATTCTGTCATAGCAGATACTTCAAAAACTATACCCTAAAACCTGGATTATCTGGTTTGGCCCCTAAACAACTTATATTGGAACAATGTCTTGGTTAGCTGGGATATATATACAGAAGTACAAGGAAAGAGTCTGGATTTTAAAAGACGCAGAAACAAACCTGTTGCCATCAAGTTGATTCTGACTCATAATGACCATATAGGACAGCAGAACTGTCCCATAGGGTTTCCAAGTCTAATCTTTACAGAAACAAACTGCCACATCTTTCTCAAGAGTTAGACCTAGCTTCAAATCTGAGATCTGTCCATTTCTAGCTGTGAAACCTTGGGCAACCAACTGATTTAGCCAACTATTAAAAAGAAAAGAGAGAGAAAAAAAGATAAAAACTCTTCTTTGTAGGGATGCTGTGAAGATTAAATGACAAATTATTCATAAAGTCCCTGGAACACGTTGCTGTCATGTGTTGTCAAGTCAATTGGCAACATTATATGACAAAACAGAACTGCTCCATAGAGTCTCCTCAGCTGTGATCTTTACAGGAGCAGATCATCAGGTCTTTTTCCTGAGGAGCCGCTGGTGGATTTGAACCTTTGACTTTTCATTTAGCAGCCAAGCACTTAATGATTGTGCCACCAGGGCTCCTTATGAGTCAGTCCAAGTTGATCCTGATCCAGATGATGAGCAGTAACCTATTGTGGTGCAGTGGTTAAGTCTCAGCTGTGAACCGAAAGATCAGCAGTACAAACCCACCAGCCACTCCACAAAAGAAAGAATGTGGCGGTCTATTTCTGGAAAGTTGTACAGACTTGGAAACCCTATGGGGCAGTATTACGCTGAATTGGAATCGACATGACAACAATGGGTTGGGTTTGTTTTTCATTGCTACTATTATCACTGGCAGGCGCTCTGGTAGCGTAGTGCCTAAGACACTTGACTGCTGACCAGAAGGCTGGCGGTTCAAACTCACCAGCCACTCCTCAGAAGGAAGGTTGAGCAATCTACTTCCATAGTGATACTGCCTCAGAAACCCAAGGAGGGGTCACTATGAGTCGGGTCTGACTTGACAGCACGTAACAACATTATCATTGGCAGGAGAAAGATGAGGCAGTCTGCTTCTGTAAAGATTTACAGCCTTCGAAACGTTATGGGGCAGTTCTACTCTGTCCTATAGTGTTGCTATGAGTCAGAACTAACTCAATAGCAATGGGTTTGGTTTTTTATTATCATTGGTAGTGTTTTTTTCTTCCCCCACTGAACTATTCAGGAAATGGAGATGTCTACATTATCTAAATTTCAAACGTTATAGCTAAAAGTCTTTCCAACACCTAAATAATGCCAGAATTTTTTTCATGTCTGAGTAGACAGAAAGACGATTCCATCTGTCATTTCATGTGCAACATCCTATGTAAGGTACCAAAAAAGTGTCAGGCTGATCTACAAGCAGTTGATAATCTAGTATAAATGGATGTGGTATATAACATAAGGATTTTTAATGTATTATCATTACAAATACTATAGAGACAGACAGTACAGGAGATTTGGCCGACTACACAGTGAGTAACACAGCACACATCCTAAAATATGGTTTTCTTTAGTAAATTCAAATGTTAGCTGATGCAATTGTTTCCCCACCCCCATTTTCCTTGAAAGGGTAGCACAGGAAAAAAGCCAATGAATCGCAAGTTTTACCTTATATCTCCCTGAAAGGCCGAGTCTACCCACTGAAAACTAATCAGGCCATGGCACCAAAGAACTCATCATTTCTGCCATTTTAACATGCTCCTGACACATGCTAATTGGCACATCTGAAATTATCCAATTAACAGGGCAATGTAAACTGACCAGAACTGCTAGGATGAACTCATGTTGCTTCTGTATTCCACACCACAACCTACAGAAAACTCAGACTGTGATTCTAATGAAGTTGGAGAAGTTTGCTCTGTTCTCTTATGAAAGCTTACAAATGAGTCTAAAGACAGTATCTATTTCCTAGCTGTGAAAGTTATATGCACCTGACAAAAGTTCCATGCTCCAAAAGGTTAGCATCACATGTTGTTGTTCTTATTGTTATATGCCATCGAGTCGGACCCGACTCATAGTGACCCCTTCTTGGGTATCCGAGGTGGTATCACTACAGTCATAGATTGCTCAACCTTCCTTCCGAGGAGTGGCTAGTGGGTTTGAACCACCAGCCTCCTGGTTAGCAGTCAAGTGCCTCAGGCACTATGCTACCAGAGCTCCCTAGCATCACATAGGCAAGCAGAAACAAAATGAAGGAAGAACTAGAGACTTCCAGTAAGATGACAGAATAGGCAAACAAACTCTACAGACCCTCTTCAACAAAGAAAAGATAAACCAATTGACAGAGATACAGAAGCTAATCCTGGAGCCCCAAGCTTTGAAAGGAAGTATATAGAAGTGGATTAGGCACCAACTAGTGGAAAAACCTGAGCGAAAACAGTTGAGAACAGAGATGGTTGGAGCAGTGGACTGTCAGCTACTCTAACAGGACCAACAGCCTGAATATTTCCATGTGGTGTTGGGACCTGAAAATTGACCTAAAGATCAGCCCTGGTCACCAAGGGCTTCAGGGATGACTACTCTGGTGGCCTATGACTAGGAAAGGAAACAGCAAGGAGGGAGAAAACCTGAGCTGTGGACTTTCAGCTGTCCAGAGGGTGCAGCCATTTTGATTGTTTACAAGCAGCAGCCATTTGGGATATTTAAAATGACCAAAGATGCAGCCATTTTGAATGTTTACAAGCAACGGCCATTTAAAGTGACCAAAGGTGCAGCCATTTTGAATGCTTATGATCAGTGGTCATTCTGGATTTTAAAGTGATGGCATTCTCTTCGGATTCCAGGGACCTAAGAATAGGCTCCGTCTGCCAACAACAGCAGGGACACATGGGAAGCAGGCAATGGGAAAGGAGTGTATAAGTGCTGCCAACTAGCGAACAGAGAGGCCCAGCACAGTACTCTGCTTACATAGATAAGATACAAAGAAAATGAAAATTGTGGGCAAGTCACTCCAACATACAATCACCAATTAAATATAAACACAAAAACATCACAATGCCTCTGAGACAACAAAGCAGCAGAGTGCACACAAAGAAGCAAGATAAAGCAGGAGAAACAAGGGACCAGGATACAGACCTAAAACACATCCCTGAGGAAGACGCAGCATTGGAACTCCCTGATAAGGAATTCAAAAAATTATATTTAGGTACCTTCAACAAATTGAGACAAGTCAAGGAAAATAGAGAAAACCCTAGAACAATTTCAAAAGACAATACAAGAACAAAACAACAAAATAAATGAAAAATTGGAAATGATACAAAATCTACAGATAGAAATCCAGAAGATTAATACTATATTTTCAGAAATTGATAACTCATTGAACAGGCAAAGGAGTAGAACTGAACTAATAGAAGACAGAATTAGTGAGATTAAAGGCAAACACCTGAATACTTCTTTGGAAAGGGAACAATCAGAAAAAGATCAAAACAAAATGAAGAAAGCCTAAGGTTCATGTGGGATACCATCAAAAGGAATAACCTACGTGTAACTGAAATTCCCGAACAGGAAGAGACAAAGAAAACCACAGTAAAAATGGTCAAAGATTTACTGGAATTTATTTATTCCATTCAAGAAGTTCAACAAACCCCAAACAGGATAGATCCCAAAAGAAAATCACCAAGACATATCATCATCAAACTCACTAAAACCAAAGACAAAGAAAGAATTCTAAAAGCAGCACAGGAAAAATGAAAAGTTACCTACAAGGGGCAACCAAAAAGAATAAACTCAGATTTCTTGGCAGAAATCATGCAGGCGAGAAGACAATGGGATGGTATATATAAAAGCCTGAAAGAGAAAAATTTTCAACCAAGAATTATATACCCAGCAAAACTGTCCCTCAAATGTAATGGTGAAACTAGGATATTTCTAGATAAGCAGAAATTAAGGGAATTTGTTAAAACCAGACCAACCTTACAAGAGATGCTAAAAGGGGTCCTTTGGACAGAGAACCAACAATAGCAAACAACAACTGACCATGAACACACATGATGACATAACCCAGAAACAACTGAGTTATAGAAGTATCCAAAGTAAAATAAGCCTACAAGATTGTAAACAGGGAACCAGAGACATTAATTGACAAATGAAGACAACAACAAACCAAAAAGAGGAAAAAATTATTTAGTTACAGAACTTCTAAATGGTAGGGAAGTCAAGACAACTATAAGACTGAATGGACTGTTCTAACCTTAGGAAGAGATTATAAATCACAGGGTAACTTCAAAGAAAAATGATAAACCTTCACATCAAAATAAAAAAGAGGACCAGTACAAATATTCAGCAAATACTAAAACAATAGCAATGAAGGAAGTGATAACATGATTCAGAAACAAAACAAGCTTGGCACAGAAAATTATATGGAACAAAGAAATCAACACCATGAAAAAGCACATAACAAAATGACAGTAACAAATTCATACTTGTTGATAATTACATATCTGACAAGGGATTTATCTCTAAAATTTATAAAAAACTCTAACACCTCAACAACAAGAAGATTAACAATCCAATTAAAAAATGGACAGAAGACAAGAATGGACACTTCACTGAAGAGAATATCCAGGTGGCCAGCAAATACCTGAGGAAATGCTCATGATCATTAGCCATCAGAGAGATGCAAATCAGGGCAACAATGAGATGCCATCTCACGTCAGCACTAATGGCAAAGCTCAGTAAGACAGAAAATGGCAGACGCTGGCGAGGATGTGGAAAGACTGGGACTGTCATTCACTGCTGGTAAGACTGTAAAATGTTACAACCACTGTGGAAAACAGTATTGTGATTCCTTAAAAATCTGGAATTAGAAGTACTGTTTGACCCAGCAATCCCATTACTAGGAATATATCCTAAAGAAATGAGAACCAAGACAAGAACAGATATATGCACACCCATGTTCATCGCACCACTATTTACAACAGCAAAAAGATGGAAATGACCTGTGTGTCCATCAACAGAAGAATGGATAACCAAACAGTGGTACATACACACAATGGAATACTATGCAACCCTAAAGAATGTAGAATCTGCAAAACACCACGTAACATGGATGAACTTGGAGGACATTATGCTGAGTGAAAGAAGTCAATCACAGATGGACAAATATAGTATTAGTTCATTATTGTAAAAAGTCAAGGTCAGGGATATATGGAAAGAAACTTTCTTTGTTGGTTACTGGGGTGGGAGGGGAGGGGAGGGAACACTG
>NW_006921615.1:7899102-7918367 GCF_000298275.1 Orycteropus afer afer
TACATATATACACATGAAGGAATGGCTATGTCCACTTCACAGCAATTAAGAGAAGAGCTAGACCCAGATACTCAACTTGCACTCATTCTACAATCGCAGCCTGGGCACCTCTGATAACTGAAGTGCTGGGCTTAGCTGAGCCATGGACTTTCCAACAGACAACACAAAACTTGAATAAACCAGTATAAAATGTCTATTAAATGCAAAGAAACAAAAAAAAAAAAAAACAGAGCTTTCTCACAATTAGCAATGTCAGCCACAGGAGACCACTCACTAATCAACAATGAAAATTCATCAAGCAATGACAGAAATAAACCCAGAAGTAATTTAGCAGATAGGGGCTACTCCTACACAACCTCTCCAGAAATAAAAGTCAGTCCCTCAGGCAGGAAAGCTAAGCTGGGGCACTGCGGGACAAAAGTAAAACAAAAATAAAAAACAAACCAATTGCCATCCAGTCAATTCTGACTCATGGTGACTCCATGTGTGTCACAGAAGAGCCCGGCTCCACAGGGCTTTCAACAGCTGGTCTTTTGGAAGTAAATCACTTGGACTTTTTTCTAAGATGTATCTGGGTGGACTCAAACCTCCAGTCTTTCAGTTAGCAATGAGCACATATGCACCACACAGAGAATACAGGACAAAGGCAACATAGCCATAAAGCACCTAATAATGTCTACTCCACAGCTGGCACTGCCCCCACCCAAGGTGTATAACTCATGCTAGTGAGAACTAAGGCTGATGGAGTACTTACCTCTGAGGTAGACATTGTGCTAAGAACTTTACATACATTAGTTCATTTTATCTTCATGATAACCTGAGACAAGCTCCCAACTACCCTTCACTGTCTCCTTGAATGGGCTTTTCACAAAGTTTCAGGAGCAGGACAAGAAAAAGAAAGATTATAAGTCATTTATTCATGCAAAGGAGAATTTAAGAGCATTTTTGTCCCCTATAAAGAAGTTAGCATCTAGAATCTAAATATAATAATGGAAAGTGCCCTTGTACGCAAAATTTCTGGGATTTTGGCCTCACTCTCACTGTGGCCCTGACAAAGCCACCAGGAGGCCCAGGTCACAGTTGTCTCAATCTGATCAATGAAGAAGATGTTCACAAAGCCCTCCCCAGATTCGACATTCTGAATAATTCTGTTTTGCCTTGGTAGACATTAGGCACATTTTGTACTGTCAGATTTCATTATATCGAATATCTCCCCTATTCTAAGCCTGTTTACCAGAAAAACTTCATAAGTGACATGTTTTACAATACAGCGTTATCATTTTTTAGTTCTTCCTACCTCCTGCTTTGTAAAGAAGTATTACCAAGATTTCTCTTTATAGCATTCAGATTTTCGTCACATTTGCCCAAGACAAGCTGTAAGCACAACAAGAAAGGAGAAGGATTAATTCTATGACTTTATAAAGTGGCTGGCCCATTGGTGGTGCTCAGTAGATGTGCAAAACTGACTTTCTTTTATTTTTAATTTAAGGCATAGCCGGATCTGCTTTTCGCTTCAACCTCCTTTTTTATTTCTAACCATAAAGGGAGCAGGAAGGCTTTCAGCTAAATCAAAATGGAAGAAATTAATAAAATACACTAGCTACTTCACACAGGCATGTACTTTTTAACTGTTTGTATATGAGCCTTAAACCATTAATTTTAACCCAAAAGAGATGAATCAATGACCAACTAGCCCCTTAATCATTACTGAATGTGTGAGCCTTAAATTGGTTGAGAAATACTCTTAAAGAATTTTGACTTGAGTGCTCTATGATCAAAATCATTGCCTTTTACAAGGGCACCAATCACATGAAAAGCAGAAGCATACATTTGATGCCTGCTTCATACAAGGAAAGATTTTGTTGGGGTTTTTGGCCTCCTTTCTATTGTCAAACTGAGTAATTACTACATGAAATAAGCTATAAGTGTGACTGATTCCTTGAAGCATTACAAACCTGTACTCTCATGTTTAAAATCATGTATCCTCTTAATTGGAAGCTTAGCAGTGTCACAAGAATTGCTCTGTTGGACACAGACCTGAAGAAAAAGAGTCTTAAATAACTCACAGAGATGCTTCCTCTTCACCCAATTCCCAACCCACCCCCACTTATACTTTCTAGGCCACATTCATAACCTTGTCTCATCATTCTTTGCAATGAAAGCCCTAAGACACTGCTGCTACATGGGTCCATGAATTGTAGACATCAGACAAGAAAATGCATTAGCAAACATCTCCCTTTTTTTTAGGACAGTCTACTTCTGTGGGACCACGTAACATGAAAGAGTCCCTTCTTATTGTTCCTTCAGGAAAGGAGTAATAGTGTCTTTTTCATTTTTGCATCCATAGGATCTAGAATACATTAGATGGGGGGGGGGTGTATGTGCACAAGGGTGCTTACATATTCAACTACTTTCTTACCTCTTTTCAATTTGACACACCAAATATTAAATGCTTCTTGATACATTTTGATTTATCAATTGCCAGGAAATACCTGGTAGCGTAGTGCCTAAGGCACTTGACTGCTAACCAGAAGGCTCGCGGTTCAAACCCACCAGCCACTCCTCAGAAGGAAGGTTGGGCAATCTACTTCCGTAGTGATACTGCCTCGGAAATCCAAGGTGGGGTCACTATGAGTAGGGTCTGACTCAATGCACATAACAACAACAACAGCACCCTTCATATGGAGTCCCTGGGTGCTGTAAATGGTTAATGCCCTCAGCTGCTAACTGAAAGATTGGTGGTTTGAGTCCACTGAGAGGCATATCAGAAGAAAGCCCTGGTGATCTCCTAAAAAATATCAGCCACCGAGAACCCTACAGAGCACAGTTCTACTCTAACACATGTGGGGTTGCCATAAGGCATAATCAACTTGACGGCAACTGGTTTACCGTTTATGTGCAAGAGAACCACCTCAGAATACTTTAAAAAGAAAAACCTCTCCTGAAAGGATTTACAAGGAATTTTTAAAAGAGTTAGAGGCCATAAATCAGAGTGGCAAAAAGCAACCCAAAATTAAGTAATTTCAGCTAAAATTTATTGAGCACCTAGTATGTACCAGGCATTATGCTAAAAAAATCTTACACAATTTAACTCATCACAACTTCATAATGAACCAAAACTAATCCTTGAGGTCACCTCAGAGCTAAGTAACAAATTGGTTCACAAAATAATAAATAAACAACAACCAAAAGAAAAACTCACTGCCATCTAGTCATTTCCGACTCATAGCGACCCCTATTGGGTTTCCAAGGCTGTAAATCTTTATGGAAGTAGATTTCCCCGTCTTTCTTCCATGAAGCAGCTGGTGGGTTTAAACCACTGACCTTCCGGTTAGCAATCAAGTGTCTCATCCACTACACCACCAGAGCACCCATAAATACCATGCTCCTTTTTAAAAAAATCACCTATGTGAGACCAAATGATCAACAATTAATTTAAAACAAAGATGAGAATGTAAGGGGGCAGGGAAAGTAGATTAATGGAAACTGAACCACCAGAACAAAAATAATGAAGATTTCCACGCATTGTGAAGAATATAACCAGTGTCACTGAACAACCAGTGTAGGAATTGTTGAATGGAAGCTAAACTGTTGTGTAAACCTGTACCAAAAACACAATAAAATATTATTAAAAAAAAAATCCTCATAACCAAGCTATGTTATATGTACCATTATTTTCCCCATTTAATGAATTATAAACAGAGGCTTTTGGTTTTTTTGGTTGAAACAAAGGCTTAGCAGATTAGGGGAGTTAATGCAGACATACGGTGTTTACCATCAGGATCTGACAATAAAAACTTTTTCAAGTATTTAATAAACTTTTCTAAACACTAACTTAAAGAAAATTTTAATCAGTCAGTAAAATGCCTTTCATATTAGGCAGAAAAGAATTGAGAAAAAGGTTTATATTAGAAAGGAATAGGACAAACTATGTTATTTGCTGTCGAGTCGGACCCAACTCATAGCGACCCCTCCTTGGGTTTCCGCGGCAGTATCACTACAGAAGTAGATTGCCCAACCTTCCTTCCGAGGAGTGGCTGGTGGGTTTGAACCGCCAGCCTTCTGCTTAGCAGTGATTAGCAGTCAAGTGCCTTAGTCACTATGCTACCAGAGCTATATAATTTGCAAAAACAGGTGCAAAATGAAAATAGGAGATCCTTCTTCTATTGAGAATTTCATGATTGTGACAACAGCACATTAAACAAAGACAGGAGCCTTTCTGAGGACAGCCCTGAGCAGCTGCACAGGTTCCATCCTCACAAAGATGGCCCTGGAAGGGATGAAGATTGGAGTCTAGGACCCCCTAGGTCACCCTGGACTCCAGGAGAATGAGATCTAATAGCCTGCGAAATGGACCGTGAGTTTGGCTGCATGTGTCAGATGCCTTCTCCAGAATTAACCACATGCGAAACCGGAATCTCAAATTGGAATGTTAAACAGCTTGGTCTGTGATATCTCTGGGTGTTAAGCCAATACAATATATGGTTCTCTTTCTTACTGCTAAGAAGTTTCTGTGACAGCAGGAAAAGATCACTTGGCATATGAAGTGAGACACAAGAGATTTCAAAGCATATCCTAAATAGAAATGAATATTTTTGCAATTCATGCCGGTATATACTTCATAATAGAGCAGCTGATCAAAATTTTTAACCTAAAGGTTGGAAGTTCAACCTCAGCCAGCAGTACTGCAGAAAGAAGGCCTGGCAATCTAATTCCGTAAAGATTACAGCCAAGAAAACCCTATGGAGCTCTGGTAGCATAGTGCCTAAGGCACTTGACTGCTAACCAGAAGGCTGGCGGTTCAAACCCACTAGCCGCTCCTTGGAAGGAAGGTTGGGCAATCCTACTTCCGTAGTGATACTGCCTTGGAAACCCCAGGAGGGGTCGCTATGAGTCAGGGCCGACTCAACGGCATATAACAACAACAACAACATTCTATAACACATGGGGTTGCCATGAGTCAGAATCAACTCATCAGCAACAGTTTAGTTTAGTTTGTTTTAAGGGTGCTTTTTTTCCCCTCTTCGATATTTTCCAACTATTGAAAATATAAAGAAAATACTTGCGATATATGATATATGATGAGTACTTTATTATACAATTAATAATGGCTTTTTGAAATACCAAGCCATGAGAAAAAGTAAATCTGATCTAATAAACTTTTTAAAAAACATTTACAATACACTGTAAAAAGAAAAGAAAAATAATTATTTTTTTGTGGAAAAAAAATTCCCTCAATGGGATGAAAGAAAACTGAACTGTATGTAATCATCCTCTTGCCACTAAGAAACCAGCTCAACAGAAGCTCATACAAGAGGAAGGAATCAAAATCATACTCCTGACCATGTCTCAGTCACTGAGAAAATAAGCCAGACTTTTGTTCTGAATTTCTGGTTATCTGCCAGAATTTTCCATGACCTTTTTCTAATGGATATCTAACCTTTAAGTAACTTTTTTTTTTTCAAAGTTCCAGAGAACACTACATTTTGTTTGCCAGAATGCTTGCATGAATGCTATAGTTGTTTTGTGGGTGGAAGGTTGTTTGTTTCAAATAGTCTGAGGGGAAATCTCAGAGTTCTCTGGATGTTTAAAAAAAAAAATTTTTCTTCATTCTGTCAGTCTAGAAATAGCAAAACAATAACAAAATGTATCCTTGACCTATGAAATAGTTATTAGGTCCATTCCTCTTTTACCACATACCTTTCTGATGACCATGATCAATCCAACCTACTGCCAAGTTGATTCCAACCCATTGTGACCCTATAGGACAGAGTGGAACTGCTCCATAGGATTTCCAAGGCTGCAAATCTTTACAAAGTAAAATGCCTCATCTTTCCCCCATGGAGCAGCTGGTAGGTTTGAACCCCTGACCTTTCGTTTAACAACCAAATGCTTTAACCACTGCATCATCAGAGCTCCTTGAGCATGATCAAGTGCCATAGATTCCAAGCACAGCATCCTCACCTGCAAACAGAGCCTCACAACAGAAATTTCCAGCTCCAGTTTCAAAGTTGAGATCTGTTAATGGGGCCTGAGGAAAAGGGGTGGCAGAGATAAAGCTCGGGAGACTAAAAAGTAACAGCAACAGACTCCACGTAATCACACAAAAATCTCCCTGTCAGCACCCCTGGGATCTGCCAATGGTACATTCTCTCCGGGCACAACCCAGAGGAAGCTGAAAGTTCCCTCCAGAGAAGCATGCTCAGCATCGGTCAGCACAGATGTCAACTTGGCATATAGCCTTCTAGAAGCTTCTTCACATAGATCTAAGTTCAATCCTTGCCCTGTAATTTATTAATAATGTAACCTGGAGCCAGCCAGTTGTTCTCATCTGTCAATAAGTGCTTAATGTATAGGGTTGTTGACATATTAAATCAAACAACTGCTTCAGTCAAGTGTTAAAGTACCCCATGCTTACCAGATAGTCAAATGTGAGTAGCTATTATTATTCTTTTCCTAACCATCTCCTCACTCTCCAACTAACAACACACCTAGCAACCTTCTCGGAAAATCTTATACAGAAAATAGGTGCCGGCAAAAACGAAAATGGGGATTTTTTACTCAGAAAGTTTGGGCCATGTACCAACTGCATGCTTTACTTCAAAGTATATGAACCTGGACATGGAGTGAGATAAAGGGTGTGCTAAATTCTGAAGGAAAGAAAATCAGGAGGTACTGCTCTAAACGCCCAGAAACATCTCATTCTGTCTTCAGTTGTACACACATCACATCTTCTGACTGATAATAATGCAGTAGATAACTACGCCCAAAGTGTCATCCTCTAGTTTTAACCAATTGGTATGTAGAAAGACACTATGAAAGTTTTAAAGGGAATGATATGTGAAAGAAAAGATGGAAAAAGCCAAAAGTACACAATGCTTACATGAATGATCTCAAGATTGCAGCCAGCCACATTAGAAACAGACGCTGTACTAGAAAACAATTCACTTGACGGCTTGTGACTCATCTCCATTTATTACTTTCTGTTAAAAATTTCTTGCCTTCTAACATCAAGGTCACTTGGCATAATATAGTCCACAAAGACAATGTTCTATATCCTACTTTGATGAGTAGTAACTGGGGATATCCCAAGGAGGAAAATATTAAAGTAGGTGTGCTCAATAGAACACCACAGAACACAGCCAAATCTGAGTACTCAACTCACAAAAGACTGTAATGGTACCAATCCAAGTATCGTTTGTATTCATCTTTGGATCACATTATTGAGGAAGGATTTTTTTTTTTAAGCAGTAGTAGTATATCAAGTCTATATCCTCATGATAGTTAATTATAGCTAGTCTTCTCAGAGCACAGTCTCAGTGATGGTGAATAGAAAGAGCCTATAAATAGGCTAGAAAGGAAACAAGGCAAAACATTCTGGATTAAATTCACAGCTAATCCACAGAGTAATCCACACATGGAAAACTGGTGACAATTCAGAGAGGAAAAAAAATCTAGAGAAATAAAATACAGTGATGTGATAAACATTCTGAAGAGTTTATCAGTAATAAAAACATTTAGAAAAGCAAGCTCCCTAAGGGACCAAGAAGAAAATGTTATTACTCGAGAGTTTTATAACTGAATCAAACAAACTTTAAGTCCATGACTCAGTGTTCTGGGTATTATGGGAAATACATAAGAAATCATGTGTGAGACGTCCCCTGCTCTCAATGAGCTTTCAGTTGCACCAGATAGAGAAAACTATCATAAAAGAAGAAACATGGAACAAATAACACTCAAGAGTACAATTCTATGGTTGAACCTCGAAAACATCATGGTAAGTGAAGTCAGTCAGTCATGGAAGAATAAATATTGTATGATTCCACTTATATGAACTATCTAGAATAGGCAAGTATGCAGAGACCAAAATTTATTAGTGGTTTCCAAGGGCAAGTGGGAGGAAGGGGAAATGGGAAACTCATTGTGTGGGGGACACTGAGTTTCTGTTAAAACCAAACCAAACCAAACTCACTGCTGTCGAGTCCCATCCAACTCATAGCAACCCCTCCTTGGGTTTCTGAGGCAGTATCTCTACAGAAGCAGATTGCCCAATCTTCCTTCTAAGGAGTGGCTGGTGGGTTTGAACTGCCAGGCTTCTGGTTAGCAGTCAAATGCCTTAGGCACTATGCCACCAGAGCTCCTGAGGTTCTGTTAAAGGTGATGGGAAATACGGAAATATATTATGGTAATCGTTGAACAGCATGTTAAACATAACTAATGTCACTAAATTGTACATGTGAAGAATGTTGAAACGGCAAGTGATTTTACCACAATTTTAAAAAAAAAGTATGATTCTTAAAATATTTTATCTGGGGAAACTTTGTCAAAAAGGTCAGCTTTAGTTGAAGGAAGAATCAATGGGTGAGTTATGGAAGCAGCAGATACCACATGAGCAAGGGCATGGAGACTGGAATGAGTCTGGCATGGACTGTAAGCTCCAGAAGAAGGGGACCACATCTCTCAGTTTCCCCAAAAGCCCCAGCTGGCATAGTGTCAGCCACAAGTAAGGACTTAACAAATATTTATTAAATGAATGAATGACTGCAGAGAGTGGGTCACTGAGAAGCTTATGTTGAAGTCCTAATCCCTGATACCTGTGAAGGTGACCTTATTTAGAAATGGAATCTGTCTCTCTGTGTCTCTACTCCTCTTTCATAAGGACACCAGTATGATTAAATTGGGACCCACCCTACTCCAGAAGTACCTCATGCTAATGTAAGTAATAATATCTTCAAATATTCTATTTCAAAATATGGTCATGTTCATAGTTACCAGGGTTCAGGCCTTCAACATATCTTTTGGGGGGACATAACCCATAACAGACGTTGTACTAGAAAACAATTCAATTGACAGCTTGTGACTCATCTCCATTTATTACTTTCTGTTAAAAATTTCTTGCCTTCTGACATCAAGGTCACTTGGTGTAATATAGTCCACAAAGATGATGTTCTATATCCTACTTTGATGAGTAGTAACTGGATTCCTAAAAGCTTGTGTGTAGTCATCTAAGGTGCAGCTGTTAGTCTCTCCCCATCCACAGCAAAGAAAGGTGAAGAAAATCAAAGATGCACGGAAATTATTAGTCCAAAGGACTAGCGGGCTATGTGAACCCCAGCTTCTATGATCCTGAAACCAAAAGAACTAGATGGTACCCGGCTACCATCGCCACTGCTCTGAAATGGATCACAATAGGAGGTCCAGGATAGAACGGGAGAAAAATGTGAAACAAAACTCACAGTCATGGAAAAGTCACAGGCTTTTGGTCTGGTAAGACTGGTGCAATCCCTGAGACTATGGTGCTGAGACACTCTTCAGACCTGGAACTGAACCCACTCCCATGACTCAACTTTCAACCAAACAATAGTCTCGTGGTATAGTAGCTAAAACATTCAGCTGCTAACCAGAAGGTCAGAGGTTCAAACCCACCAGCTGCTCTGTGGGAGAAAGATGAGGCAAACTGCTTCTGTAAAGATTTATAGCCTTAGAAACTCATGGGGCAGTTCTACTCTATCCTATAGGGTTGCTATGAGTTAGAATTGACTCAATGGCTGTGGGTTTGGTTTGATTTTTGATTTATAACCAAACCAAACCAAACTCACTGCTGTCCAGTTGGATCCAACTCATAGCAACCCCTCCTTGGGTTTCTGAGGCAGTTGTTGTTGTTATGTGCCATCAAGTCAGACCTGACTCATAGCGCGACCCCTCCTTGGGTTTCTGAGGCAGTATCGCTATGGAAGTAGATTGCCCAACCTTCCTTCCGAGGAGAGGCTGGTGGGTTTGAACCGCCAGCCTTCTGGTTAGCACTCAAATGCCTTAGGCACTACGCCATAAGGTGAACAATAACACCAGGAAGGTAAGCACTCCTAAGAATCACCAACCATCTGAGATCAAAAGGGCAGCATGTCTCCAGGAGTAAAGCTAAGAGGGTAGGAATGGACAGGGAAGAAGGGCAAATGGAAATGGTAAAATCTGGGAGGAAGTAGAAAGAGTGCTGTTACATTGTGGGGCTTATAGTCAATGCCAGGAATCAAAATGTATATGAACTATTGAGTGGAAAATCAATTTATTACATTAACTTTCACCCAAATCACAATAAAAAGGAAAAAAAATTGCTTCCCTTCCCTTTTAACTCCTAAAACACTTTGTACCATGATTATGTCATTCATTATATGCTATGTTACAATGTGGTTATACAGATACACATCCAACTTGCTGTTAGAGTACAGAGAATAGAATTTAACAACCTATACAACAAAGATTCTACTGGGAAATAGGAGATTGGCCCCAAACAGGTAACCTAAATTCACATACCAATTCTGCCACACAGACAGGCCTTTATGATGTTGGCCACATTATTTAACCTCTCTGAGCTTCAGTTTTCTCCTCTCTAAAACGCATATAATAGTATCTCTTTCACTGGAGTACTATGAGGATTTAATGAGATAACTCACGTAAAATACTGTACGTGGCACAGTGACTTGTCATTAGGTGCTGTCAATTTGTTCCAACTGACAGCGACTCTGTATAACAGAATGAAACATCGCCCAGTCTTGCACCACCCTCATGATCATTGCTGTTTGAGCCCCTTGGTGTAGCCACTGTCCATTTATTTTATTGAGGGTCTTCCTCTTTTTCACTGACCCTTTATTTTACCAAACATGATGTCCTTCTCCAAGGACTGGTCTCTCATAATAACATGTCCAAAGCATGTGAAATGAAGTCTCACCATCCCTGCTTCTAAGGAGCATTCTGGCTGTACTTCTTCCTAGACAGATTTGTTGGTTCTTGTGACCATCCATGGTATATTCAATATTCTTCACCAACACTGTAATTCAAAGGCATCAATTCTTCTTCAGTCTTCCTTATTCACTGTCAAGGCTTTGCATGCATATGTTGTTGTTGTTGTTACATGCCCTCAAGTCATATGCATGCATAGGAGGCAACTGAAAATACCACAGCTTGGGTCAGATGCCCCTTAGTCCTTGTGGTAGTTAATGTTGTGTGTCAACTTGGCTGGGCCTGGTTGGGTGGCTGGACAGCCGGATGTAGTATTCCCCATGATGAGACTGGTAATCAACTCCATGGTGGAAGTTACTGAGAGCAGCTGAATAACTGCCTTAGGAATGTGTTCTGCTTCCTGTATATAAGGAGAAGCCAGGGGGCACGGTCTATAGCTTATGGCATGCTTGAACCCCGCATGTAGCCGAGTCGTTGTTCAGCAGATTGCCATGCTCTGCCAACTTTGGGACTTTCAATAGACTTGAATTAATGGTCTGCCATGTGGTTTGGTAACATTGGAACTGTGCCTTTTTACTTGTCAACCTTGGGCTTGTTAGCCTCAGCAGCCAGCAGCTGTCTGAGTCAAGAAAAGCTTCTAGCTTCTAGCTTCAGTGGGCCGGGAGCAGGAGGCAGAGCTGAAGGCCAAGGTTGAGAGGCTTTCACCCAGCCCCTAGAGCCCGGCACTTTGAACTCAGACTTAAAGCCTCTAAACTGTAAGAGAATAAATTCCTGTTTGTTCAAGCATCCCATTCGTGGTATCTTCTGTCAGAGCAGGACTAGAAACCCATATAGTCCTCAGGGTGACATCTTTGCTTTTTAACACTTTAAAGAGGTCTTTTCAGCAGATTTGCCCAATGGAATATGTTATTTGATTTCTTGACTGCTGCTACCATGGGCATTGATTGTGGTCCCAAGTGAAATGAAATCTTTAACAACTTCAGTGTTTTCTCTGCTTATCATGATGCTGCTTATTGATCACTGAGAATTTCTTTTTTTTTTTTTTTTAATGTTCAGGTGTAATCCATACTGAAGGCTATAGTCTTTGATCTTCATCAGTAAGTGCTTCAAGTCCTCTTTGCTTTCAGCATGGTTGTGTCATCTGCATCTCACAGGCTGCGTGAGTATTCCTCCAGTCTTGATGCTGGTTCTTCTTCATATAGTCCAGCTTCTCAGATTACTTGCTCGGTCTACAGATTTTATGGTGAAAGGATACAACTCTGACAAGCGCCCTTCCTGATTTTAAACCATGCAGTATTCCCTTGTTCTGTTTGAACGAGTGCCTCTTGGTCTACGTACAAGATCTGCATGAGCTTAATTAAAGCACAGTGACTAGCACTCTGTTAAGTGTTCAATAAATGTTTGCTCTTATTGTTTGAATTATTACTATCATTATTAAAACTATGTATTCTCAAACATGTATATTAAACATAACATATTACTGAAACCATTTGTCTTACTCACAGAAGCCAGCATTCTTTCTGGCATACACCAAAGGCTCTTTAAATACTGACTGAGGAATCTGACTGCTAAATCTTTCCCATTTCTGACTTGTGGAACTTTCTGAGGCAACAGCCCAGCTTACCCTCCCTGAGCCCCCAGGCCTGAAGAGGTGCCCCTCTTCTGAGCTTCCAATCTATGTAGGTCCCCGATTATAGTACCTATCACACTGCACTGCAATCACATGTTAATGTGTCTATCTCCCCTAAAAACTTCCCAAGGGCAAGAATCATGTTTTGTTTAACCAACACTTCCTTAGTGCCTGGTACACAGTAGGTCTCAATCTATAGTGTCTGATGAAATAAAGGAAAAAATTGTGGTATCTCACAATTTTCCAAAGTATAATCAGAAGTCTGACTGAGGGAAATAAGCAAAGGCACATTTCGAGGTGATCCTGGCCACATCAGCTCATTTGAATTTCCAGCACCAGCACCAGTTCAAGTTTTCCTAAGTCCCATAAGGCAAACTGGACTTACAGAGAGGAACCCAATTCATCCAATGTTTATTGAATACAGAAGTTTTCTTTAAGGTTAGTATTTTTTTAGACAATACCCCACTGTCCACACTGAGAGCCCACATAAAGAACCCCAAACTCCAAATTCCTGGAAAGCTTTTGAAGGCTCCCCAACTTTTAGGATCTTCATGGTTAACCAAGCTTTTTGGAGCTCTGGTAGCATAGTGGCTAAGGCACTTGACTGCTAACCAGAAGGCTGGCGGTTCAAACCCACCAGCCACTCCTCGGAAGGAAGGTTGGGCAATCCTACTTCCGTAGTGATACTGCCACGGAAACCCAAGGAGGGGTCGCTATGAGTCAGGGCTGACTCTACGGCACATAACAACAACAACAACAACAATGCATCCACCTGGACCATGCCCACATTCCCAGGATAAGTTTACACCCAGGGGATTCCTATAACTAAGGACTGACACAAGGAACAGCCTGGAGTGGAGTACTCCAGGTCACTGGTTCTGAAGACTCAAAGGTCCCCACGTCCATGCCCCCATCAGGTCCTACCCAAAAGCCTAACCAGCCAAGGCAGGGCCTCCCACTAACAGCAGGCACGGCCTTTCCCTTGCCTGAACCACCTCAGCAATATAAGGGTAGCTGAGAGAGTGATGCCCCCAACCAGAAAACAAGTCACATTCTTCACCATACTGGCCCCCATATGGACCTTTAGGATCACAAGAAGGACAGTCATCACAGACCACAGAGATAGAACACACCTGATTGTCATGGTATTTCTCACACAGTAGACATTCAAAGCTGTTGGTTGAATAAATGAATGAATGAATGCATGAATGAATGAATGCTATGCCCCTGCTTGACTTTATCAGACTCCATTCTCCTCTTTGGAATTATCAGCATTACTGCCGCCCCTTAATTCTGGTTAACCCCTTGCGGTTTTTCAAGATCTCTCTCCCACTTCTTTCTCCAAATTCACGCTAACAAAAGATAAGCTCTTTTATACCACTCTATAAAGATTATTAATGCTCAATTTCTCATATTTGAGAAAAAGCTGTATGTCAAAGGAATAAATCTTTAATGGTATTCCTGAAGGCATCTAGTAAAGTGCTTCAGTAAATTTTAATTCACATGATGGGCTTAATACCTATTTGCTTAATTATCAAGTCAATTCCCTTTTACTTATCATCTCTAATATGCTTGATCCCTTACTTTTTGCAACAAAACTTCCCAACAAGCTGGAAAGCTAAGAACTGTTATCCCCACTTAAAAACGAGAAAACAGCAACTCCAAAAGAATTGTATACCTTGCTCAAGGTCTCACAGCCAATAAGTGGCACAACTAGGATTGGAACTTCATAAATCTAGCTCCAAAGCCAATTCTCCTTTTATTTCACTTAGTCATTCGTTTCCTCAACAAACATTTATTAAACATGCAGGTGTCAAACTTAAAGTAGGCACTGCCTGTGTGAGGCCAGGTCTGCTGGAAGTGGAAGATCTCTGAACTGGCCTTGGCAAGAGATTATTCTAACTCAGGTCTCTGCTGGCGAACCCCTGCAAGGGTCACAGGAGCCCACACTCTCAAGTCTCTGAATGCCATCCCCTCTCACCTAGTTAGGGACATGTGGCCTGTGAACACAGCACTATAGGAAGCAAGCATGCAGAAGGGCAAAGGTTCTAACCATTCAGCTCCAAATTCCCTCAGGAGCAAAACACACACTCTAGCTCATTCTATATCACTTACAAGGTGAATTATAAAGTATAAAAAACGTAAAACCAATGACTAAGGCAGGAAAACCTCTTGCACTTGTCTTTTACTCTCTGGTAACCCTCATTATGTTGATGTGATGGTATGGTGCTTCCTAACACTAATAATGTTACCATCATTAGAGATAACAAAACAACAGGAAGAAGCTTAGCCAAAGCACCAGAGGACTGGATATGGTAGAGGTTCACTGAGTGGCTTTGGACAGGTCATTTAATCTCTATGCACCTCAATTTCCTGGCCCACAAAGTATAAGAGCTAGCCTAGCTAATCTCCACTTTAGTTATAAAACTTCACAATCACAAGAATGAGTTGATTGAGGATACTGTGTCCTAAAGGAAGCTGACTTTAAGGTTTCAACTGTCAGTTTAGCAGAAGGTGGGATTATGCATATTGCATATTTATAACACTAACTGACTGGGATAAATTTGATTGCTTAACAAACCAGGTTCCAGTGTCCTTATCCCAACCAGGGAGAGTCAGTCACACTTGGAGATATAAGTTTGTTTTGTTTTGTTGAAAATTTCCTGTCCCCCACTTTGAGCAGGGTCTACTCTAGGCAGAAGGTTCTATCATACCACTTCTGACTCTGAGTTTTTAGAGCTGGTGATGAGGGTGACACAGGGATCATGATGATAATGCACACAATGCCATCACCACCACCACTGAGCTAATGTGAAATACTGACACTCTAAAGTCACACACCTACAGCGCTGGACAAAGGCAGCAACCCCTACATCCAGAGCTAATACTCAACCACCACAGTGGTTCAATCAAACCAATTGTTAAAATACTGAAATACCACCATGTTGTTTTGGGATGCTATCAAGTCTATTTTTGACTCACAAAGACCCCATGTGACACAGTAGAAATGCCTCATAGGATTTTCTAGACTATAATCATTACACAAGCTGATGGCCAGGTCTTTCTCCTGCAGGCTACTAGGTAGGTTCAACACACTGATCTTTCAGTTAGCAGCCAAGTATTTAACTGTGTCTGCCACCAGTGCTCTAACTGGTTGATAAATAACCACAGCCCCGCCCTATTCTTATGGGTACTCCTACCACTGACATACAGAGTCACCTCTTAAGACCTTCCCCAACCCCCAGAGGGACTGCCCAGGATCCTTCAAGCCAACAAGTTAATTTCTATGGCGAAATCCCCTAAAATACGTCAAAATGTTAACAATATTTTATGTACAAATCATTTTTACTCTCTTCTTTACATTCTTCTATATTTTTCAGAAAGAACAAGTTGTTTTTATAATTAAAAAAAAAAAAAAAAGTGCCAACCACTTGAATGAAAACGACATAAGAACATCTGGATAGAGCCAGAAAAATATACTATGAAAGATGAAAGTTTGTGTTTGATACTTTCAGAATCAAGGTCAACATATGATCCAATTTCTACATGAACCCTGCCCAAAAGATGGCAGCTAGGTTTCAAATTATACTCATGATACTAGCATTTATGAGAAAGGCGTATTTTCTAAAGTCACAATCTCTGTAACATAATAATACCTTCCATACTGTATATTAGTCAGTAGAATATAAGAAGCATCACACATACCTTATCTCATTCAGGACTCACAAGTCTGTAATATAAGCAGATGCAATCATCTCCACTTAACAAACAAGGTAATCAAGACCCAGAGAGTGGTAAGACTAAGATTCCACGGTTCTTAAATGCCAGGGGTAAGATTAAAACCCAGATCTCCTTACCTCCACTTCAGTCAGTCACTAAGTCAGCCTAATTCAGGAATTTCTCTAGTAGTTTGTCAAACCATTAGTAGTTTGAAATCAGCCCTGGTGGGATATTTACAAGGTCTATGAGGGGAGCTCTGGTAGCATAGTGGCTAAGACACTTGCCTGCTAACCAGACGGCTGGCAGTTCAAACCCACCAGCCACTCCTCGGAAGGAAGGTTGGGCAATCCTACTTCCATAGTGATACTGCCTCGGAAACCCAAGGAAGGGTCGCTATGAGTCGGGTTTGACTCGACGGCACATAACAACAACAACAACATGAGGGGTGCAAATTGTTTGTACTCATCTACAAACCTAAAGGTTAGAGGTTCAAACCTACCCAGCTGTACCATGGAAGAAAGACCTGGTGATCTGCTTTGGTAAAGATGACAACCAAGAAAACCCTGTGGAACACTCCTATCTGTAACACATGGGGTCATTATGAGTCAGAATCAACTTGATGCAATGGGCTGGGAGAATTTACACCATAGAAAGTGTTACAAGTCAGAGATACTCTCCTCCCAAACAAAGCCAGTTTACCAGCACACAACTGACTCCAAATGTCTCGTGAGCACACCATATTTATTAAAGTTAGTCAGTAGTTCTCTATTTCATTGACTCCATTAGCTAACTTGTAAGCAGCATGATATATGAGAAGGAGCACTCAGTTAGGAGTCAGAAGACTCCTAAATCTATACCTGTCACTTACCACCCTTTTCACCTTCATCATTTAACCTCTCTGACCTGCCATTTTGTTATCTGTGAAATAGGGGCAATAACTGCAGCCCTCCCAAAGGATTGTTGACGGGTCAGAAGGAATCACATACGTGAAAACATCTGCAAACTGCAAAACACCACACAGATATGCGGTCTTCTTATTATATCCTGGTTGTTGACGAAGCCGAAAGGGTCACAGAAAGCCAATGTTTTTTTAATCATTACTAGATCTATAAACTCCATTTGTATTGGCTATGCTAAAGTAGGCATAAGAATCCAAGGAATAGAATTCTTGAACATCATTGCCAAATGCAGGCTTTCCACAACTACGTACAAGTCTTGTTCCAAAAGTTCATGTTAAGCTTTTGCTGTTGTTGTTACTTGAGGCATATTTTTCTACAGAAATAAAAATTTTTATGATACTTAGGATAATACTCAGGCCTAGAGAAGTCTGTGAATCCATGATACAGTGTTAATAATGGAAGTAGGGGCCATGCTGGGAGAGGGGGAAAGGGAAGAAGAGAGAAAAGAGGCAGCAATACAGTCCACCTTTCATGTCTGCCTTGGACCTAATTTTGTAATGGTGCAAGTCAGTCTGTGTGGGGTTCTTCTCTTCTGGGTCCCAAAGCATAGTTTCCCATTGCCTCACTCGGCCCCCATCTCCTCAGTTTGCAACCCACCTGAGTCTCCCGGAAAACCAGTTGCCACAGAGTCGACTCCGACTCATGCAAGCCTATGTATATCAGAGTAGAACTGTGCTTCACAGGGTTTTCAATGGCTGGTTTTTCAGATGCAGATCTCCCGGCCTTTCTTCTGAGGCACCTAGATGGACTAGAACCACCAACCTTTTGGTTAGCAGCTGAGCATGTTAATCATGTGCACCACCCAGGGACTCCTGAATCTCCCCAGTTCCCTCAAAATTCCAAGACCAACATTAACTATATTCTTTCCCCTCCGCCATTCAAAGACTAATTCTCAGTGCAATTAAGTATTAGAGAAAGAGTACACTGTAAAATCATTCCAATAGTACAGGGCTGGCAGTCCCTCAACCTACTGCAAGGTATTTATATGTTTAAATGTTTTAAGGCAGAGCAGTCATTTTTTTTCCCCCAAGGTTACAGAAGTATCAGCCCATATTTGGAAAGCTATTGGGACAAGGGGGTCGTGGCTCTGCCTGGGATACCTCAGACCTCCCTGCTTTGCACAGCTTCTTCTAACTCCCACCCACAAGTTTTATAAACCTACAAAGGCTTTATTTTCTTTCTTTTACAACACTGTGGGCCTTGGTGGAAGGGAACAGAGTTGCATAGGGAGGCTATCAGGAATGTGACTTTAAAATCAGACACTGTCTGAGGGTTTTGGGTTTTTTGTTTTTGTTTTTTTTTTTCAATACATACCTTTAGGACTTCGTTTATAACACCAAATCCAATTTCCTATAAAACCAGTTTCAACGATCTGTATTGTAGCCATCAAAGACAGAGAAACGTCCTCTCAAAAAGCAAAAAGTTTGGAAGCCTTTTCTTCTCCTGCTCACCCTATTGTAGAGACATCAGTACACTGTGACCTTGGACACTGTTTGGCCATCAAAAGGACAAACACGGAAAGGTCAAGATGAGGGATCACCCCAAAGTGGAAATCAGCTCCTCAACTGCTACACCTCTGTCCCTGTGACCTGTCAAACTAAAACCATTTGAGATCTTTGCCCTCACCCACCTACCCACCAAAAAATCCCCTATAAGGATATTTTAATTTCGTTGTTACATATGTTTATATGGGGTGTATGTGTGCTGCCATTTTTATAACCCTCCAACACACATAGATTCAGTCCATCTACATTTTAAGCTACAAATGCCAGGCTGTAAAGTCATTGTAAATAAATTACTTAAAACAATCAAAATACTATTTTCAATAGGAAAGCAATTTTCAGAAAAGACAAGCATGTTGAATTTGAAGAAGGAGCTCAGCTGCACCAAGTCCTATTTGTACTTTGAGGAGACAAGAGAATGTAGTTAGAAAAGATTCTTGCAAAGGGCATTTATGCAAAACCAACAGCCAACATTATTCTCAGTAGAGAGAGACTGAAACCATTCCTCTTGAGAACAGGAACCAGACAAGGATGCCCTCTATCACCACTTCTATTCAACACTGTACTGAAGTCCTAGCCAGGGCCATAAGGCAAGAAAGGGAAATCAAAGTCATCCAAATTGGTAAGGAAGAAGTAAAACTATCCCTATTTGCTGATGATATGATCCTATACCTAGAAAACCCAAGAGACTCAGTCAAAAATCTACTGGAACTAATT
>NW_006921615.1:7921119-7946516 GCF_000298275.1 Orycteropus afer afer
GGGAAGAAGTGGGAGGGGAGTTGTTGCATTGTGGTAAATTGTGGTCAATGTCATGAGACAAAGTATATGTGAAATGCTATATGGAAAGTGAATTTGCTCTGTAAATCTTCACCCAAATCACAATTAAAAAGAAAAGAAAAGATTCTTGCACAAGCTGTAGATGGGGACAGATTAGGGGGAAAAAAAGGTTCAGGGTGCAGGGTAAGGTGCAGAGAGACAGTGCTGATGAGATAACTAAGGGAATGAGCCTGTGATATATAGCAAACTAGGTCACTCCAACACACAAGCTAGCCCAGAAGAAGTTTCAGACTGAGTCTGTTGATTAATGCTACCAGTATATGAACTAATCACCCTCCAGTGGGGAGCGATGTTGAATGGCTAAATGTACCTCCAAATCTGTGCAAATGGCCTCCGAGGAGCAGTGTTCTCACACAGCAGTGACTAATGAGAGAGAACTTGCCTGCACTGAGCAGAATCAAATGGTTCGCATCATCCTCTTTTAAGCACCCCCATAATCCTTTGATGAGGTACTATCATTATCCCATTTCACAGATGAGGACGAGAGGCTCAGAATGATAATATAATTTGCCCAGAGCCATACAGCTAGGATGTAATGGACTCAAGGTTTGCACCCATGTCTCTGTGACCTCAGCATCCATTCTTAGCTACTCGCTGAACTGAAGAACAACTAACAATTGTTCTTCCCTGGCTCAGTGAAGAATTGTTTATGATTTCTTAAATCAATTTTTTTGGAAGTTAAATATGTTTTATCCTGCATATTTACAAGAAGAGCTTCCAAATATTAATTTCTAACAGATACCAACATGTTCTTACTGGTACTGGTTTTGAATATCTAAGTGTGGTCAACCACAGCTGCTGAAGGCAAGTAGAGCTTGATGACAGTTACTGTTTATTCAGCCCCAATTATGTGCCAGGTACCTCATATACATCACTGAATCCTTACAATAATTCCACAAGGCAGCAAATTCCATTCCCACATTAACTCAGTGATTAGATACAGCTGTGAATAGTGCTGGAACTATCTTTCTATTAAGTCTCATTGTCTCCCAAATGTGGTTTACCTGGCTTCAGCAAATATGGGATCTTAAAGGTCTGCCTTCAAGATTTGATGTTAACCAAGGGCCACAATCCCTCCACCTCTGAGTCCTGCTGAAATACTAGGAAAAACAGCACAAGGCACACAGCTGTTAGCTGGACATATGGGATGAACTTGGTCTGCCATGGAATAAACTTGGCCAGCAACATCCAATTGGAGGTTACCCATTGTCTGACTGAAGCCTGAATAATCCACACACTGAATAATAAACATGAAAAAAATAAAATGGTTTCTATAAAAAATTAGCCAAGGAAAAAGTGATCTCCTGAGCCACAGAAAGTCAATAGGGCACAACCAACATGAACTGAGGATGAAGAACAAGTTGGCACTTCTCCCAGAGTTCACGTGTCCTCCTGTTTTAGCCACATAAGCATTTAGTTGACCATCTTAAGTCAGAAAGGGAATGTGGGTCAGTGACTGGGACACCAGGCTTCGTGCTGGCCACCACAATCAATCCCTTCTTCAAAAAATATGCCTCCTACCTCCCCTCCCCACACACACTCCAAAAAAAAAGAAGAAAGAAATGTGTCCCCAGGGTTTTGGGCTCCCAGACGATTGCTCTGAAATCTGATACAGGATAAGGACTGGGGGCAGGAGGTCCTGGGGTCTGTCACCCTGTGTGTGCAAACTGACCAACATGGCAATCTCCCACTGGAATAATGCCTAAACCTTCCCAGAGGACAGAGGAGTAGGAGGAGAGAGATTGAAGGGGATTTAAGGAGATTTATATGTGGAAAAGGAAAGATTAAAGGGATTTATGGAGACCTAGCCAAAGAAAAATCCAATGAATTAACCCCTAAAATCCTCCCCCTGAGAGCATACAAATGTCCACCTGACACCAGCCAAGCATAACTGCTATTCATTGAGTCTCCATGTTTGAACTTGAGACAAAGTTCTCATTAGCCTCTCTAGGAACATATTCTACCCAGAAGTCTAATTTCCAAACCCCTCTCTACTAGTCAATAAAGACACTCCAGTTTTTCTTTTCTTAATAAAGAAAAACATTTGGCTTTTCCTCTGCAAATATCCTATCAAAGAAAGGGGCAGGTAAGTGTCCTTTTGTTTGTTATTTTCCACTGAATGTTTGAGCTTTAAATTCTAAATCAAGTGGGAGAATTCTAGGTTATGGGTCTACTTGCTAAAGTGACCAAGCTCTTCCTATCGATAAGTCTAAAGGCGGGGGAAAAAAAAAAAAAGAAAAAGCAATATTTTCACAGGAAGTAAAACATTTCTTCCTAGTATTAACATTTCCAGATTGTAATTATGACTTTCCCACTGTGACAGAGGAGAATGTAGTTCAAAAGCCCTTTCCAGATATAAGCCCTTACAAGGAGTGTGACCTTAAAATGTAAGAGTCACTCACAAAGGGATAACAGATGCCCAAAGGGCATGAGGCTGCCCTTCAAACTGTTCCCAAGAACTTCCCAAAGACTGGACAGATGAGCAATGACCAGACAGAGAAGGTGCTCAAAAAATACTTGGGAGAAGCAGAACCAAGCTATGAAATTTACCATTCTTCCAACCCCAATCCTTGGAAAATCTCACACCCAACATCCAATCCATCAGCAAATCCTACTGAATCTACCCTCAAAATATATCCAGAATTCAGCCACTTCTCCCCACCTCCACAGCTTCCTCCTAGGTGGAAACCACCATTAATTTCTCACCTGGATTGTTGCAAAACCTCCTAACTAGTCTGCCTGCCTCTGTTCTGCCCCTAGAGTCTATTTTCAACATAGTAACTACAGAAATCATGATAAAACTAAGTCAAATCAAGTCAGTCCTCTGTTCAAAACCCTCCAATGTTCCCCATTTCTCTTACAGCAAAAGCCAGACTCTTTACTGTGACCCATAAGACCCTTCCACATGCCCTCTGCCTTACTACCCTCTCCCCAGTTCATCAGGCCTCTTTTATCCCTTGATCACTCAGTTCCAGCCACACTGGGCTCCCTGAAGTCACTCTGCCTCAAACACATTCCCACCTCCGAGTCTTTGCCCATGTTGTCCTCTCTGTCTGGAAAACTCAACCTTCAGAAATTCTCAAGGCCTCTTCAGATTTCTATTCAATTATCAGCTTCTTAGCAAGGCCTTCCCTGGTTATCCAACCCAAAACTATGATCACCACCCTTAGCAAAATCCCCCCCCCCTTTTTTTTTTTTTTTTTGCTTTATTTTTCTCCCTAATGTGTATGCTATGAGGCATTGCTGCATTTTTCACCTTCTATATGCTCCTCATACACTGACACCATCTGTCTTGTCAGTAGTAGCTATGATTATAAACAGGTTTCAGCAGAGCTTCCAGACTAAGACAGACTAGAAAGAAAGGCCTGGTAATCTATTTACAAAAATTAGTCAGTGAAAACCCTGTGGATCACAATGATCTGATCCTTAATAGATCATAGGAATGGTGCACACTTCATTGTGCATGGGGTTACCATGAGTCGGGGGATGCCTCACTGACAGCTAACAACAACAATGTATATGCTATATAACATAGTCTATCTACATTTGACTTATTTATCCTTTTTATTGTCTAGGTCTCCCAGTGGAATGTAAGCACCAGGACAGCAGGCATTTTAATCCACATGTGCACTGTTATAAACCTGGTGCCTATTAATACAGCAAGGAGCTCTGGTGGCACAGTGACTAAGGTATTTGACTGCTAACAGAAGGCTGGTGGTTCAAACCCACCAGCCACTCCATGGAAGAAAAATGGGGCAATCTACTTCCATAAAGATTCACTGCCTCGGAAACCCAATGGGGGTTGCTATGAGTCGGAATGAACAGCAGTGGGTTTGGGTTTATTATTATTGTTATTATTAATATAGCAGGTGTTCAACAGATTTGTTTCTATGTACAAGAGGCAAAATTTTTATCATGTCTCCAAAAAAAAGAAAGAGGATCCAAAAACTCCAAACTTCTAACAAATATCATATCTAAGACACCCTCTGATAGAAACTAGAGGCCTCCCATCCCTATTTTTCTCTTTGTAATGTTTTTTCAAATGCTTCTCACAGATGGTAAAATTCTAAGCAATCCCAGAATAAATACCATTAAATGAGTCAGTCATTTGTACAAACAATTTCAAGTGGCTTTGTGTTCTCCCCTACTCCCAATGCCCATAAAGGAAAGGAAGGTTGTGTCTGTTTTCCACTTGGGCTTTCAAGTGAATCAATCATTCATGTCCTCAACAGGTGTATTTATTGAGCAATTTCAGAGTAAACAGTGTAAGTAAGAAACTGGTGCAAAAATACAGTGCTTGCTCCACAGAAATTTGTATTTATATTCTTCATAGAGCAGCACCCAGCAGGCACTCAGTTAATAAAAAAGAGGACCCCTGCTATTGACATTAAGTAAGATAAGGCCTCCAATCCTGAGGTATTTCACTTTGCCACTAGCAGAGGCACAAAATTGTCCCTCCACACAGAAATGAGTAGGTAGAGTGATGGTTCAGTGACAGAATTCTTGTCTTCTATACAAAAGGCCTAGTTTCAATTCCTAGACAATGTACCTCGTGCACAGCCAGCACCTGTCAGTGTAGACATGTGTTGCTATGATGCTGAACCGATTTCAGTGGAGCTTCCAGAGTAAGACAGAGCAGAAAGAAATGCCTGGTGATTCACTTCTGTAAATTGGCCAATGAAAACCCTATGGATCACAATGGTCCGTGATCTCTAACCACTCGTGAGAATAGCACAGGAATGAGCAGTGTTTTGTTCCATTGTGTGTGGCGTTGCCATGAATCTAGGGTCAACTTGACAGCAGTTAAAAACAACAAACATTAATGAGCTGCACGTAGCTACACAAGGAAATCATTAAGCAGTGCCATCCTTGCAAAGGTGAGACACAAAAGTTTTGGGTTAAAGGGCACTTAAAAATCACCTAGCCCCTCTACAGCCACACACACACCCCCCAAATTTTAGACATTAGGAGGCTAAGATATGGAGAGGGTAAGGTGAGCAACTAATAAGCTACAGGTCATCCATCCAACCCATTAGTGACTGAGCCAGACCCCTGATACCTAGGCTCAAAATCTACACTGTCTGGTCCCCCACCTACAGGGAGTAATTACTTCATCTTAAAATGTACACCTCATAAGAAAAACACGTATTCATAGCCACAGACAAGAAGGTATCTTTTCTAGGCTATGCCATTTCCTATACTCCAAGGGAAATGAGATAGACTGGAAAGTCATTCTGTGCTGTGTGAAGTACCAAGGCCTTCTCTATTCAGGTGCATTTCATAGCCTGGAAATTATCGTAGTGACTTCCATGTGTTTAGAGTGCCTCCTAGACACCACACCAAAGCTTTCTTCCCATTCATATACTTCTCCAAGTAATTTATTTTAATCACTTTGTTTCAGAAGTCAGTGAAAGATTTCTAGAGGAAACATGGCCTTAACAGCCTCAGCAAACACACCAGAAGAAATGTTTACCATTTCTAATTTGCTGTTACACAACATTTATTTGCTCTCACAGTGTGCCAAGGATCTGAAAACATGTTGTTCATTAATAAACAGTAATTAAGTCTTACCACCTAATTCAAAGACATAGTTAGGTTCTGGGATTCCCTTTGAAAAGAGGCTTAACTGCAGTCCATGGGTTAAAAGGTTTTTCCTGAAGCCCAATTCAGAGGGGCATTAAAGCCCTGTCTTCAAAGCATGAACACTGGTCCCTTCACTGCCCTTCCCTTCCTCAATCTCTTTTCCCACCTCTTGGGTCAACTTTCACTCCCATTTGGCCTGCACGCTCCACCGAGGTCCTTCTAATCACACAAATTGAATAGCTTTACCCCCAGCTTTGAACACTTGAATGTGCTCTGCAAGGAAAGGCACCTAGATAAGGCAAGCAAATATCAGAATACAAAATCTGGCTGAGTGCTCCTGAGGCCTTTAAATTGCTTTATTTAAAAAACATCTTAACACTGCAAGCTGACAGTCTTGCTTCTAGCAGGGCTTTCCTAACTGAAAATCTTAAAGACATATGATGAAGGTGTGACAAACAAAATTAATGAAACTGCAGAGTACTTTGGAAATGAATTCCATTCTTAACTGCTGATGTCTTTGTCTTACACTAAGTTCCATTACAAACAAGAAAAGAGCCCAGACTCGAAATCTACACAGAATGGATCAAAAGTGACGTCCATATTTAGACTCAGGCCAAGATCACTGGACTTGGTGCAGGGTGAAACAGGCAGGCATCCTTAACTTGGGACCACTTCTAGAAAGTTCAAGGAGATAAAGTGATGTTGATAATGCACAACCAAACCAAACCCACTGCCGTTGGGTCAAATCCAACTCATAGCGACTCTTTAGGACAGAGTATAACTGTCCCACAGGTTTCCAAGGCCATAAATCTTTACAGAAGCAGATTGCCCCATGTTTCTCCTGTGGAGCAGCCAGTGGTTTCAAACCACTTAACTTTTTGGTTAGCAGCCCAATGCTTTAACCAATATGCCACCAGAGCTCCTTTGATAATGCAAAAGCCATTTATATTTAGCTTTGAAATGCTTACATATTTAAATAACAGGTTACCTTCTACTTATGTTTTCTTTACATTCATATTGGAATTAGCTTTCTAAATACTAAAGTAAAGTAAAGTAAATTATTATAAAACTTTGCTATTACATAATCTGGGAGCTCTGATGGCATAGTGCCTAAGGCATTTGACTGCTAACCAGAAGGCTGGTGGTTCAAACCCACCAGCCACTCCTCAGAAAGAAGACTGGGCAATCTATTTCCATAGAGATACCGCCTCGGAAACCCAAGGAGGGGTCACTATGAGTCATAATCGACTAGACGGCAGTGAGTTTGGTTTTATTACAATCTACAAAGTGGCTCAACCCCATATGGATAAGAGTTGGCTCTGTCTAGCTTTGTCTATCAGCTCCACCACTTAATCGCTAGCTAACCTTTGGCAAGTTATGTGATCTTTCTGTTGCTTTAGTTTTCTCAAGTGTAAATAAGACATAATAGTAAATATCTACCTCATACAGTTATTATGAACATTAAGTTAATTTAAATGCAAGGCACACAGAATGCCTGTCACTTGGTTCTCATTTAGTAATGTCAGCTATAAGTACCACTACTATTATGTCACTGAATGAAAACACCTTGATCTAATTATTATATTGTTTGTGCTTTGTTCCTCTAGAACCATTGCCAATACTATAGGACCTCAATGGGAAGTTTCTTTTCAAAGAATTCTTTCCAAGGCAGAAGACAAAGCTTTGGGACCTAACAGGGACCCTCACCCAAAACTCACTGGGAATGTGACCAGAATCTAAAAGGCTGCTCTGCAAGAGCTCTACACTCTCCTCTGGCACCAGAAGGCAAATCCTCATCCTTCATGGGGGAGTGGGGACCCACCTGCAATCAGCCCCCAACAGCAATGCTTGCTACAGCAGGAGGAGCTGCTCAATGAAGCCACAGCTCACTGAGCTTCAGCAGCTTGGCCACTGCAGAGGAGTGGCTGCAGGACTCTCCTGTGGAGCAGGAGTCATTTAGGGGAGACTGCATCAGTCTGCCTGGAAGCTGTGAGCCAAAGGACCAGTTTCCGGGGTTTAGGTAGGGATAGGTAATGCAAAGGAATGTGTTCTCACAAGACAGGATTCCACACTCTCCAGCCCTCTCATCCACAGCCACAGTATCAGTCTCTAGAAGACAACCAAGGGCATGATTCTTGTTTCTAAGGAACTTGAGCACCTGAGAGTCACAACTCCAAACTCAAATGAACCTCAATGGCTATTTTCAAAAGTTCTGACCAAAAGCAGTCATTGATTGACTATGCTGAGAGGCAGCTCCAAACTCCTCTTTATTAAAAAGCTGTTCTTTCTGTTTCCAGGACCTCTGGTGGTATAGTGGTTAAGGCATTTGGTTGCTAACCAAAAGGTCAGCAGTTCGAGCCCACCAGCTGTTCCATGGGAGAAGATGCGGCAGTTTACTTCCATAAAGATTTACAGCTTTGGAAACCCTATGGGCAATTCTACTCTATGCTATAGCGTCACTATGAGTGGGAATCAACTCAGTTGGCAGTGGGTTTGGTTTTTGATTTTTCTGTTTCTATTTGAACAAAAGCAGCTCAGCCCATCTATACCCACAGGTGTCCTCCCTAAAGCACAGCTGCAACAGCAGGAAGACCCTATTCTAGTCCTCAGCACATGTGCTTCCCCCAGGTTCAGCACCAAAGCTAGCAATGCATATACTATCTTCACATTTTCTTTCTGGTGGACCCACTGCAGATATGAGGAGAAAAAGGACTGAACAGCTAACTGCAGGAGACCCTGAATATGGAGCAGAAGACAGCCTGGGTTCAAAAATGTGGTTGGGGGTGGGGGGTGGACAGCATCCAACATCACACTGATTTATCCCATCAAACACTCCTCCTTTTTCTTCCCAGCCTAATCAACACCTCAATAATGAACCTCTGGAAAATGTTGGGTTCATATAACATGTGTGTCTATGTGTGTGAGTGTATGTGTGAATATATATACTGACAACAACAAAGACCGATCAACAACAAATACAATCATCGGAGGGAAGAAAATAACTTGAACTTCAGACTCATTTAGCAGTGCCTAGTTCTTTTTCACTGTCATTCTTCCTACCTATTCTGAGGCACTCCAAAACAAACAAACAAAACCCAACTCCAGAGCAGAAAGGGAACAGCAGCTGAACTGAGCAGCACATGCTTGGAGCTTTCATGCCATCGACTTCTGATTATTTCTGCTTTCTTGAGACGCAGCCATCAGCAGCGGACTAAATACAGCCCTGAAGAGAAAACCGCCTGTACAGCGACACTCACAGACCCTCCCATGGAGAAACGCACCCCCATGTGTGCAGCTGAGCCTATGTGAAATGTGCATACACTTTGGCAAGGATCTGCCCACATGTGACCCTGAGCACAGAGAAATTCCTTCCTCCTATAATTGCGTGACTATTCAAAGTCTTGCTTACATCTCATACGTGCAAATATCAATTCTATATGAATATATGATGTAAGGACAGAAATGGAAATGACAGAAACCTGATATTCTCGTGACCACATCTCTCGTCGACACAGTGTGGCCATACACACGGTGAGTAAACACACACATTCAGTAAACAGAAATACCCACCATGCTCAGCCCACAGTCACGCGTGGGGAAAAACAAGTCGAGAAGGTGGCAGTGTCAGGGGAAGTGGAAAGTCGCCTGCCAGCGTGGGCTGTTCTCTGAAAACCCAGCGCTCTCCCTCCGCCCAGCAGCAGTGCCCACTCGCGCCCGAGGGAGCAGACCCACGTTGGGCGCACGGGGTGGGGGGTTCCACAGAGCCAAAACAGGACAATGAAGACGCGGCGACTAGCCTGGTTCCTGCTGCAGCCGCGGCGGTGGCAGCAGGAGCCGCCTATGCACCCGACGCCACATCCACCCTCTTCTCCCTGGTCCCTACTTACGTTCCGAGGGTCTCCTTGAACTCGAAAATTTTCTTGATGTCTTCAGCTTGCTTTTTCCAAGAGGAGCTGCTCTCGCCATTCTCCCGGGCCATGGCAGACGAGTGCGGCGTGTGGGGAGCGCGACGAGGTGGAGGGGCCGGGGGAGGCGAGGGCCGGAGATGGGGACTCTGAGGAGGGGGCGCCCGGCAAACGGAGCGCAGGGGGCGGCGGCCGGAGATTCAGAGGTGGCGCGAGCGAAGGCTAGCAGGTTCGGGAAGGATGGGGCGGGTGGCGCGGGGATGCTCAGAGAAGAGCCAGAGGCAGACTTTGCGCTGCGGCTGAGCTTCCTCTTCTGCAGTTTCCTCTTTCACTCTCTCGCCGCCGCGGTCCCTCTTTGGCTCTTATTTCTGTTCGTTTCTGGCACAGACTTCCTGCCGCCGCGGCTGCTGGCGCCTGCTCCGCCGCCACCGCTTGAAGGGTTCCTTTGCCGCCTGCAGCAAACCTCACTTTCTGCTACTTTCTTTCCTCCCTTCTCCTCCCTCCCTGCGCGACCGCCCCGCTCCCTCCCTCCTACTTTTCCCCCTCCTACTCCCTCACGCTCCCCGCCCTCCCTGTGCGCCCCGGCTGCCTCCCCGCCTCTCGCGCCTTGCCGCCTTCGGGGATGTCCTGCTCCACCGGAGCACCGTGCCCTAGGCGCGGAGGGCAACAGCTGTCGGCGGCCTAGCAAGACTCCCTGGCCGCTGCGCGCAGACCCGCATCAACCCTAATACCCCGGAGAGGGCAGGTGCGCGGGACCCGAGCAGGTGTGGGGAGCCGGAGCGCATATGGGAGACTCCCAGCCCCTTGGGTTGCTTTATTAATTCTGCAGTCAAATCTTGGGGGCGCGAGGGCTTTCCTTCCTAGCCGCCGCAGGGGGCGCCTCTGCGTTCGGCTCGGAAGCGGCAGGACGAGGGAGGGTGCACGCCCGCCCCACTGCGTGGCGCCGAGGGCGGGGGCTGACGAGCCTTCACCCAGCCCCGGCGCTTTCGCCGCGCGTCCCCGGCAAGAGCCCGAGCGGTCCGCAGCCGCCCGGCTCCTCCCGGAGGCGGACGGGCGGGGGCCGGTTGTTATGACGATGGGAAACGGCGGCAGGGATGGAGGCGGAGGTGGGCGTTGACTCCGAGCCCACATCGCCTGCAGGCGGCTGGCGTTCCCCAAGCCTGTCGGTCCCTTGCTGACTCCGTGACTAGAGCTACTTCGCACTGCACCAAAATCCACGTTCGTGTCAAATTAGGGACGGGGGTGGTGAGGAAGGACTAGTAAACGGGAGAAAGCCTTAGGAGCTTCGGGGGGCGGGAACGCGCAGGACGTGCCAAGCAATTCTTTTTTCCCCTTGGGAGCAAAACTCCCGAGTTTATTTACCGGCCTGTGTGGCGGGTGAATTCCGGGACTGCTCCGCGCGGTCTCCGCGCAGCTGGGGCGGCCCGGGAGCCAGGCTAGAGCAACCGGCGGGCGCCCGGGGGCCTGGGCGGGCCTTCGCTCACGCTTGGCTCCTCCTATTTGTTCCAGCTTTCTTCCTCTCTTCCCGAAGCTCTTCGGCCTCTACTGAAACCAAGAGACTTTGTGGAAAGTGAACGTCTGCGCGCGAGCAATAGCCCGCAGCCCATTGTCCCATATAGTCTTCGGAGAGCTGCATCTGAACCCCACCTGCACCTGGCTGAGTTGCACACCCAGATTAGGTGCGTGTACCTGGAAACATTCTAAACTGCAAGCTAGAAAACCTAGCCAGAAGAATTTTCTCGGGCTTCCCATCTCTTAAGTTGCACCTTTGGCCTGCCCACCCTTCTCCCAACGTCCACCTGCCAGAGGGTAGCTCACTGCCCAATCCCTGGTCCCCATCTTGCAGGGAGTCCCTCTTGATTGGAAATGTTTAGCTTTCTTTGTATTAAGACTGTTCCTTTAGAGCCCTTTTTCTTGAGTTAACAGCCCTGTTTCTGGATTGGTGACACCTGTCCTACTTTCCCACGACTGTTCCAATTTCACAGTAAAAGGGAAGGGAAAAAAAAAAAAAAAAAAACTCCTTCCTTGAAAAAGAGGCTTCATCCAGCGCCTTCTGCCTCATGACAGGCTGGATGAGAAGCTGGGTGCTCTCATGGAAGCAATCAGTCCGGCGGCTCTCCACCCCTTTCCTTGATCCATTCGCACCTCGGCGCTGTTTCCATCTTTCAAAAGTTGTTAGCTTAAGGCTGTCCGAGCTGAGGAGAGCAAATAGGGGTTTACTTGGTTGTTAGAAACACGGGCTAAATCGACAAATCCAACTTCCACACTTGTCCCTTTGCCTAAGGATCAGCTTCCAGAGCTCACCATTCTGTTCTCAGTCTCAGCTTTTCTCCCTAGAATTGAAAAAATTGCTGATGCTCTCTCCTTCTTTCCCTCTCTGTCATAGAAGGCAGTTTTCCAGAAGCAGTGAAAATGAGGAGAAAGCAGGGGGAAAAGTTGCACATGGCTCTGTGGCCACGACTGTAAGCTCCTCTAGCTTGGGTATGTTTGTTGTTGTTATTATGTGCCATCAAGTCGGACCGACTCATAGCGACCCCTCCTTGGGTTTCCGGGCAGTATCACAACGGAAGTAGATTGCCCCGTCTTCCTTCCAAGGAGTGGCTGGTGGGTTTGAACGGCCAGCCTTCTGATTAGCAGTCAAATGCCTTAGGCACTACACCACCAGAGCTCCCATGACCCAAAGAATGAGGCATAAATGCCAAGGATGAATTCGGTCTGGCTTTATTATGATCATATCTAACAGGACACCATGTAAAATGAAAGATAGTGATCTTGGAAACCACAAAGACAAAATCCACCTTCTCTAAGAAGAGTTAAGCCTTAGTGCTGTAGACTCTAATTATGTTGACTTGAGGGCCTTAGGTTGGACTATTTTCCAGGTCGCCTGATCATTTTCTCCAGCTTGCCATTTCCCCCCACCCACCCCTATCCCCAAGGGAACAGTCCATGGCTTCCAGCCTCTTCCTTTATTATGCCTTTAACTTCATTCTCAACAAAGTATTACCTAACAGTAAAAAGGTCACTGTTCCCTAAAAATTCCTCTCCAGAAAACACTACCAGATATTCTGGATTACTAAATTTTATGTCCTAGTCCTTGTATTTCCTTAAAGCTGTTTAAATTTTGGTTAAAGATCCAAAGAAGAGGCATTTTTATAGCCCACCATTAAAGATTTCCTAGTTACATGCCTATCAAACTCTTCTCCATCCACTTTCCTGCCCATAGATCATGTTTGTGTGGTCCAGGTTCAATACTGGGCAAATGGGGTGAGGGAAAATGAACACGAATTAAATACAATGCACAAATGGAGTTTGAAAATTTCCAAATCACTTCTATTTAGCCTATCATACCTAAAGTTATAAACCAGGAAGGTGAGCTAGGGTTCTGGAAAGAACTTCAAGTTAGGAAACCAGACTCAAGTCCCAGGTCTGCCACTAAGTTTGTAGGTAAGTCACTTTACCCACCTGAGCTATAAAATACAGGTTGTAGAAGGGAAAATGGTATGTAAACTAGATGATTTTTTTAGGACTCCTAAACCAATGCTTTATTCTTACATATATTCTTATAAAGAATATCATTAGTTTGTCACTGAAAACTTAAGAACTCTTTGGACCAAAATGCATTGAGCAAACTATGTGACCTCATATAGATATATACCACATGAAAAACTTGTTTAAATCTCAACAAGAAATATTGCAGGAAGAGAAAAAAAAAATCCTTATTAAAAGTTGGACATTATCTTTTCCATCAAATGAATGGTTTGACCGCACTTTGATGTTAGTGGCTTTTTCTCACAAATACTGCAAAATCCTTAGCATCATAAATTGTATATTTCTTTCTTAAACAATTAAAAGGGAGTTACTAGAGCATGTTTAACACAAATTGTTGAATGCATGCACCACAACCCAAAAACCAAACCCACTGCCATTGAGTAGATTCCAATTCATGGCAAGTCCATGTGCTACAGAGTAGAACTGCTCCATAGAGTTTCCTTGACTGTAATCTTCATGGAAGCAGATCACCAGGCCTTTCTTTCATGGCACCACTGGGTGGATTAGAACTGCTAATCTTTAGTAGTGGAGCACAAACCATTGGCACCACCCAAGGACCCTGTGTACTCTGACATCACTAAGGAAAAGCATAGCTAAATCAAGAATCATACATTCCTGCCACTTTACGAACTAGTAGTCTGTCAGACATGTTGGATAAGGGAGACTCAGCAATATAGTCTCAGATCTCTTCTCAAAGAAGTTAAAAGTAAAAGAACCCTCAGCCACAATTGTGTCATAAAGAACCTGAGAATGATTCAAAAAGAATTTCCGCTAGCCTGGAAAATGACTAAGCCTCCTTCTTGAACCTGAACCTCTTGCAAATAGTCATTCATGAAAAAAAAAAAAAAAAGTCACCTAGTTCAAAGACAATGAAAAATCAATATGAGACTAGCACAAAATCTTTACAGGGATCCTCCAGTTAAAAAAAGAAGGGAAAAAATAGAAAAATGAAAAACAAATGACAGACAAACAACATAAGAAAAAGTGCTGTAGAATAGATTTTAAAATTATATTACAACATGGTTTTTAAAGAATTTAAAACATTTGTTATGTGAAACAAGGAATCTAAGCAAAGATGTAGGAGTTCAGGGGATACAGGTCAAGACAACAAAAGTACTTAAAGCGTGAGCTAGAATAGCTCAGGAAAGAAGTAGAAAAATAAAACAGCTGTAATGGGAGCTCTGGTAGCATAGTGCCTAAAGCACTAGACTGGTAACCAGAAAGCTGGCGGTTCAAACCCACCAGCCACTCCTCGGAAGGAAGGTGGGGCATCTACTTCCCTAGTGATACTGCCTTGGAAACCCAAGGAGGGGTCGCTATGAGTCAGGTCCGACTCAATGGCACATAACAACAACAACAACAATATAAAAACCACACTGGCAATAGCATAAGGAGAACTGGTAAAAAAAAAAACAACTGGTAAGAGATATGGAGGACAAATCAAGAATACTGAGGAAAATAAATGGAAATGATTAGCAAGGATTAGCAAGAAAATGATATGAAACACAAAGGAAGTTCAGTATGTAGATAAACAGCTTCCTCTATGAAGAGACTAGAATAATAGAACAAAACATATTTAAAGACATTAGTCAAGAAAACTTTCTGGAAAAGAACACTTTTTTAATCTGCAGATTGAACAGTCACATCATGTACCAGAAAATATATGGCACAGAATGACCGACACCACGACCTACGCTAGTAAAACTACTTATCTCCAAAGGAAAATAAATAAATAAAAGTAAATACTCCAGGGGGTGGTGGGAGCCAAATGACACAGTCACATGTATTGGAGAAAAAAGGCATTAGTGACTTTACCACAACCACAGCCAACAACAGAATATAATAACTATAAAATACCCAAGGGAAGAAATTGTGATATAAGAGTTTCATAAAACAGCTGATACAGAATTCATGTTATGTGCCGGGCCCTATTCTGAGTCCTTTACCTATTATGTATTCATTTAATCATCAATTCTAGAAAGTAGATAATATCATTATTCCCATTTTGTAGTGGAGGAAACTAAGACTTAGAAAGATTGTTAACATGCTAAAGGTCATAAATTGGAAGGAAGGTTGGGCAATCTACTTTTGCAGTGATACTGCCTCAGCAACCCAAGGAGGGGTGCTATGAGTCTGGGCCGCTATGAGTCGGACGGCACACACAACAACAACAACAAAGGTCATAAAATGTAAAGGTCATAAGACCCAAACAGCCTTGCCCCAGAGCCATACCCTTAACTATTCCACTATAATCTCCTGTCAAAGTGGTGTTCAAATAAAAGACATCAGATAAACTCTGAGCTGTTAAAAGAAGGGAGAGAAATGGATATGAACAGACAAACTTGGATAATTCTTTGCCATACTGTAAAAATCATCTTTTAATAAAGAAAAGGAGAATCATACACTCGTTCAAAACTAAAATGGGAGAGTTAACTGACAGCTAGATCCCCAAATGCATATATTTTTAGTATTCATATCATTTTTTAAATTTTATTTTTCAAAACTAGATTTTTTCTATACAATTTTACTGTGGTTTTGGTGAAAGTTTACACAGCAAATCTGGTTCCCATTTAACAGTTTCTGTATGTATTGTTCAGTGGCATTAGTTACATTTTTCACAGTGTGTCAACATTCTCCTTATTTCCATTCTGATGGTTCCATTTCCATTCATCTAGCCTCCCTGCTCCCCACTTACCTTCTCATCTTAGCTTTAGGGTATATGTTGAATGCTGAAAGTACTATGGATTGCTAAAAGAACTAATAAATCTGTCCTAGAAGAAGTGTAGCCAGAATGCTCCTTGGAAGAGAGAATGGCCAGACTTCGTCTCACATACTTTGGTCATGTTGTCAGAAGAGACCATTCTCTGGAGAAAGATGTCATGCTTGGTAAAGTGGAGGGTCAACAAAAAAGGGAAGTCCCTCAACGAGATGGATTAACACAGTGGCTGCAGCGATGGGCTCAGGTATAGCAGGGATCATGAGGCTGGCACAGGACCAGACAGTGTTTCATTCTCCTGTACATAGGGTCACTATCAGTCAGAGATGACGGCACATTGACAACAACATATGTTGATCATTTGAATTCACATAGATGATTTTTTTTAATAGAGTACTGTACTCACAGTGATATTGTTTATTTTATGAGCCAATCTATTATTTAACTGAGAGGTGGCCTCCAGTATTAGTTTCTATTCCAAGTTTAAAGGGTACTCAGACTTTTAAATGAACTTAGAAAAAGAAGGAAAAAAAAAAAAAGAAACTTTGCAACACCTCCTGGAAGCTCTGGTGGCGTAGTGCCTAAGGCACTTGACTGCTAACCAGAAGTTTGGTTGTTCAAACCCACCAGCCACTCCTCCGAGGAAAAATTGGGCAATGTACTTCTGTAGTGATACAGCCTCAGAAACCCAAGGAGGGGTCGCTATGAGTCGGAGACTACTCGACAGCACGTAACAACAACAACAAACAACCCCTCCTTGGGTTTCCAATGCGATATCTCTACGGAAGTAGATTGCCCAGTCTTCCTTCCAAGGAGTGGCTGGTAGGTTTGAACCGCCAGCCTTCTAGTTAGCAGTCAAATGTCTTAGGCACTACCCCACCAGAGCTCCCTTTAAATGAACTTACCCCTTTGAATATTTACCTAAGGGACATTAACCTGTTTCTACCTTAGGCCTAAAATAAGGATGGGAACTTCCCTAATTTTCTCCCAGATCTGGATTTTGCATCTTCTATAACTGACATTGAAACTTCATCTTGTCAGTTCCTATTAGAATTAGGAATCTACTCTTAACAACTCAATGAAGTACATTTGGCAATATGCACAGATGCATTTATAAAATTAAGGGCACTGCAACAATAAACATGCTGCCTCTTGTATGGGGAACTAGCCCTAAACAAAATAGGGACACTCCCTTGATTTTCTACCCAGAACTGGACTTCGCTTCATCAACAGAAAGTGAAACAGAATCTCATCAAATTTATATGAGAACCTAATTCTGAAAAGCTGAGGAAGGTGTGTTTGATAATATACATATATGTATTTATAATTAAGGGCATTGAATCAAATATTCTGCTTTGTAAAAGCAGAACCAGACCTAAACAACCACAGTGGTCTCAAAAAAATTGCCCATGAAGGTTGATTTTCTCCAAAACCCTGTATCTTTTCTGATCTTTTCTTGTAAAAATGTGTGATTATCAGAAGAAAACCTGGTAAAAGAGATAGTCTTACTTCCATTTTAGATATTTGAAACACAAATATTTTAGATATTTGAAAACTTTTTTGAAATATAAGTTACTTGTATATTGTTAGAGCAAGGAGAGAAACCAGTCGTAACAAATGTCTTCCAATAGTTGGTAAGTTGCCAGTGCTGGTAGATCTGGGGAATTAGGACTATGAATTCTCATGCTTGTGGGCTGTATTTGACTATGTTCCTCAACCTTTCTGAGTGCCTTAATTTCTTTGAGACATTTCTTGACTTGTCTACTGTGTACTAAGCTTTGAAATAGACATTTGGGCTGCAAAACTGAATAAAGTACAGATCCTGCCCTCAAGAGACTCAGAGCCTCTGAAGACAGGCCTTGAAAACTCCATGGAGCAGTTCTACCATGACATACATGGGGTTTCTATGAGTAGTAATGCACTCAACAGCAAATAACAACAACAAGAGGCAGACAGACATACAAACAAGAATAAAGTGTTATTGAGACTACTGTAGATGTTTGCAGAACATGGAAACACAGATTAAAAGGTCCAACTTCCTGGATGTGTCAGCAGAGGCTTCATAGAAAAGATGACTTCTAAAGTGGGTCTTGAAGGATCAATAAGAAATTGTCAATCAGAGAAGGGAGGGTACAGATTACAAGCAAAAGGGAAAGCACATGTAAAAGTTCAAAAATCAAAGATGGGCATTACAGTCAGAATAGTGTAGGCTTGGTGACAGTCCCAAAACCTCAGTGCCTTGTAATAACAAAGGTCTGTCTCTCACATTGCAAGTCCATCATGAGTTGAATGGGGGCTCTGCTGATGGAGCAACAATTAACTTGAACTTTAGTTGTCTCTATGGCAGAAGGAATGAGAGGCATTGATGGTTCAGTGGTAGAATTTGTGCCTTTCATGTGGGAGACCCAGTATTGATTCCTAGCCAATCCACTTTATGCACAACCATCACTCATCTGTCAGTGGAGGCTTGTGTGTTGTTATGATTCTAAACAGTTTTCACTGTTGTTATGATACTAAACAAGTTTCACTAAGAGGGACTAGAAGGAAAGTCCTGGTGATCTACTTCCAGAAATCAGCCAATGAAAACCCTATGGATCACAACAGTCCAATCCCATTGGGCATTGGGTTGCTATGAGTCAGGGGCCAACTCTACAGTAGCTAACAATAACAGCATGGTAGAGGAAAAGCAAGCCAGCTCTTGCTCTGGCCATTAACTGCTCTGTCAACACACATCTCTTCAATTCACAAGTTGATGGCCAGAAGTTGTAACAGAGCCCCACCTCATCACAAAAGGGCCAGGAAGTGCAATACAACAATGTGCCCAGAAGGTCCTCCAGAAATATTTTACAAACAGCATGAGTAACAACCACAAAGATACCTTGGGAAGCTATGTTGTCAAGAAGTGGTGTTGTGTGTACTCTGGTCAATGTAATAGGCATGGAGAAGGAAGTGACAGAAGACAAGGCAGGAGAAACCCTTAAGGATCTGTTTATGAAGGGTCTTGAATATTTGTAAGTGCTTCAGTAAGAGGTGAAAGACATACCCACATCCCACTGTACATTTCAGTACACTGCCACTCATAGAAAGTGCATGGGCTTGTGGTTGCTTTCTGATACTGGTTGAGTATAGCCTTAACCATGGCAGAGTAGTATACACCTTGTAGAGGAATTTGGGCCAGAAGCTCTAGGGAAAATTACATTTTTCCTTCTTCCCATTCTACTTTTTGATGTTAATAAAAGATTTCAATTACAAGAATCTTAAGTCTAGGATGAACTCCTAGGTATGTGCCAAAGATGTCCTAATTATCCAGGATTCTGAAATACAATCTACTGTTTGAACATCCCTGCAACCATTAAAGCCTCAGAAAGAGTCAGGGTCACTTCCATGAATCTTAATTTCAGTTCAGATGAGCTGTAACCCTGGAATCATGTTATTGGTGAGTGGGTGGGTACACACGCACAAGTGACTCTGCAAACATCTTGATGTAGGAAAGAAGCCAACAAGTAATTGAGTTTGTCAGTCGGCCTGGTGAGAACTGTTTGCACGTTCAGGCTTTTGCCTTAGAGCTACAACAAAACAACCGAGTAGGTACAAGAGGGTTTTCTTTTTTTTTTTTATTAATATATATAACTTGACTTGGGTGAAAGGCATCACTGTGTGTCTCAATATTGGTGCACTGATGCAAAGTACAAACCAGATTAAGGTGTTGTAAAGAATAAAAGAACCAACGTCTTGCCTGACCTCTAATACACTCCTTGAGTTCAGGCATTTTCCAATCCTTTCTTCAAATGGGAATAACATATGAGGATGGATAACATCTGCAAAATTCTTTGGACTTCTCAGAAGAAAGGCAGCAGATAAACATAAGGTATTAATAGTATGAATCTTTCCTTTTTTATAGCTGTCACATCTGGCTCTTTGTTTCTTGCCTGGTTTATAAAATGAATGGCTTAAAAAGAAAAAATATCCTACCAAAAACACATCCATCCACAAGACTTTCACTAGATTGCTGCATTTTATATTAGATGTAAACAATCCTGGAATTTCATGAGGTCCTTATTTCAGGCAGGGGTTTTCTAACTGAAGAAAACTTATCAATTAGCTGGCTCCTACTAAAGTCCCTTGTTGTTGTTGTTGTTGTCATTATGTGCTGTCGAGTTGGCCCTGACTCATAGCGACCCCTCCTTGGGTTTCCGAGGCGGTATCACTACAGAAGTAGATTGCCCAACCTTCCTTCCAAAGAGTGGCTGGTGGGTTTGAACCACCGGCCTTCTGGTTAGCAGTCAAGTGCCTTGGGCACTATGCTACCAAAGCTCTATTTAACACTCTTGACTGCTAACTGAAAGGTTGGAGGTTCCAGTCTACCCAAAGGAAACTTGCAAGAAAGGTCTGGCTATTCACTTAACAAAAAATCAGTCATTGAAAGCTTATGGAGCACAGCTGGGCTCTGATGTACATGGGGTCACCAAGAGTCAGAATCAACTCCATGGCAACTGGTTTACCAATACATCATTCCCTAAGAATATTTTGCCACTGTGGGCATTAACTCAAAAGAAAAACTTTTTATCTATAACCAGAAGCATACATCAGCTTTTATCTGTAAAGAATAAAACTACGGAGGCCAGTATTTTTAATAAAAGCATATAACTTATCATTTTTAATTTTAAAAAAAAAAGGTCATGCTCCTTAAAGCAACAAATTGTCCCTGAATACCACTGTGATTCTTCTACTTCTCAATGTGTTTCTAAAAAGAGGAAAAATGAAGGGGGAAATGTTATTGTTGTTAGCTGCCATCAAGTCAGTTCCAACCCATATGTTCCACCCCTATGCACAGCAGAATGAAATACTGCCTGGTCCTGCACCATCCTCACTGTCGTGGCTGTATTTTAGTACATAGTTGCAGCCACTGTGTCAATCCCTCTCATTGAGCGTCTTCTTTATTTGCCCTGACACTCTACCTTACCAACCATGATCTCCAGGGACTGGTCCCTCCTGATAACATGGCCAAGTATATGAGATGAAGTCTGACCATCCTTGTTTCTAAGGAGCATTCTGGTTATACTTCTCCTAAGACAGATTTGTTTGTTCTTCTAGCAATCCATGGTTTATTTCATATTCTTCACCAACACTATAATTCAAGTGCATCGATTCATCTCTGTCTTCCTTATTTATTGTCCAGCTTTTGAAGGGATACAAGATGACTGAAAAATCATGGTGTGGGTCAGGTGCACCATAGCCCTCAATGTAACATCTTTGCTTTTCAACACTTTTTTGCAGAAGATTTACCCAATGCAGTATATTGTTTGATTTCTTGATTGCTTCCCTCCTTCCCTGGGAGGAGCTCTGGTAGTGTAGTGCCTAAGCCACTTGACTGCTAACCAGAAGGCTGGCAGTTCAAACCCACTGGCCACTCCTTGGAAGGAAGATGGGGCAATCTACTTCTGTAGTGATACTGCCTCGGAAACCCAAGGAGGGGTCGCTATGAGTCAGGTCCAACTCAACGGCACATAACAACAACAACAGCTTCCCTGGATATTAATTGTGGATCCAAGTAAATTGAAATCCTTGACAACTTCAATCTTTCCTCCATTTATCGTGATGTTGCTTATTGGGCCAGTTGTGAGGACTTTTGTTTTCTTTATGTTGAGTGTAATCCATCCTGAAGGCTGTAGTCTTTGATCTTCATTCATAAGTGCTTCAAGTCCTCTTTGCTTTCAGCAAGCAATGTTGTATCATTTGCATATTGCAGGTTGTTAATGAGTCTTCCTCCAATCCTGATGCCACATTCTTCTTCATATAATCTGGCTTCTTGGATTATTTGCTCAGGACACAGATTGAATAAGTTTGGAAAAAGGGTACAACCCTGATACACTCCTATGATTTTAAACCACACAGAATCCCCTTGTTCTGTTCAAAGGACTGCCTTTTGGTCTATGTACACATTCCATAAGAGCACAATGAAGTGTTCTGGAATTTCCATTCCTCCAAATGTTACCCATAATTTGTTAAGAGCCACAAAGAGAAATGCTTTTTGCATACTCAGTAAAACACAGGTAAACATCTTTCTGGTATTCTCTGCTTTCAGTCAGATCCATCTGACATCAGCAATGATATCTTCACTCTACAACCTCTTATGAATCCAGCTTGAATTTCTGGTGGCTCCCTGTCAATGTACTGCTGCGACCGTTTTTGAATTATCTTTAGCAAATTTGAGTTGCATATGATATTAATGATATTACATGATGATTTCCATGTTCTGTTGGATCACCTTTCTTTGGAATGGGCACAATTATAGATCTCTTCCAGTTAGTTGGCCAGGTAAATTCTTCCAAATGTTTTGGCATAGATGAATGAGCACTTCTAGCATTGCATCAATGTGTTGAAACATCTCAGTTGGTGTTCTGTCAGTTCCTGGAGACTTGTTTTTGCTAGTGCCTTCAGTGCACTTGGACTCCTTCCTTCAATACCATCAGTTCTTGTTATGTACCTTCTGAAATGGTTGAACATTTCAGGACCAGTTCTTTTTGGTAAAGACTCTGTGTATTCTTTCCATCTTCTTTTTATGCTTCCTGCATCATTCAATATTTTGCCATACAGTCCTTCAATATTGCAACTCAAGTCTTGAATTTTTATCTTCAGTTCTTCAAGCTTCAGAAATGCCAAGCATGGTCTTCCCTTTTAGTTTTCTAACTCCAGATCTTTGCACATTTCATTATAATACTTTGTTTTGTCTTCCCAAGCCACCCTTTAAATTCTGTTCAGCTCTTTTACTTCATTATTTCTTCCATTTGTTTTAGCTACTCTGAGTGAAGAGCAAGTTTCAGAGTATCTTCTGACATCCATTTTCATCTTTTCTTTCTTCTCTATTGTTTTAATGACCTTTTGCTTTCTCCATGAATAACGTCCTTGATGTCATCCCACAGCTTCTCTGGTCATTAGTGTTCATTGTGTCAAATCTATTCTTGAGATGGTCTCTAAATTTAGGTGGGATATACTCAAGATTATACCCTGGACTTCCAGTAAGATGGAGGAATAGGCAGACAAGCGACACAGACCCTCTTCAACAAAGAAAAGAAAAACCAATTGATAGAGATATAGAAGATAATCCTGAAGCCCTGAGCTTTGAAAGGAACTATACAGAAGTGGATTAGGCACGAACTAGTGGAAAACCTGAACGAAAACAGTGAGTACAGAGACGCTCTGAGCTGAGGACTGTCAGCTACTCTGATGGGACCAATAGTCTGAATATTTCCAAGTGGTGTTCGGACCTGAGAATTGACCTAAAGATCAACCCTGATCAGCAACTGCACTGGTGGCCTATGACTAGGAAAGGAAACAGCAAGGAGGGAGACAACCTGAGCTGTTGACTTTCCAGTGTCCAGAGGGTGCACCCATTTTGATTGTTTACACATGGCAGCCATTTTGGATATTTAAAGTGACTGAGGGTGCAGCCATTTTGAATTTTTACAAGCAGCAGCCATGTTGGATAGTTAAAGTGACTGAGGGCACAGCCATTTTGAATCTTTACAAGTGGCAACCATTTTGGATTTTAAAGTGATAGCATTCTCATTTGAATCCCAGAGACCTAAGAATAGGTTCTGTTTGCCAAGGTCAGTAGGGACATAGCAGAGGCTGACAACAGGAAAGAGACAGGTGGTGAGTGTATAAGTGCTATCAACTAGCAAATAGAGGAGCACAATACCCAGCTTGTGTAAATAACATACAAACAAAGAAAATGAAAATCGTGGGCAAGTCACTCCAACATACAACCACCAATTAAATATAAAAATAAAAATGTCACAATGCCTCAGAGACAACAGAGCATCACAGTCCACACAAAAAGGCAAGATAAAGCAGGAGAAACAGGGGACCAGGATACAGACTCAAAACACATCCCTGAGGAAGATGCAGCATTAGAACTCCCTGATAAAGAACTCAAAAGAATTATATTTAGGTATCTTCAAAGGATTGAGAGACAGATCAAGGAAAACACAGACAAAAGCCTAGAAGAATTTCAGAAGAAAATACAAGAACAAAATGACAAAATAAATGAAAAATTAGAAATGATACAAAATCTACACATAAAAATCCAGAAGATTAATACTAAATTGTCAGAAATAGGTAAGACATTGAATGGGAAAAGGAACAGAATTGAATCAATGGCAGACAGAATTAGGGAGATTGAAGGCAAATACCTGAACACTTCTTTGGAAAGGGATCAATCAGAAAAAAGATCAAAACAAAATGAAGAAAGCCTAAGATTCATGTGGGATACCATCAAAAGGAATAACCTGCATGTCAATGGAATTCCAGAACAGGAAGAGACAAATAAAACCAGAGAAAATTGTTGAAGATTTGTTAGAAGAGAATTTTCCTGGTATGATGAAAGATGAGAATATATCCATTCAGGAAGTCCAATGAACCCCAAACAGGAGAGTCCCCAAAAGAAAATCACCCACACATATCATCAAACTCAACAAAACCAAAGACAAAGAAAGAATCATGAGAGCAGCATGGGAAAAACGAAGTTACCTACAAGGGACTACCAATAAGACTAAGCTCAAATTTCTCGAGAGAAACCATGCAAGTGAGAACACAATGGGATGGTATATATAAAACCCTGAAAGAAAAATTTCCAACCAAGAATTACGTACCCAGCAAAAATGTCCCTCAAATATGATGGTGAAATTAGGACATTTCCAGATAAGCAGAAATTAAGGGAATTTGTTAAAACCAGACCAACCTTACAAGAGATGCTAAAGGGAGCCCTTTGGACAGAGAAGCAACAACAGCCAACAACGACTGACCATTAACACACATGATGATATAACCTAGAAACCAACCCAGCTATGAAAGTATCCAAAAGTAAATAAGCCTACAAGATTGTAAACAGGGAACCAGAGACATCAATTGATAAACGAGGACAGCTACAAACCAAAAAGAGGGAAAAAACTGTGTCATTACAGAACTTCTAGATGGTAGGGAAGTCAAGACAACTACCAGATAGAACAGACTGTTCTAAACTTGGGAAGAAAACTATAAATCACAGGGTAACCTCAAAGAAAAATGATAAACCTTCACTTCACATCAAAATAGAGGACCAGCATAAAAATTCAGCAAATACTAAAACAATATCAATGAAGGAAGTGATAACGATTCATAAACAAAACGAGCTCAGAATAAAAAATTATATGGAACAAAGAAATCGGCACCACGAGAAAGCACATGACAAAAATGACAGCAACAAATTCATATTTGCCAATAATTACATATCTGGCAAGGGGCTTATCTCTAAGATTTATAGCAGAAGAGTGGATGACTAAACTATGGTACATACATACGCATAATGGAATGCTATGTAGCACTAAAGAATAATGTAGAATCTGCAAAACACAGCATAATATGGATGAACCTGGAGGACATTACACTAAGTGACGTGAGTCAATCACAGGACAAATATAGTATTAGTTCATTGTTGTGGAGGGTCAAGGAAAGGTTTATATATGGAGGGAAACTTTGTTGGTTGCCAGGGGTGGGAGGGGAGGAAAGAGAACACTTCAAAAAAA
>NW_006921615.1:7946725-7947660 GCF_000298275.1 Orycteropus afer afer
CAAAAAAAAAAAAAAATGCACTGACCCATATCACTTTAATTTTGGGTATTTCACTGTACATAAATTATATTTCAATAAAATACATTAAAAAAAGATTATACTCTGGCTCTCGTGGACTCATTTTAATTTTCTTCAGCTTTAACTTGAACTTGCACATGAGCAATGATGATCTGTTCTGCATTCAGGCCCTGGCCTTGTTCTGATTGATGATATTAATGTTCTCCATCTTCTCTTTGGCAGATACAGTAGGTTTGATTCCTGTGTATTCCATTTGGCAAGGTCCACATATATAATTGACTTTTATATTGTTGGAAAAATGTATTTCCAATGAATAGGTCGTCAGTCTTGCAAAATTCTATAATGTGATCTTTAGTGTCGTTTCTATCACCAAACCCATATTTCCCAACTATTGATCCTTTTTCTTTGTCTCTAACTTTCATATTCCAATCATGTGTAATTAACAATGCCTCTTGATTGCATGTTTGACCAATTTCATAATGCAGAAGTTGGTTAAAAAATCTTTAATTTCTTCATCTTTGGCATTAGTGGTTGGTGCATAAATTTGAATACAGTCATATTAACTGGTCTTCCTTTTAGGGATATGGATATTATCTTATCACTGAGAGCCTTGTACTTCAGGATAGATCTTGAAATGTTCTTTTTGACAATGAATGTGATGCTGTTCCTCTTCCATTTGTCATTCCAGCATTTGTTGTTGTTGTTATGTGCCGTCGAGTCAAACCCGACTCATAGCGACCTCTCCTTGGGTTTCCAAGGCAGTATCACTACGGAAGTAGGATTGCCCAACCTTCCTTCCGAGGAGTGTTTGAACCACCAGCCGTCTGGTTAGCAGGCAAGTGTCTTAGCCACTATGCTACCCAAGAACAATACTATGAAGTAAGAGTTGCTACAAAAGGAGAAGCAGAAGGTGCTGT
>NW_006921615.1:7947760-7978821 GCF_000298275.1 Orycteropus afer afer
GAGGAGTGGCTGGTGGGTTTGAACCGCCAGCCGTCTGGTTAGCAGGCAAGTGTCTTAGCCACTATGCTAAGACCATATAATTGTCAGATTCAAAATGGCCAAGACCAGTCCATTTCATTTCACTAATGCCTAGGATATCTATTTTCAAGCATTCCTTTTCATTTTTGACAACTTCCAATTTTCCTATATTCATACTTCATACATTCCACATTTCAATTATTAATGTATGTTTACAACTATTTCTTCTCATTTCTGTCATGCCATATCAGCAAATGGAGGTCCCAAAAGCTTTACTCCATTCACGTCATTAAGGTCAACTCTGTTTTGAGGAAGCAGCTCTTCCCTACTTGTATTTTGAGTGCCTTCCAAGCTGAAGGGCTTATTTTCCAGCACTACCTCAGACAGTGTTCTGCTGTTGTTCATAAGGTTTTCACTGCCCAAATTTTTTACAAGTAGTTCACCAGGTCTTTCTTCTCAATCCGTCTTAGTCTAGAAGCTCCACTGAAACCTGTCCGCGATGGGTGACGCAGCTGGTATTTGAAATACCAGTGACATAGCTTACAGCATCATAGCAACACACAAGCCGCCACAGTATGACAAACTGACAAAGGAGTGGTGGAGGGGGAAATTTCAACCAAAAAGTTTATAGGGCAAAAAAATGAGTCAAATGTTTCTTAGAATTCCTGGCCCCACTGTTTTTTTTTTTTTTCAAGATTTAAAAATTAAGACATCAATGGAATCTCACCTCAGGTGAATGAAAATCAGTCTGTGGGTTTATTGGGTTGTTAACTACACCAGGGACAAAATGTCGGTACTCTGCCTAACACCGTCCTTCAACTGACACATTTAGGAAAGATGTTTAAATAGCCAGCCTCAACATGAGCCTTTCTCCTAATTAAATTTACACAGGAACTAAGAAAAGAGAACATGAGGAGCTAAAGGCAGAGTGACTCTGTACCTCCTTAGCCTTCCTCTAATCATTCTCCCTAGAGGGGTCCAGACTTCCACATCCCAAAAATCTTCCCATTTCCCTCAAGTTTAACAACACTGTCCCATGCTGAACCAGCCAGAAACAACACAGGAAGTGGGTTTATTTTTACCCCAGGCTTTGTCATCTATCATTACTGAAAAACTCAGAGACAGGTTTTGGCTGAATCTCCTGCATAATATTTAAGATCCCCACACAGAATTTGGCCCTCCGTCTGGTGCATTTATCTTTTTTGGAGCGGCCTTCTTCTTCTCCCTGCCAGTGTTCCTCATTAGCAGGAATATTTATATTCAAAACATGAGACTGTCTCTTCTGGTCAGGCATCTAAGGGATCCTGTGATGACATCATAATGCAGCATTTGTGCCATCATAGCTTCTTTCTTGAAAACAAAGCATTGGTATCTCTTGGAGATTTTTTTCAGTACACAGCTTTCACAGCAAAAGCTGGCTTTAGTGAAGGCCATTCTGTCTGTATTAAGGAATATTTCACTTTGTAAGGATGGGGAAGGAGGGATATCATTACTGATTGCAGATGGATCTGAGCTGAAAGCAAAGAATACCAGAAAGATACTTACTTGTAGTTTTATTGACTATGCAAAAGTATTTGACTGTGTGGATCATAACAAATTGTGGGTAATATATCTTTTTAAAAATTTTTATTTTAATTTGGGTGAAAGTTACAAAGCAAATTCATTTTCCATACAGCAGTTCATACACAATGTGTTTCATGACATTAACTGTAATCCTCGTAATGAACAGCTCCTTTCCCATTTCCTCTCTGTGGTTACCTTTGTGGATAACATTTTGAGAATAGGAATTCCAGAACACTGAATTGTGCTCATGTGGAACCTGTACATAGACCAAGAGGCTGTCCTTCATATAGAACAAGGGAATACTGTGTGGTTTAATTACAAAAGGCATGCATCAGGGTTGTATCTTTTCACAATGCTTATTCATCTGTATGCTCAGCAGATAATCCAAAAAGCTAGACTATATGAAGAAAAACACAAAATCAGGATTGGAGAAAGACTCATTAACCTGTAATATGCAGATGATACAACCTTGCTCGCTGAAAGCAAAGAGGATTTGAAGCGCTTATGGATGAAGATAAAAGACTGCAGCCTTCAGTATAGCTCACACTCAACATAAAAAAAAAAAAAAATCCTCACAACTGGACTAATTAGCAACATTATGATAAATGGAGAAAAGACTAAAGTGGTCAAGGATTTCATTTTACTTGGATCCACAATCAATGCCTATGGAAGCAGCAATCAAGAAATCAAATGGCATTTTGCTCTGGGCAAATCTTTTCCACAAGACCTCTTTAAAGTATTAAAAAGCAAAGATGTCACCTTGAGAACTTAGGTATGCTTGGCCCAAGCCATTTTCAGTTGTCTCATATGCATATGAAAGCTGGACAATGAATAAGGAAGACCAAAGAAGAATTGATGCCTTTGACTTATGATGTTGGTGAAGAATACTGAATATACCATGGATGGCCAGAAAAACCAACAAATCTCTCTTGAGAGAAGTATAGCCAGAATGTTCCTTAGAAGGGAGGATAGTGAGATTTTGTCTTATGTACTTTGGATGTGTTACCAGGAGGGATCAGTCCCTGGAGAAGAACATCATGCTTAGTAAAGTAGAGGGTCAGCACAAAAGAGGAAGACCCTCAACACAAATGGATCGACGTAGTAGCCGTAACAATGAGGTCAAGCACAGCAACAGTAGTGAGGATGGTGCAGGATAAGACAGTGTTTCATTCTGTTGTACATAAGATTGCTATGAGCTGGAACTGATTCTGTGGCACCTGACAACAACAATAAGGGTGTCTTTCACCTAGTCTGCAAGATGGAAATTGTGTTGTCTGCTGATCTGATGCCCTCTCAAACCATGAGACCCAGCTCAGTAATGGATTTGTGGCTCCCTGTCACCTTCTACATCACATTCAAAGTGCTGATTTTTGCCTTTCAAGTTTCTGTTTTTATAGAATTGAGTGCACATCTCCTTTTTCATCTTTTTTTCCAACCAAACTTCATTTGACCCTCTCAAATTAAACCCAATACTACTTACAAACTGGTTACTGTGTACCCAATGGTGTGCTAAGTCCAGATCCAGTCCCTTTGGTCTCCTAGCTTCATATCTGATTTCAAGTTCCCTCCTATTCCCAGAAGGAGCCCTGGTGGCACAGTGGTTAAGTGCTCAGCTGCTAACCAGAAGGTCAGCAGTTTAAACCCACCAGCCATTCAGCAAGAGAAAAGTGAACCAGTCTACTTCTGTAAAGATTTACAGCCTTGGAAACCCAGGGGGGAGTTATACTCTATCCTATAGGGTCACTATGATCAGAATCAACTCAATGGCAATGAATTTTTATGAGTTCTATTTTCAGTTGATTTTTTCTAAGCACCCAAATTACTACCCACTCTTATCACACTCCTGAAATATTTATTTCATGATAGCTTTTGACAGATGAGGAAGTGAGGCTTCAGAACTTCCCCACAGTTACATAGCTAGTCAGAGAATGGAGCCTAGTTCTGTACGAAAGCAAAACCCACTGTACTATATACTGCATCCAAGGAAATAACTGAAAGGACTCAAATGGTTAAAGGCTTAACTACTAGCCAAAAGATTGGTGGTTCAAACTCACCCAGATGTGCCTTGGAAGACAGTCCTGGCAATCTACTTCTAAAAAGTCACAGCTTTGAGAACTCTATGAAGCAGTTCTACTTTACACACATGATCACCATGAGTCAGAATCGACTTGATAGCAACTAAGAACAATATTACAACTCTTATCAAAAAACATGACAGCAAAACCTGTATTTCTTACACAAATACATTTGTTTCCAAATAAATATCAGTAAAGACCAGTTGCTATCTGTGTAGTTTCTGATTCATGGCACCCCATGTGTGTCAGAGTAGAGCTGCGTACCATAGGATTTTCAATGGCTGGTTTTTCATAAGTCAATCTCCCGGCCTTCCTTCCTCAGCTGTCTTAGTCTGGAAGCTCTGATGAACCTGTCCACCATGGGTGACTCTACTGGTTTTTGATATACCAATGGCATAGCTTCTAGCATCATAGTGACATTCAAATCACCACAGTACAACTGACAGACAAGTGGTATAGCCTGTGAATATTATTATTGAAAATCAGGGGAGATTTTTTTTTTTCCCCAGTTAGAGCCCATGACGAGTCAGATAAGCTTCCTTGGCATCACTCTTTTGATGAGGGTGTGATCCTCCAAGGTCCGGGCTAAATGAGGGGTCTCATTTCCAACATCCTGCTCTCATGGGACCTAGGCCTTGCCCCTTGTGGCAGACAGAATTTTGAGTGGCCCTCACAGTCCCTGCCTTCACATATTCATAGCCTAGTGGGATCTCCTCTCTTTGAGTGTGGACAGGACTTTCTTCTAACCAATGAAAACCGATTGTCATTGAGTCGCTGACGGTGACTCCACATACGTCAAGGTAGAACTATCCTCCATGGGTTTCCAATGTCTGATTTTTTCATAAGTGGATTACCAAGCCTTTTTCCCAAGGTGCCTCTGGTTGGACTCAAACCTCCAACCTTTCAGTAGCAGCCAAATATTTTAACTGTTTATACAACCCAGGGACTCCTATAAAGAAATACTAATGCCAAATTCAAAAACAAATAAAATACTCTTTTTTTAAAAAAAATTCATAAACCTTGATTGTATTATCTTCATTCTTCTTCATCTTCTAAATAAAATACTCTTAAGAAAATGCAAGACCTATTAGGCAATCCTACTTCTGTAGTGATACTGCCTCAGAAACCCAAGGAGGGGTCGCTATGAGTTGGGGCCGACTCGACGGCACATAACAACAACAACAACAACAACAACAACAACATATATCACTATCTAGTCCCGAGAATGGCACTGGGAACAGCGATCATGTCTTAAGGGTTCTATTCAAGTAGTTTGGAAAAGCAGTTCTATACAATGATAACAATAAAGACAGTAAGCCTTATTGCATTCAGCTGTCTGCTTTCTATGGGGAAAAGAGAAGCCAGAAGTGGTGTTTCCCCAACTTGCCCGTGCTGACCCCTCAAACACTCATCGATGACAGTTTGCTCATGCCCTGCCCCTAGGGGGTTTAAGTCACCAGGCAATTAAAACCCAAGAAGTAGGATGTGTGGTTCTGATTTTGAATCAGGACAGCTTTCACGGTGCCCAATTATAACTCAGAAATCCAGCATTGCTCTGGGATCCCTGAGGTTGTTGCAGAATGTCACCTGTATTTCCAAGCACAAAGCTCCAATTTCTTTTTCACTACCATACCAGCACATTTCACATTAAGTAAACAATCACAGTGTAATCATGCTATCCTAAATCTCCTTCAGCTCCCTCCAGCAGGTCAGTGCGTGTGTGTTGGGGTTGGGGGGAGTTCCTCTGTTACTTGGCTGACTCAGATCTCTCCTCTCCCTATGGTTGCCTTGAGGAGGCTGAGGTTCCAGGTTTTCTGGTTTCAAAATAAATTGGCAGAAATCTGAAGTGATGCCAATACCGCCCTCCTGCCCATAGGCTGCTGGGTCCCAGTGGGAGGTCTCTTAGCAACCAGGCTCAAATCAAATATTTGGGCGTCTGGACACATTCTGATTGGACTGAGATCATGAACATAAACTTCTCTTTTCCTCAACCCAGCTACTGAGGGTTATGAAAAGATGTTGAGACCCTCAGCTGCCTCCCTGTACCACATAAGTCTGTGAGTCACACAGATTGTTAAATTAGAGACAGTCCCCACAATGAGGCCACGCCAGGCCAAGACTGGCAGGCCAGAGATCCGACTTCTATTTCTGGCTTGATATGTATCCTTGGACAAGACACTTGGACTTTTTTGTTGCTGTGCCTACATCAGACCCAAAGTATTAATTTGATCCAATCTGACCCTCTGCACTCAGCGATTTCACCAGGAATCAAACTTTTCATAGGCTCACAGAAGCACGAATCATTCAGAAGGAACCAGGAGGAACACAGGGTTTCAGAATGTTCTCTTCCTCCATCTGCCCTCCCATCCTTCCTTCCACCTTCCTGCCAAATGAGAAATGGCTAATGGGTAGGAGATGGGGAAAATGGATGCTAGCCAGAGTAGTTTCACTTCTTTTCCAACCACAAATCCTGAGTTTGTACTATTCCTGAACACTCAGGAAAGACTATATCAAATTTTGCTTTGTATGATCATTCAAATCGATATCTGTATAAGTCCTGGTGGCACAGTGGTTAAAGTGCTCAGCTGCTAACCAAAAAGTCAGTGGTTTGAACCCACTAGCTGCTCCACAGCAGAAAGATGAGGCAGTCTGCTTCTGTAATGCTTGAGGGAGCTCTGGTGGTGTAGTGCCTAAGGCATTTGACTGCTAACCAGAAGACCAGCAGTTCAAACCTATCAGCCACTCCTTGGAAGGAAGACTGGCAATCTACTTTTGTAGAGACACTACCTGGGAAACTCTCTGAGCAATTCTACTCTGTCTTATAGGGTCACAATGAGTTGGAGTCGATTTGATGACTGTGGGCTTGGTTTTGGTTTGATGGGCTACTACTAGCACTACCACCAAACCAAACCAAGCCCACTGCCATTGAGTCGATTCCAATTCATAGTGACTCCCATTGGGTTTCCAAGGCAGTAAATCTTTATGGAAGTAGATTGCCCAATCCTGCTTCTGCGGAGTGGCCGGTGAGTTTGAGCACTACTACCAGTTGTGTGAAGCTGACGCTGACTCATGGAGGCCCCATGTGTGTCAGAATAGAACTGTGCTCCACAGGGTTTCCAGTGGCTGATATTTTGAAAGTAGATCACCAGGCCTTCCTTCCAAGGTGCCTCTAGATGTTCTCGAACCACCAACCTTTCAGGTAGCAACCAAGTGTGCTAACCATTAGCACCATCCAGAGCTTCCTCCCTATGGGCAGATAGCTTTTATCTCAGCTTTCATATCTGTAAAATGGAACTTTTAAATCCCAGTCTTCTGATGACATAAGAGAGAAGCTAGCTCATCATGAATGCTCAGCCAAGCATGTCCATCAGAACTCTTGATTATACCACTCCGTTTGCCACTGGAGGTGCTTGTTTGTTTATTTTTAATTTTTTAATTTTTAATTTTTGCAGTGTTTTCTCCCCTCCTCTCCCACCCCTGGTAACCAACAAAGAAACTCTCTTTCCATATATAAACCTTTCCTTGACTTTTTACAGTAATGAACTATATTTGTCCTTCTGTGATTGAATTATTAGAGGTGCTTATTTATGTGTGCTGTCTAACATCTTCATTGCACCCCAAAAGGCAGATAATGTGTCTTCTTCTACCCACCTTGTCTCACCCACAGCCCTGGCAAATACTTGCTAGGTCTTATAAGAGATTCAAAGAGAGCAGCTTGAAGAGCTCCCACAAATAGGAAATTTCATCATTTCATTTAATGGTAATGAAAAAATCAGAGAGCAGTGAATGTAGTTGGAAGAATATGGGCTTTGGAATCAGACACTATTGGTTTGCCTCAGCCACTCTCTAGTTTTGTGGCCTTGGGCAAGTTGCTTAATCTTTCTCAGCCTCAGTTTTCTTACCTGAAAAATGGGAATAACAGCAATATCTACTTTGGTGAATTGTTTTGATAAAATTAGACAATGAGTCAGTGTAAAGTATCTAACACAAAGACAGTCAATAAATGGCACCATTATTGTTGTAATGACTTTTCACTTAAATCATTTGATCATCAAATGAAACCATTCTTGGGTTATTTTGTAGCTCTGATTACAAAATTAATTATTATCTAAAAAGCTGCAAAAGAGTGTAAATGAGGCAGTCAAGAATCCCAGCTTTTATGGTTTAAGGTGGACTTTATGATTTCTAAATTACCCCTTGCTTAAAAAAAAAATAGCTGTAACAATGATTGACAGAACATTCATTAAAGTAAAACAAGTTTGGTCAAGGGAAATTTTTAGTTAAAAGAAATACAAAAGTTAATCATTAAGATTCAACAATAATGCTAAGTTCCATATTTAACATCTTCCTTCCTTGGACTGCTTTGGGAGTAGCCTTAGCTTTTCTCTTGAGAGACCCGGGGATCTATATGTGTGGATTTTATTTACAGTCTAGAAGCTGCCACATTTCAAGCACTGAGAGACATGCTCCTTCTGAAATGAGCCTGAGCAGAGTGTCAAGGTTTGGCAATGGATGCATCTTATCCTTTCCACCATCATCAGCGAACAAAGAAACAGCATTTTCTGTAGTGGCCTAAAACTGGTAACACCTCAAGTGTCCAGCAGGTCAGGACTTCACAAAGCAAAGGAATATCATATTTTCACTTAAGGCGAAAAGTCTATTCAAAATAATATCAAGTGAAAAACCAAAACAAAATAATAATGATTGTATTAATATAGCAACCATGTACATAAACAATAAAAAGGAATACCCACTGCCATTAAATCTATTCTGACTCATAGCAAAACTATAGGGCAGAGTAGAACTGTCCCATACGGTTTCCAAGGCTGTAATCCTTAAGGAAGCAGACTGCCTCTTCTTTCTCCCACAGAGCAGCTTGTGGGTTTGAACTACCAACCTTTCAGTTTCCAGCTGAGCACTTAACTAGTGCAACACTAGGGCCCTTAAGTGGGAATCCACTAAACGAAGCCAACTGCCACCAAGTTGATTCTGACTCAGCTACCCTGTAGAACAGAGTAGAGAGAAACTGACTGCCACAACTTTCTTCCATGGAACAGCTAGTGGGTTTGAACCACCAACGTTTTGGTTATCAGCTGAACACTTAATCATTGTGCCACCAGGGTTCCTTCTAAAGGGGAACCAAAAAAAGAAAACCAAACCCACTGCCATTGAGTTGATTCTGACTCATAGCAACCCCATTTGGGTTTCTGAGGTGGTAAATCTTTACAGAAGTAGATTGCCCTGTCTTCCTTCCACAGAGTGACTGATGGGTTTGAACCACCAACCTTCTGGTTAGCAGCCAAATGCCTTAGAATCAAATGCACTACATCACCAGAGCTCCTTTAAAGGGGAGCAGAATCTTCTAAACATTGGATGCTGTTGTTAAGATTCCAGCTCGACTATCAAAGTACAGTTTTCTGACCTGTTTTTATTTTTAATTGTTGTTGTCGTTGTTATGTGCCATCAAGTTGGCCCCGACTCATAGTGACCCCTCCTTGGGTTTCTGAGGCAGTATCACTACAGAAGTAGGATTGCCCAACCTTCCTTCCGAGGAGCGGCTGGTGGGTTTGAACCGCCAGCCTTCTGGTTAGCAGTCAAGTGCCTTAGGCACTATGCTACTACCTGGACTCCTTTATTTTTAAATACATGTACTTTAATTAAACAGTTATATTTACAAAATAACTCTTCATAGTCAATGCTTATCGAGCATCTGCGATGTGCCAGGCATTGTTATAGGTGTTAGGACAACAATGGTGGGGGAAAAAAAAACAGACAAATCTCTATTTTCCTGGAGCTTTCCAGCAGGGAACGTGGACAATAAACAAAAAAGTTAGTGTTCCACTTTACAAAAACTTTCATGCTTAAATTTTACAGCCACACTGTCAAGACGGTGGGCTTTAATGTACACATCTGATAAATGAGGAAACAAATCTGGCAAGCATCAACTAGCTAATAAGTGCCAGATCTGGGATTTAAAACTGGTTCATCTGGTACTTCTGCTTCTGGCAATGCAGACTAAGTAATTCAGATCAACCCTGCTGCCAAAGACCACTTAAGAAGATGGGTGAAATATTTGTTTAATTTTCTTAAAAGCATCAAAGTGATATTAAGATAGTGAAGAAATACCTGCCAAAATCTAGGAGAAGACAAATTCAGGATAGGTTAGTTCAGCCTTCAAAGCTGCTATCCCCTCATTTTTGCTTGCTAGTCCTTGTGTCTACACTGCTTCTCATAACTCAGAAGTGATTAGATTTGGGAAATATTTGTCAACCTGGGAAAAAACAATTTGGAAAATGAACTGTTCTTCTGATGGGCTCACAAGGCTAGAGGAACAAAATTCAAAGCCCAGGGCCTACCAAAGTTGGGAATTAAGATAAACCACAACCACCACCCATTTTAAGCTGGGTCCTCAGGATGGGGAACAAGCGGAAGTATATAGGCCTTGAGCTTACAGACAGGTTCAGGTCATCTGGGTAATCCAAAATCTAAAGTTTTGGACTTGAATTAAGGTAGTTCTAGAATGGTCACTCCCCCAACACCTGGGAGACACAAATGAAAAGCCTCCCTAGAAGAAGACTACCCCATTATCCACATATATATGTACATATATATTCAGATATATATACAATCCTCAATCCAATCATAATACCGTGTAAGAGAACTTTGACACCCAAGAAAATAAGACATTATGAGCAAGAATAGCAGAAATAACCAACAATGGAAACAGGCACACAAAGACTTCAGAAATGGGAATTCTTAGATACAGACTATAAAAAACTCTGCTTTAGTTTTCTATTGGAGCTCTGGAGGCACTGTGGTTAAGGTATTGGGCTGTCAACCAAAATATTAGCAGTTTGAACCCACCAGCCACTCTGTGGGAGAAAGATGAGACATTCTGCTTCCATAAAGATTAAGAGCTTTGGAAACCCTATGAAGGTTTCTATGAGTTGGGATTGACTTCATAGAAGTGGGTTTGGTTTGGGTTTGGTCTTAGTTTTCCAGTGATGCTAGAAAAGAACAGAAATACTGCAAGTGGATGGTTTTAAAGAAGTTTTAAAGTCTCTCTCTCTGTCTGCTCTGGGGGAAGATCTTTGTCTCAGTTTCTATGCCCTAGCATTCCCTAGTTTCTAGCTAATCCTCACATGGCATCTATCTTCCCCTCATTTTTGCTTGCTAGTCCTTGTGTCTACACTGCTTCTCATAACTCAGAAGTGATTAGATTTGGGAAATATTAACCTAACAAAAAAAGAAACTCTATTCCAAAGGAGATTACAGACACAGGTATAGGGTTTAGGATTCCAACACACATTTTGGGAGGACACTATTCAATTCATAAAAACTCTGTGTACTATACTCAGAACCATAAAAGCCATGTTTGAAAATGTGTACAGGGAAAGCACTGAAAGTGACATAAAAGATTTTCAAAAGAACCAAATAGTAGTCCTCCAAATGAAAAATACAATTGTTGAAGTTAAGAACTCGATAGCTGGCTTAACACCAAATTATCACAGCTGCAGTGAGAATTGGTAAACTAGCAGATAGGTCAAGAAAAAATTTCAGAATTCATCTTGGAGAGAGGGAAAAAAAAGGAAGGAAAACTTAAAAGAGGGGATACATTAAAAAGATCTAACATACATCTAATTGGCATCCATAAAGAGGAAAGAGATGTTGGAGTTGAGCCACTATTTCACAAGATAATAGCCAAGAATTTCCAGAACTGATGAGAAGCATCATCAATTCATGGTTTCAAGAGCCCAACAAATTCCAAGCAGCATGAATAAAAAGAAATCCACACCTAGATACAATGTAGAGAAACCATAGACAAACAAAACCAAATAGAAACCTTGAACTTAGATCATCTGAGGCCGAGTTTGGCTTTCTTTCCACTTCACTGACTCATTTCTTCCACCAAGGCCTAAGCATGGGCTCTCTACTTGTCTTACCTCTTGCCCCACTCTTGTTGGATGAATGGTAATCTATATCAATTTAAGTGGCTCTCTTTTTAGATAAACAGAAACTCCCCTGATTTTTAGAACATTCCTAAATGTTTCAACTAGTTAACAGTTATCATAACAGTGAGATCACATTATCTCAGCAAGGCAAGGAAAGTAAAGTTTTTAACTCACATAATAACAAAAGAATCAGCAAGGGCAAGGTGAAGCTGAGATGAAGACAATAGAAATATTTCACTCTTCTCTCAATGGCTAGAGTCACCTATGTGATCATTTGTTGTTGTTAAGTGTCATCAAGTCATATTTTCACTCACAACAATCCCATCTGACAATAGAACTGCCCCATAGGGTTTTCTTGGCTGTAATCTTTATAACAGATTGCCAGGTCTTTCTCCCACAGAGCCAATGGGTGAGTTTGAGCTGCTCACCTTTCAGTTAGCAGCTAAGAACTTAACCATCTGTGCTATCAGGGCTCCCAAATATGCTACGGCAAAATAGAATTCAAGGTTGGGTGGGATGATGAGTTAGGGAGAGGAGAGATTTCATTTTTATACTGTTCTTTTTAGGTACTCCAAACATGGGGGACTGTATTTCACTCATTTTACATACGTAGCATCTGATCTAGGTCTTGGTTTGTAACATGAAACAAATATTAATTTGTGAGTGAATGAATTAATAGACCAAGTGAGATAATTCTACCTAGCACACATCAGAAATACAGGAAGGCTTCAGACAGGCAGATCAACAGTCTAACTTGCTAAAAAAAAGAAAAATTCTTCATCTCATTTCTTTAATCTTCTTCATTACTCATTATATTCAACAGTATTTTAAAAACATAAAGATTTTTTTAAATTTTAGGGCAAAAATTCACTTATATGATATCGTTGTTTATTGAAATCCTTTGAGAAGTACAGTCTTGTACTTGGTAGGAAGTGCCAGTTTATAGGGCATGAAAAAGATGGCCATGACCCTGAAGCAGTAAGAGTGCTAAAGTGAGTCTCCCCTTTCTACACTGAACAGCTTCCTCAGAAACTCCTGCTCCTGTCTCCAGCTGATCATAGAAATCCTGCCATCAGTGAACTCCTACCATCCTGTACAGGGAGGGCGTAGGACAGAGTTGAAAGGGACTAGACTAGAAGGTAGGATATGAGATTCTAAGGAAGGTGATCCAGGCTCAGTCCTGCCACCTTCCACCTGTAGACAACTCACTCACTCCCCTGGGGCCCAGTGCCTCAGCTTCAGGATAAAAGGGTTAGAATAGAGCAAACCAGTAGAAGGTCAGGCACAAAAAGATGATTCCCTAAAGTCCTAATAGAATTAAATATTCTTCAACATACCCCTACACCCTTCTTCCCACGCTTTCCTGCTTCTGCCTCTGTTCGAATCAGGAGAAGTACAGTTTATACAACAGATCCCTCTGGCTCTGGTCCCATGCTTCACATGCTTAGTCATCACAACAGGTTCTGGTAGTTAGTTGAAAGCCTAGCATCAGCCTCCAAAGCCACTCTTGAACAAAGCAGATCCCACAACAGGCTAATTAGCAATCAAAATGCAACCACTCAAGGCAGTTTTATTGCCAATCTGAGCTGACTGCACTGGGTCCTCCTGGCTGTCACTTGTTCTCATTGGCCTTATAACTCTCTCTTCTATAGTCTTTTCTGCCACATTCTGCCTAAATTCCAGCCTGTGCCCCCCCACATCTGCTGTCTCTGACTCTCCAGAAGCTTTATTAGAGCACTTATGTTCTCTGCACATGGTATGGACCCAGAAGTAATCCCTTTAGTTTTCTGAGCCTTTTCCAGGTTTCTAAAGAGTTCATATTGTAGAAAGCCTGCAGTTATATGAAATTGGGAGTTGCATAGCCTCAGAAGAGTTTGTGGGTTATAGAGAAGTAAATTATTCCCTGTTGAAGCAGCTCTATAAATCTTTCCTGAAATCATTTGCTGCAGCTCTACAGAGGAGTATAGAGTTGTTTTTTACACACCTACAAGACTATTTAGTGCCCAGGAAGAATGATAGCCCCCACCCCATGCCGGCTTCAGATGTAATGTGACTGCTGCTCCATCACTGTCAGAAGACCATGTGTTTCAGTTGGTTGGCTTTGCCAGTTGCAAGGATGAATTTCACCAATCCATCTATCCACACCCTCTCAGTCAGCTCCCTGCCCTTGTGACCACTGACAGACATTTAGAGAATGGATGGCAATTGGCTGCAGTCAGGGAAATGAGCAAAGCTAACTGGTTTAGACCTGTCCAAACCGGTTCTGTCTGGGCAGAGGACAAGGAGGGCAGGTGTACCTTTGCCTTAGAGCCATCCTTGGCATCTGGCAATTCTGTCATTTTTACAGACTCTAACCAGAGATCACAGATGGGCAGCCCACGAGCTTAACTGAGCCTGTCATTGTGACTTATTTGGCCTGGAGAGTTTTGTTGTTGTTGATTTAAGTTGCCAATATTTACAAAAACCTGGATTCCTGGCCATGGACAAATCTGAAGTTCTAGCAACTCTTCTGATTAGCAGTCACCAGTTGGAGCTGAGTGCTACTACTTACTCAGCCATGGGCACACAGGTCACCTCAAGGCCATTGGGTGGAAGCCATGCTTTGTAGGACCTGAAGCTTACATAATTGGGTGTGACTGCTTTAAGAAAAAGAAATCAAAATTGTAAATCCAAACTGCTAAGCCCCTCTAAGAGCCTGAGCAAGTGAGAAGTCATGCAACTTAAGCTCATGAACATCCATGATAAATCCACCTCTGGTCCCCACCCATGGCCTGTTGTCACATCCAGCCCAGTTGCTGCACTTGCTATCTGCCTGGCCTGTGTAGGATGTGGAGTTTGTGACCTTTTCTCTATACCTTGTAGCCACCAGTTCATGCCATCATTCTAGTCCCCAGCTCTGATTTCTAGTATAAACACAGCTGGGTCCTGGCCCTGTAAGGAAGGCCTCCATCCTCTCTCAAACTCCAGTGACTAAAATGAAGGATGACTTCATTTCTTTCTTTTTTTTTTTTTTTTTAAGTAGTATGAAGTCTTTATTCTTTACAACTCTCTCTCTTTTGCTAGGTTAAAAGGATATAACAGTCCAAGCATCTGCATGGCGTTAATGTACAAAGTGACTCCTTACCAGCAGAGATCTATGAAAAGTAACAAAAAGGAGAGAGTGGGAAAAGAATAAATGTCTGCGGGAGCTCTGGTAGCATAGTGGCTAAGACACTTGCCTGCTAACCAAACGGTTGGCGGTTCAAACCCACCAGCCACTCCTCGGAAGGAAGGTTGGGCAATCCTACTTCCGTAGTGATACTGCCTCGGAAACCCAAGGAGGGGTCGCTATGAGTCGGGGCCGACTCGACGGCACATAACAACAACAACAACAAGGTGTCCATCCATGAGTCAGAATCAACTCGACAGCAGCGAACAACAGATGTACATCCTAATGAGAGGCATCTCTACAGAAAATAGTGCCTTTGGCAATTAGTTTTAAATTACTGAATGATCTCTCACAGCTGGTGGTAGAAACTACAATGGCAAATAGAAACTGCTCATTGGCACTCCCCTCAAGTGGTGCCCACAGCACATGCCATACCTGCCATACCCTAGATATGCCTCTGAGCCTCTGACCCTAATCTCTGTTCAGTCTGGCATGTTTATGTGTGTCTCTGTGATTGCCTTTAGGCTAGTCCATCAGCCTCTAATGGACTTGTTTTAGGGGGATGGGGGTGGGAGGGGAAAACCTGTTTTTTGTGTTTTTTTTTTTTTTTTAATTTACATGGTTGGTGCTCACTATTGCCACAATTACAATGGGAATGAGATAATCAACACTGATAATTAAGTGCTAAGGAGCTCTGATGGCATAGTGGATAAGGCATTTGGCTACTAACCAGGGGGTCAGTGGTTTAAACCCACCAGGTGCTCTGTGGGAAGAAGATGAGGTAATCTGCTTCCATAGAGATTTACACCCTTGGAAACCCAATGGAAGTTGGAATTGACTTAATGGCAGTGGGTTTTGTTTTTTTGGTTAATGTGTATTAATGCTACTTCCTCTATACTGATTACTGTACTAAACAAACAAACTTTACTGTGATCAAGTCAATTCCAACTCCAAGTGCCAGACAGAATAGAACTGCCCTATAGGGTTTGCAAGGCTGTAAATCGTTAGGAAAGCAGACTGCCAGATCTTTCTCCTGAGGAGTGGCTGTTGTTGTTATGTGCCATCGAGTCGGACCCGACTCATAGTGACCCCTCCTTGGGTTGCCGAGGCAATATCGCTACGGAAGTAGATTGCCCCATCTTCCTTCTGAGGAGGGCTGATGGGTTTGAACCGCCAGCCTTCTGGTTAGCAGTCAAGTGCCTTAGGCACTATGCTACCAGAGCTACTTGAGGAGTGGCTAGTGGGTTAAAACCATGTACCTGGTTAATAACACCAGACCACCAGGACTCCTTTGATTACTCACAGAGAAAGTCAGTTAACAGAGAAATGAAACAAAGGCTCATAGGAATTCAGAGACCCAACTGGGAAGATGTTCCTGGAGTATAAAGATTTGAGTGGAACCCCAGAGGACTTGGATGGGCAGGAAGCAGCCCTGAGAACATTCCAGACTGGGCAAACACACACACAAAGGGGGAAAAGGAGACCTGTGAGATATTTAGGGGACAGGAAGTAGGCCAGCCTGGAGGGCCACAGGGTGGACAGAAAGCAAGGAGAAATCACAGGGAAAGTGGGTAGAAAGTCATTAGTGAAGGGATTTGAATTCTAGACAAAGGGCTTTGATCATGTCTTTCTGTGACAGAGAACAAGGGATTCTGAACACAACAAAGATATAATAAAAATGCGTGTGGGCAGTGCTTTCCAGTTTACTGAACAAAATAAGCTTTGCTACTTATTCCTGTTTGATTCTTACTTAGGTTCTGCATTATGCAATACAAGCTTACTGAAAAATCTGGAAGACAGTAAAGACTGAAAACTCACTGGTAATCCTGTGAACCAGAGATCACCTATCTTGGCATAGTTAACATTTTGTCATATTTTCTTCCTGTTTTATCTCAAAACATAATTTTTTTTATCAAAAAGGGGACAAATGTATCTACTGTTTTCACTTACCACCATATCAGGAGATTTTCCCCATGTCATTGAACAGTCTTTGGAAATATTTACTAGCTGTGTCATCAATTTTATTGATTTACCATGATTTTTTCCTTTTTTATCAATTTTTTTTCTAAATTTAACTTTGCTGTTGTTATTAAGACTGCACACAGCAGAACATACACCAATCAACAGTTTCAATGTGTACAATTTAGTGACACTGATTTCATCCTTCAAGTTGTGTAACCATTCTCACCCTCCTTTTCTGAGTTCTTCCTCCCTCATGAACATAAACTCACTGCTCCCTAAGATTCCTAACTCATCTCTTAAGTTGTTGTCACTTTGATTCCATACAGAAGTTCTTAAAAAGAAATCAAAGCAGACATTTTTTAGTAATTAAGCTAAATTTTTGTTCAGTTTTAAGATGACCCCAGGGGGTATATCTAGACTTAAGGTTTAGAGATTATCACAGGACAATCAGTTTTAGGATTCATCCACCCTCAATGGCTCCAGCAAGTCTAGAGTCCATGAGAATTTGAAAGTCTGTTCTGCATTTTTCCCCTTTTGGTCAGGATTCTTCCATAAATTCTTTGATCAAAATGTTCAGTAATGGTAGCCAGGCATCATCCAGTTCTTCCAACCTTGTGGAAAAAGAGGCAGTTGTTCATGGAGGCAATTAGCCACACGTTCCATATGATTTACCATGATTTTATTGATGATTGCCCTCAATTGAAACGTTTAAGTTGCCCACATTTTTTCACTATTATAAATTGCTGCAATAAACAACCCAGTACATATAAATTTATCTACATCTCTGATTAGTTCATGATGTGAAATTACTAGGCCAAAAGGTATAAATATTCTAGGACTTTCGTTATGTTGTTGTTGTGTGCCATTAAATTAACTTGGACTCATAGCAATTCTATAGAACAAAGTAGAACTTCCCTACAGGGTTTCCAAGGCTGCAAACTTTACAGAAAGGAGCTCTGGTTGTGTTGTGGTTAAGGCATTTCACTGCTAACCAAAAGGTTGGTGACTTGAACTCACCAGCTGCTCCACAGAAGAAAGATGAGGCAGTCTGCTTCTGTACAGATTTATAGCCTTGGAAACTCAGTGGAGGTAACTATGAGTGAGAATCAACTCCATGGCAGTGAGTTTGGTTTTTGTGGCTTAATCTTTATGGAAGCAAACTGCCACATCTTTCTCCCACAGAGCCGATGGTGGTTTCAAACTGCTAAACTTTCAGGTAGTAGCTCAGCACATTAAACAGTTCTGCTTCTCTCCCCTAACATGACTTTGCATATCAGCTTAATTTGTAGCTTTTGCCGTCATCACAAGCCACATCACAACTGAGACCAACCAGCCTAACTGATCAGAATATGGTGCCAATGAGGTCTGGGCCACTGATTCTCCTTCCACTCTAAGAGAGTCCCTTGTGAAATGAGTGCCCTGGTTCACAAGCACACTCTGGGAAAGCTGGGAGTCAGTACTACCCATCACCGTTGCTAGAAAACAGCTCAAGATAGCCATTCTCTTAGGTAGAGGTAAGTCATTCTGCCTCATCTGCTAGGCTGGATGCTCCTGGAGGACAAAGTTAACGTCTTGCTCCCTCCCACCCACTGCCATCAAGTTGACTCCGACTCACAGCGACCCTATAGGCAGTCAATCTTTATGGAAGCAGACTCCGTCTTCTTCCACAGAGCTACTGGTGAGTTCAAACCACTGACATTTTGGTTACCAGCCAAATGCTTTAACCATTGCACCACCAGAGCTCCTTTATTGCTTCCCACCACACCTGAAATTATATAAATCTCATTTCCAGAAATGGCCATGAAGAAAAAGGGACTTTTGAGCAAGGGAACTAACCACTTTCTGCTTTGATTAGTTGAGTTTTCCTTGCATTCAACAGTGATATCCTCACTGCTTATATACCCGATAAATAGGTGCATGACACCATTACATACCAGGTGCAGTGTAGTAAATTACGTAGTATGGCTTTTCTACCCTTAAGTCATTGTAAACTGACTGGTGGAATGAGCAACTGAGGAGCTCCTGATTGTAAATGTTATCCACCTGGGTTATTTCTGTTGTGCGTGGCACAATGCAATGTTATGGGAGGCTCACTCTCAGGTGCTTAGAATTCTGTTGTTATGATTGGTTGGTTTGGCCACTCTGCCAAGCTCAAAAGGAGGCCTTCTAGAGGCAGAACTCTCTCTGACTGCTGGTTGAGGAAGACTTGCTGCTGAAAGAGACATGCATTGCTGAGTGAGACACTGAGGAACCAGCACTGCTGGGAAAGAGACTGTGAGAGACTGTTGGCTGAGGGACGGTGGGCTGGGAGAGAGAGACTGAGCATTTTTTCCTGAACTTGAATTGTAGCCTGTGGTGCTTCCCTAATAAACCCCATAATCTGTGAGCTCTGTGTGGCCACTGTAGCGAATTATTGAACCCAGGAGAGAGGTGGTAGGTGCTTTGGGAGGAACGGTTGGAGAAAGGGCAGCATGTCCGGCCTTGAAGTAATAGGCCTTGGGCTATTGATGGTGATTCTGCCTTCCTCTTGTGGGGTTCTAGGAGGTCAGAATATGTGGCCTCCTTGTCCTTTTTTGCACCAGACAACTAAAATACTGTGGGTACAGTTATGAAAAATTTCAGAGACAAGTCAATGCTCATTAAATCAGACAGAAAGACTAATCAGAATCTGAGAAAATCTTAATCCTACAATTTAAAAGCAAAGAAGGATGGCAACCTAGGCTAACAGGTTATTTATTGCCTAATAGAGGTCTCCATGGGGCCACTTTAATAAATTGAGACTAAGATGTGCACTCAATATTTACTGTTGTCTGAAAATAAATGCATCTAAGATGCCGAAAATGCAGCAAAAAAAAAAAAGTTTATCTTAAACAATCTCCTAAGTCCATGTTTATCTTATTCATTTGTATTATCTTTAAATAAATTATTTTACTAAGCAAATACAGGAAAGCTTTACCTCAGCTGCTGCTCAACAGCCACAAATTCCCAATTAGAAGTGTCTTAACTTAATAAAACTTCATTACATGTTGAAACTCATTATTTTCTATTTCATCACAAAACATTGGCACATAGCCAACCAATGGTCACACACTTCCATAGCAACTATTTTGTTGGTTCTATGAGGCTAAACTTTAACCTCAATCTGATTTTAACCTGATTCCCAGGCTTCCAAGATGCTCTTCCATCCTGCCTGCTCTCTTCATAGTCATGAAATGCAAATTAATTGCAATATTAGCCTAAATAAAACAAATAAATCCCATAAATAATGGATTCCAGAAGCAAAAAGGAATTTCTAAAAGTTCTCTGTTGTTTGCAGTCTGTAGGTGGTACAAATGGTGAAAATACTCAGCTGCTTAGAGGGTCTAGTCTACCCAGAGGTGCCTCAGAAGAAAGGCCTGGTGATCTACTTCCAAAACATCAGCCATTGAAAACCCTACGGAGCATAGTTCTACTCTGACAAACATGAGGTCACATGAGTCAGTGCTGATTTGAAGGCAACCTATTGCTTGCATTAACCACATTTTATTCCTGCAGAGGACCGTGGGGTAGCTATAGGCAGCAGAGCCTGGTGGTTAAGAAAACAGGATTTGGCACTAGTCAGAAATGGCTTTCAACCTTAGCTTTATCTATAGTCTAACTCCTCTGAGCCTTCTCTTTCTTCTCTGTGAAACTGGTGAGAATGCATGTAAAGCCCTTGGGACACTATGTCCAGAACATAGGATGGACTCATTAAATAATAGTTACTATAATCATCAGCAGTAAAGAATTCCTTATAAGTGGGTGCACACACACACACAACACACAAAATAAACCAGTCTCCATTTAGTCAACTCCAACTTATGGAAACCTCATATGTGTGTGCTCCAATAGGATTTTCAACGGCTGTAATCTTTCAGAAGTAGATCACCAGGCCTTTCTTCCAAGGTACCGTTCAGTTAGTAGCCAGGTACTTAACTGTTTGCACCACCTTATGTTGTTATGTGCCGTCGAGTCGGACCCAACTCTTAGTGACCCCTCCTTGGGTTTCCGAGGCAGTATCACCACGGAAGTAGATTGCCCCATCTTCCTTCCGAGGAGTGGCTGGTGGATTTGAACCTCCAGCCTTCTGGTTAGCAGTCAAATGCACCACCTAGGGACTAAAAAGTGACACAGTGGTTAAAGCACTCAGCTGTTAACCAAAAGGTCAGCGGTTCAAACTCACCAACAACTGCAGGGGAGAAAGATGTGACAGTCTGCTTCCATAAAGATTTCCAAGCTTTAAAACCCTATAAGGAAGTTCTACTCTATCCTATAGGTTGCTAAGAGTCAGAATCAACTCGTCGGCAATAGGTTTGGTTGGGACAGAAAAGATGAAATTACCTTCCATCAACCTGCTGTTAACATATTAAAAGACCATAGAAAATGTATTAAAGCAAATGATAAGTAATAGTTAAAATACTTTGTAAACCAAAGATCCATTCTGTAAATTAGACCTCCCCCATGGGAGCCATGCATTGAAACAGCAGGGCTATCTCTGGAGAGTTATGTGTAGGAAGCCACTGGAAACTAGGCCAGTCCAAGTGGATTGTCCAAAAGCATAAAGTAATTGCTGGAAGCCTGCCAGACCCACTGACTTAGAAGAATAGCACCCTGGGTATGTGAGAAATGAGCATTTCAGCTCTGTGGTGGAGGTGAGGGTGACTACCTTATAGTACAGTTCAGTCCAAATAGGTATTCGGGAGCACCCCACTCAACCCAAATACCAGCCGCCCTGATTTGACAAAAGAACATCATTCCAAACAATCATGGAAATGTTGGTTTTGGGAACTCAAAACACATACTCCTCAAAAAGGTGTTACAAATACTTGTTAGATTTTTTTTTTGTTTTTTTCCTGATCAAGTCCACAAAGGCTCCACAATTAGAGGGCAGCTAAAGGGATAGCTCTGTGTCTGAACCCTGGGAACCATGACCTGCTTTCTCTGTTGTGGCAGCTAAGCAGCAGAATAAAGCCTCAGTTTCTTCATCTACAAATTAGAAATAATAACACTTCCTATCTTGTTGGGTAGTAGGAAGGCTTAAATACATATAAAGCATTTAGATAATGCCTGTACCTACAAAAAAAAATATTGTCCTCAAATTGATTCCGACTCATAAAACCAAAAAACAAATTCACTGCGGTGGAGTCGGATCCGACACACAGAGACCCCTCCTTGGGTTTCCGAGGCGGTATCACTAAGGAAATAAATTGCCCAATCATCCTTCCAAGGTGCTAAATAAATATTAGCTATCATTATCTTTGTCATGAATGGTTAAGTGCTCGGCTGCTAACCAAAAGGCTTATGGTTCGAACCCTTCCAGCAGCTCAGCTCTGCAGGAGAGAAGACCTGGCTATCTGTTTCCATAAAGATTACTGTTGTTATTATGTGCCAAGGGGTTTATTTCAATAGGACAGATAGAACTGTCCCGTAGAGTTTCCTAAGCTGTAATCTTTCCATAAACAGACTGTCAAGTCTTTTCTCCCACGGAGCTCCTAGTGGATTTGAATAACTGGCATTTGAGTTACCAGCCAAGTGCTTAACCATTGTGCTAACAGAGCTCCTTCCATAAAGATTATAGTCTAGGAAACCCTGTGGGACAGTTCTCTCTGTCACACAGGGTGCTGTGAGTCAGAATTGACTCGAAGGCACACAGCAACAACATGAGGCTGCAGAGTAGGATCGCAGGATGGCTACAACAGGGGATTTAGGCCTTCAAGGAAAGCCAGGAATTACACAAGAACCCCATGGAGAAGAGGAAGGATTTAGGGGCACCTTCTTGCTGTTTATTGGGCATTTACCATATTCCAGGTGTGGTGATAAGAACTTCACACTCATCATGTCATACCCCTCCCAACAAACCTTACTTATTACTGTGGTTACAATCATTTCTGGTTTGTTCAGGGGCAATCTGGAGCCCAGAAAGGCAAAGAAACTCATTTAACACCCCCTGGTTAATAAGTCGTCTATCTGATTCCAGGGTCATTGGAACTCAGAGAAAAGACTGGTCTCATTCCCTTTCACTACCATTAAAACAATTGCTATCAAGTCGAGTTGATTCTGACTCATGGCAACACCATGTGTGTCAGAGTAGAACTGTGCTCCACAGAGTTTTCTAATGACTGATCCTTTGGAAATAGATCACCAGATCTTTCTTCCAAGGCCCCTCTGGGTGGATTTGGATCTCCAACCTTTCATTTAGCAGCAGAATGCTTAATCATCTGTGCTACCCAATTACCTCCTCTCAGGTGCTGTGCCCAGGAAATTTGAGATGCAAATGGTTTGTCAGTAACTTTCACTGTAAGAAAAACACTAATCCCTTCCACCTCTGGGCTACTTAGTCTTTCCTCGTCTTTCCTCTGTTAGGGAAGAGAAAAGTAGCTTTCTTCTATCAGTCCTGCTTTTGTGAGAATGACCTTAGGTGACTGCATAGTAGCTGTGTACCTCAGTTTCCCTGTGTGTGATAGAGGTGTAATAAATATTTAAGTCCCAGCTCCTGAGCATGACATACACTAGACCCTTTCCATCTGTCACCACTTTCTCTTTTGTATTCTAGTGTCTCACAACTTCTTCCCGTGCATGTTGCCCATGGTCACAGTGGGTGCCAAAGGTCCCCCTATACCATGCTCTTTCTCATTTTTGTTCTTTGCTCTTGACATTCCCTCTGCCTGAACAATTGCAACCACAACCCCTACCTTTTAAGACACATTCAGAAGGTAACCTCTTGTTCTTTTATACTGCCATAGAACTTGGCATGTACTCATGTCACAGAGCAATCAGAACTTCATGTGATTATTTTCTCATCAGTGTCTCTTACTGCTCATTGGAGTCTCTGTATCTGTCAATCTAGAACACTTTCTGCACACAGTGGTTGCTCAATAAGATTAAATCACTGCCATCAAGTCAATTCTGACTCAAAGTGACCCCCATTGGGTTTCCAAGGCAGTAAATCTTTACTGAAATAGATTGCCTCATCTTTTTTCCACAGAGCAGCTGGTGGGTTTGAACTACCAGCCTTCTGGTTAGCAGTCAAATGCCTTAGGCACTGTACCACCAGAGCTCAATAAGATTAGTTGCATGGAATTGATAAGATGAAGTTTAGAGCTTCAAATGAAACTTCTAACAGGAGAATAGTATCTCCAACTATCCAATGGTAGATTGTGTAAGAGAGGTCTCCTCAGGGACACACTATCTCCCAAGTCTCTGAGCAGGTCTTTTACTGCCCATAAAGAATGGCAAGTAATCAATTTCATCTTGAGAGGAGGGGTCTTTCATAATACAATGTGCTCTGGGATATCCCTGTGTCAACATTTGGTGACTGAGAAGGCCACAGTTGTGGGCATCAAAAAACAGAAAGCACTGAAGTGAATGAACCATGGGTGTCCACAAACTCCACTGGTACTTCCTTCAAAACACTTCTGCACTCCAAAGGGAACAATATGAATTTCCCCTTTGAAAGACCCCCAGCGTGCAGAATCCTCAAACTTGGGCTTCATTAAATGACATTAGGCCTTCAGTGAGGGATGCTATTGGGGAGCAAGGAGGGACATGAGGAAACTTGGAACATTTAAAGGGTGGAAATAGGACCAATCGCTTGCAGTATTAAGAGGTTTGGACAAAGCAGGCTGGGAAAAAGCTGATAAGTAAGGAAACAGTCTCACTTCTTGCTATCTGGGCCTCTCTCAGACCCAAGAGTGAGTGTAAGATGAGGAAGTGAGATATTATTCTAACATTACAGCATATATCTTTACCACATTGTAAAGAAAGCTGGCAAACCCCAATTAAGCCACAGGATTACTTGTTCACTGTTACATCCCCAACTTAGTGTGATGCCTGACTCATAGTAGGTGCTCAATAAATGTTGAGTAAATAAGTGGATAATGACAAAGACCAAACCAAATTCCCAGTGGAAATACTTAAGCAAACTGCTTTATGGATCAAATCAATTATGATTTAAGCCATGAAAGCTTTCTGTTTCCTTTATTAAGAAACCAAACCAAAAAACCAAACTTACTGTTGTTGAGTTGGATCCGACTCATAGCGACCCCTCCCTAGGTTTCTGAGGCAGTATCTCTGTGGAAGTAGATTGCCCAACCTTCCTTCCTAGGAGCAGAGTGGCTGGTGGTTTGAACCGCCAGCCTTCTGGTTAACAGTCAAATGCTTTAGGCACTACACCACCAGAGCTCCCATTTTATTAAGAAGACTTATCTAAAAAAAGTGTTTGATTAAGGCAGATGCTATTTTACAGTCTTCATTAGAATAGTTAAGGATTCCCAAGTACAGAATTTAGATCCTTAAGGGTGAAAACTACACTTCATTTTCCCCAAATATCAACTGATGATGCGATGAAATGATTTAATAGAGTAATCAAGTTTTCTTTAATAAAAAATTTTCTCCATTACTTATATTACTGTCAATATATTGCCAATATAAATGATCCTAAATGAACTGGGTACATATTTTTTGTGTTTTTCTTACTGGGAAAAAAAAAGAAAAGAGCTTTTGTTAGTATTACAAATAGAACTTTGGTGCATTTCTGCCTGCAAAACTGATTGTACTTTTTGTAAAGGGCACCTAAGAATGAATATTTTTATTTTAAAAAAACAGCTGTAAGAGGTAGAGATTTCCTTGTCCAACATATGGTAATCTGCCTAGAGAACATTCTCCAGTTTCTGAGCGGGAATTCTGATCGAGTGCCAGGGCATTCCCCTGACAAGTGTTCTTGTAATATTAAGTAGGAAAAAGTTCCCTGACTTTAATTCGATTCTCAAGGATTTAAAGATGTTTTCCTTGCAACCATGGCAATGTTGAAAACTGGAAACTATTAAAAGGCAAGTGAAACCATGAGGAGAGTAATAATATATCCATGAAGAGCAAAATACTGTATCTATTTTCAAAATGTGAATCCCCTCAGAATCTGTAGTTTTGGGGTTCCAACCTCTAAAGCAAGCCCTTTGATATTGGAGAAACTCTAATTGGTTAGGACACCTCTGTCTCTATGCAGAACTTGACCTTAAATATCTCAGAAGAGTCATTCTGTCCTGTGAAGAAGAGTTTACCTGTGTTCCAGGGTTAAGCTATTTCAATGACTCATAATGTTACAGCCAATAAATTCTTCCCAGTACCCCAGTGCCAGGCCCTGGATGGATATTCAATAAATATTTGCTAATTTAGGTAAAACCAGATATCCTACATGGATACCCAAAAGGTAGGAGTGTTACTTTCTTAACTTTTTGGTCTCCAACCAGCTCTGCCTTTGGCCATAGTGTCTTCTTTAGTCAGTGAGAATAATGTTTCTTGGCAGCACTGGACCTCAGAGGAGAATATTAGGCATGTCCTTCTACAGAGGATGGAGCTGTTCCCTGCACACTCATTTGGTCCTGTCCATCTCTCCATTCAAACTCCAATCAACTCTTCTTGGCTGAACTTTCTAACCCCAATTGCTTACAAATCATAGTGAACATACACAGACAACCCTTTCCACCTCACTCTCCAGTGGTTCAGCACTTAACTTTTATTCCTTCTTTCTTGGTATAGCAATAACTGATGGATATTCCCCTAAAAACCTCCAATGACAACAAAAGCCCCTGCCTTTCTGAATTGTCTTCAAAGCAGAAGCAGAAATCAATTTTCATAAACACTAGAAATGGTAATGCCTATTTCCCATCCAACAGCACATAGGTTAGCCTACTCTTGCCCTCTGCCTAGTTTCCATTGCTCTGGGTACAAGAAATAGACCCAGGAACTAATGAGATAGCATGACAGTGTGCAGAGATGTTCTAGTAAAGAAGAGGGCAAAATAGGCCCTTTCCTGTGAGGTGGTGCCTAAATGCTCTAGGGAATAGGGATTTTTTGGAGAGTGAAAATGAGAGAAAGATTATCTTTTGGGGTCCATATTTTCAGCCTTTGGTGATCAAGAGTTGTCCCCGGTCCCTGCAGCTGCTCCTAGCCCAGTATTCTGAGAGAAGAATTGCCTTTGGGAGAGTCTTGATCACACATAGCTCCAACTGCATCACCAGAATGGCCTGGAAGCCCAACTGCTCCTTGCCATACACCTTGCAGTCAGAGCCCATCACATTTTCCATGTTGTCCATCTCATCCATGTTACTGGCCTTCCACCATGGGATCTGGGAGACCCTCTGCAGTGCAGTAAATTACCCAGTATGGCTTTTCTAGGCATAAGTCTTTGTAAACTCCATGGTGGAATTTGCTGTGAGCAACTGAGGAGCTCCTACTTGTTAAAGTTACCCACCTGGGGTATTTCTGTTGAGAGTGGCACAAAGCAATGTTCCAGGAAATTCTCTTTCTCTCTCTCTCTCTCAGATGTATAGAATTCCTGATGTTATGATTGGTTAGTTTGACCACTCTGTCAGCCTCAAAAGGAGCCCTCCTAGAGGCAGAAGGAGTCTCTCTGACTGCTGGCTGAGAAAGACATGCTGCTGAGAGAAACGTGCCCCTGAGAGACACATGCTGCTGAGAGAGAGACACCAAGAGACACACATTGCTGAGAGAGATACTGAGAGACATGCACTGCTGGAAGAGAGACTGAGAAAGACTGTTGGCTGAGAGACGGTGTGCTGAGAGAGACTGAGCGTGTTCCTGAACTTGAATTGTAGCCTGGTGTTTCCCTAATAAACCCCATAATCCATGAGTTTGGTGTGGCCACTGCAGTGAATTATTGAACCCAGGAGAGAGGTGGTGGGTGCTTTGGGAGGAATGGTTGGTGAAAGGGCTGGAGGAAGGCAGCATGTCTGGTCTTGCAGGAATAGGCTCTGGGCTACTGATGGTGAGCCTATCTTCCTCTTATGGGGTTAGAGGAGGTCAGAAGATGCAGCCTCCTTGCCCCTTTGGCACCCTCTTAGTAGAGAGTTGACATCATGTTATGGAAGTTTGTAATCTGGAAGCAAGGAGACCCATTCTCTCTTCACCAGGTCCTCACTCCTTTGGGAAAATGACTGAACTGTTACCAGGATTATAGAAATTGTCCTCACAATCCTTAAGATTTCAACCATTTTCACAACTGTGTTATATTTAGTAGTCCACATTGCAAGGCAAAGTCCTTGAGAATAGTCTAGTAAGATGGGTTAATAGATCAAACAGGGAATCAGAATCAAATAGGATTTTAAAGAAAATAATCATAGTTTCATTGCAATATTATTCACATACCATAAAATTCACCCATTTAAAGGGTACAATTAAAACATTTTTTAAAAATATATAAAAAAATAAAATAAAGGGTACAATTCAGTGGGTTTTAATACGTTCACAGAGTTGTGTAACAATCATCACAAAGAATTTCAGAACACTTTCATTTCATTTCACCCCCCAAAAAAGCTCCATATACATAAACAGTCACTTTCCATTCCAATACCCACGAGCCCTTGACACCCAATCATCTCTTTTCGGTCAATGTTGTTGTTATTGTTATGTGCCATCAAGTCAGACCTGATTCATAGCAACCCCTCCTTTGGTTTCTGAGGCAGTATCACTATGGAAGTAGATTGTCCAACCTTCCTTCCAAGGAGTGGCTGGTGGGTTTGAACTGCCAGCCTTCTGGTTAGCAGTCAAGTACCTTAGGCACTGCATTACCAGAACTCCTTTTTGGTCTATAGATGTGCCTATTCTGTGTATTCTGGACATTTCATACATATGAAATCATACAATATGTGGTCTTTTGTGGCTGGCTTCATTCACTCAGCTTAATGTTTTCAAGGTTCATCCATACTGAGGCAAGAACCAGTACTTTATTCCTTTATTTGATCAAATAATATTCCATTGTATGGTTATGTCACATCTTATTACTCTTAGATAGGTTTTTTTTTCTCTCTCTCTTTATTTGTTGTGGTAAAAATATATACAACAAAGCATCCACCACCACAATAATTTATAATTTCCACATTTAGAATTCAATGGCATTGATTACATTTTTCATGCTATACCAACATTATCAGTATCCTTTTCTGAAATATTCCTCCATCACTAACATAAACTCTGTCAAATAGGCCTTTATATGTGGGTCTATTCCATCAGCAAAACTCCTCTTAGTTTTACTAATACATCCCTACAACATTCGTAACCACCAAACTACCTCCTCCCCTGATTTGAACAGGGCAGTATTCAAATCTTAGCTCTGTCACTGTTTCTGTACCTTTAGACATACTACCATGTGTTCTTAGGCAAGCCAGTTATCCTCTCTGAACTTCACAGGGAGAAGCTAAGTCAGAGTTCAAAGGTTTTTTTTCAGGATCTATGAGACAATTTAGATAGACCAACCTCCCCCCACCCCCCCCAAAAAAACCTCACTGCTATCGAGGCAATTCAGACTCAGAGCGACTCCTTTTGGGTTTCCCAGGAGGTAAATCTTTACAGAAGTAGATTGCCCAGTCTTCCTTTCATAGAGTGGCTGGTTAGCAGTCAAAAAACCAGCTTTCTGGTTAGCAGTCAAATGCCTTAGGCACTATGCCACCAGAGCTCCTTATTTAGATAGAAGGGCTTGTAAAATGTCAAACACAATACAAAATGTTAGTTATTGTGATATTAATTATTATTACCTATGGCTCAAAGCTCAATAAACACCTGTGTTTGCAATTTAGTATGTAAGGTAGGGCCCACCCTGATGCTCACTGAAGGAATCAAGAAAGATTATAGAAAAATGTCTATTGTTTTCAGGTTAACAGCCCCAATCTCACACTGCATTGCATCAACACAGGTCTTTTTGGCAGAACTTCTGAGTCCAAAGCACAGTTCAGGATAAACAAAGGCCTGGCTCTGATCCAACACATTAATCAATGAATTAATTCTTCCCCCATCCATTAGCCTTGAGCCTGAAGCAGTGACTTAGCAATGGAGCAATCAAGAATTCTACAGCTATTTGAGGTGCTTCAAAGACTATAGTGAAAAAAAGCAGAAGGTCTTCAGTCTCCTGAAAAGAGTGGGCAAAGTGACTTGTGAGCTAACTTGTCTAGTCTTCCAGAAAGTTCTGCAGATCAAAATATGAGAGAATTGAGAGACATACAGAAAGATAATACAAATGAGAGAGAGGTATGCTCCTCACCACAAGTTGTATATTGGACCTGGGTACCTCTAGAATCCTAATTTACTTTTAGTTATTCACTTTCTAGATATGTGTGTTCCCCTCCTTCCTCTCTCCCTTTCCACAGCCTTTTAAATCTCCATTCTTTTCTTCCAACCATTTTGTTCTTCATATCTCCCATCAGTAGACTAGTGTATCCTTTTATTTTTATATTTTAGCTGGCCTCATTATAACTGCCTGATAGCTCTAGAATCATCTCTATTCATCTTAAAATATGAATGATAAGAAGAAGGAAAAAAGGGAGAAAGCATTTCTCTTAGTGGTAAAGATTCTGTCAGAGCAGACAGACAAAAGGGCATATAAAACTGGAGTCACCTGAGAGAGGAAATTAGTTGATACTCAGTGGGGCCAGAGCTTGAACACAACCTTTGCTGACATGTAATAGGCATTATTCAAAAAGGAAAAGGAAAAAGGAAGGGGTTCTGTGGTCAAGGAATCACTGGGTGAAGGAAACAGCTAATGCACTCAGCTGCTAACCCAAAAGTTGAAAGCTCAGATCTACCCAGAGGCACATCTGAAGAAAGGCCCGGGAGGGGGTTCTGGCAAGATAGCAGACTTGGCAGAAGGACTGCACAGACCCTCTTCAACAAAGAAGAGGGAAACCAATTAACACAGACAAAGAAGATAATCTTGGACCCCTGAGCCTTGAAGGGAAGGATACAAAAGTGGACTAAACCCCAACTAGCAGAAAAATTTGCATGAAAATACCAAAAAAGGAGACACACGGAGCTGCAGTCTGGCAGTGACCTGAGCGACCCTGATGGCACAGACGGACAGCTTGGAGATTCCCAAATGGTGGTAGGACCTAAGAATTAACCTAAAAATCACCCTGCTAGCCAGAGACTGCACGGAGGACTGTGCACGGTGGCTGGGGAACAAATGGAGAAGGTGAAGAGAAAGGTAGGCTGAGCTGTGGACTTTTGCTGGTCTGGAGGACACCGCCATTTTGAAGGTTTAAAAAGCAGCTTGATTATTTTGGATATTCAAAGAGACAGCGCTCTCGCAGATTTCTGGGGCTTAAGAATACGTTCTGCTTTCCAGCAACCCCAAGGACACCCAGGGCCTGCAAGACTGAAAAGGTATGACATTCTTCTTGTTCCTATACCCTACACCCACTTGGTGAACAGAGGTGTGGCCATCCCCACTCCCACCTACCTTCTGGGCCCACAGGAACTCCATCACAGTCTGTGTGCTCAGACAGAGCCTGGGTGCCCTACCCAGTCCTCCACCGATTT
>NW_006921615.1:7982006-7990119 GCF_000298275.1 Orycteropus afer afer
CTATGGGGATGAAGTGGGAGGGGAGCTGTTGCATTGTGGTAAACTGTGGTCAATGACATGAGACAAAGTATATGTGAACTGCTGTATGGAAAGTGAATTTTCTCTGTAAATCTTCACCCAAATCACAGTAAAAAAAATTATTAATATGAGACGATGAGTAACTTCTTTGCCTTATTATTTTTTTTACAACTTCTTTTATAAATAAAATAACAATTTTAAGTTATTGCTAAAAAAAGAAAAAAAGAAAGGCCCGATGGTCCACTTCTGAAAAATCAGCCACTGAAAACCTTATGGAGCACAGTTCTACCCTGACACACATGGGGTCACTATGAGTTGGAATCAACTCTACAGCAACTGTTTTTTGTCTGTTGTCAAATGTGTTTGAGAGACTCTGGATTACTCAAAGGGAAAAAGGAATCTTTACTGTGTGATTGCTCAGAGCCTCCAATGTGCCACTGTGGGGAGCACCGTTTCAGAGAGGACCTCATAAAGTCAGCCTTCAGGAGAACTAACTTCTCGCTAGGGGTCCGCAGAGGAGGCTCCCAATTCACAGTGAGGGAGTTGGGGGGCGGGGGGCACGGCTCAGAGCTCTGGAGCTGGGGTGGATTTGATGGCTCTCCTCCTCAGGTCTGGGGTGGGATAACACTTTCTCTTGAGACAGTGGCATATCCAGGAAGCTATATTTGTCAGGAAAAGTCACCGAGCACATTTGGAGTAAGATAACTTGACGGGAAACCAGGCTGTGTGAGTAGGAACTGTGAAAGTTAAATCTTTATCCAGTATTAGAAATCTGCTCTATTCTCTCTTGTTTTCACAGAGAAAGGGACCAGAACAGAGTACTGGGTGTTAAGTAAACAGCCAGATGCTGTGGAGTTGATTCTGACCATAATGATCTCAAGTGTGTCAGAGAACTGTGCTCCACAGTGTTTTCAGTGACTGGTTTTTCAGAAGCAGATCACCAGGCCTTTCTTCTGAGGTGCCTTTGAGTGGACTCAAACCTTCAACCTTTCTGTTAGCAGCCAAGTAACCATTAACTGTTTGCATCATCCAGGGGTGTAAAGCAAGTACCCATAAATAGTGTGGATGGCTTTATTTATTGAAAGAACAGTCAGCCCTATGCTAATGAGGGTAGGAGAGAAAGGAATTTGATATAAAAGGCAACAGAAGAAATAGTATGATAAAACAGTTATAAAGTTCTTCACTAGTCCTCCGCTTTGGATGTACCAAGAGATAAATTATGTTCCTTGTTAATATAATGGTATCTAACAGCTCTCTCTATATTTTATCTATTTTTTGCTTTATTATATATTGTGTATTTCCAAAAAGATTTAAGGCACTTTAAAATAAAAGCTAAAACATCAGAAATTATGAAGAAAAAGCAGTCATAATTATACCAGGAACCAGGGATGGGATAAGTATTGTTATTAAACACTAAATTTAATTCATTCTGAGCATCTGCGGGGGCTAAGAAAAAAAAAAAAATGTGATGGCTCCCTATTCAGATAATAAAGAAGAGAGTTTGTTTTTCCCCCTGAAACTAAAATCTAAAAGGAGTTTATTATTAAATCTATACAAAACACTATTTTTACTTCTTATAGCACAGAATATTGAACTGCACTCCATTACCATGTTCTTGTTAGGGCCTATTGAGTCAGGTCTGACTCTGACTCACAGCAACCCTATGTATAACAGAACGAAACACTGCCCGGGTCTGGACCATTCTCACAGTTGTTGCCACATTTGAGCTCACTGTTGCAGCCACTGTGTTAATCTATCTCATTCAGGGTTTTCCTCTTTTACAATGATCCTCCATTTTACCAGGCATAATGTCCTTCTCCAGGGACTGGTCCCTCCTGATAACCAAAGTACATGAGACAAAGTCTTGCCATCCTAGCTTCTGAGGAGCATTCTGCTGTACTTCCTCCAAGACAGATTTGTTTGCTCTTCTGGCAGTCCACAGTATATTTAATATTCTTCACCAATACTGTAATTCAAATGCATCAATTCTTCTTTAGTCTTCCTTATTCATTGTCCAGCTTTCAAAAGGATATGAGGTGATTTAAAAAACAAGGTTTGGTCAGGTGCACCTTAGTCCTCAAGGTGACATGTTTGCTTTTTAACACTATAGAAAGGTCTTTTGCAGCATATTTGCCCAATGCAATACATTGTTTGATTTCTTGATTGCTGCTTCCATGGGTATTGATTGTGAGTACAAATAAAATTAAATCATTGACAACTTCAGTACTTTTTCTGTTTATCATGATGTTACTTATTGATCCAGTTGTGATCATTTTTATTTTATGTTGAGGTGTAAGCCATACCTAGATTTATACTTTGTACAGTCCACATTCTGATTATTAATGGATGTTTACAATTGTTTCATTTCATTCCAAGTCAGGCTACATCAGCAAATGGAGGTTCCAAAAGTTGTATCTCATCCGCATCATTAATATCAACTCTACTTTGAGGAGGCAGCTCTTCTTCAGTCATATTTACCTTCCAACCTGAGGGGCTCATCTTACTACACTATATCAGACACAGTGTTCCATGGCTATTCATAAAGTATTCACTGGTCAAGTTAAAGTTAGAAGCATATTGCCAAGTCCTTCTTCCTAGTCTGTCTTAGTTTGGAAGCTCTGTTGAAACCTGTCCACCATGGTTGACCCTGCTGGTATTTGGAAGGCTAGTGGCATAGCTTCCAGCATCACAGCAACATGCAAGCCTCTATAGTATAACAAATTGACAGATGAGTGGTGGTCAGGTGCAACCACAAGAAATGGTGCACAAGGGCCATTACTGAATATTTTGATCAAGAACCCTGTAGATGGATCCTGACCAGAAAGAGGAAAAGTAAGCAATAGAAAGAATTTCAAACTCATATGGAAACCAGACTTACTGGATGTACTGATACTAAGGGAACCCCAAATCTAATACCTGTAAATAATCTTTAAACTAGAGCTTCAAATCAGTTCATTCCAGTTTGACCCCCTCCTGAGAGTTTGCATTTCTACACCAGGTACACCCACTTCTCACTTATCAGCAAGGATAGGTTCCAAAGAGGAGGTCATTACACGAAAATTGGCATTATGAGAAAATGGAGAATGACCACATCAGATCACAAAATGGAAGATGACTACATCATTACATAAATGACAGATTTCAACATTACATAGACTGACAATCATGGCCCAGCCAAGCTGACACATAACCTTAACAATCACAGCTAGCATTACTCTTGCCTTGCAAGTCAGTATTCATTGCTGCCAGATGTACATTGTTAATATGCAAGATAGCCGAAAACTTGATTTTTTTTTTACTACGCTCATAAATGCAAAATGTCAAATAATGATACAGAAGATAAGTGAGGAGTAGGTATATCCTGAATCAGATAAATCTACAGTTTAACAAAATCCCCAGTTGATTCTTATGTATACACAAAAATCACCTGTGGATTGATAACAATCGCCTGGGGATCTATAAGAATCACCTGGCGATCTTGTTAAAATGTAGATTCTGATGCAATATCTAGGGTGGAAATGCACATTCTGAAGAGGGTCAAACTGGAATGAATTGATTCAAAGCCCTGCTTTAAACCTTGAACCTAAACTACCCCAAGAAGCCATCACTAAACTGAACAACAGATTAGCCCAATTAGTAATATTTGCCTCAAGCATAGTGCTCTTATAAAGAATTATCTATGAGTGTAAACTGACAACCCAAATCCGCTACCATTGAGACAACTTTGACCCATAGTGACCCTGTAAGACAGAGTAGAGTTGCTCCACAGGGTTTCCAAGCCCATAAATCTTTACGGAAGCTGACTGCCATGGAGCAACTAATAGGTTCGAACTGTTGACCGTTTGGTTAGTAGTTGAATGCTTTAACCACTGAGCCACCAGAGCTCTTGTAAACTGATAACGGTTAATCTAAAACACAGATGAGAACTTTAAGGGGCAGAGAAATTAATGGTGTGAAACAATATAGGGAAAGATAGAATCGTGGCACAATATGAAGTATGTAACCAAAGTTATTGAACTGTTCATATACAAATCATGAATAGATATGTGTCTGGCTATGTATAGAAATAAAATATTTAAAAAAAGAATATTGAACTGCAATTGGGCATGGGTGGTGTTACTACAGATCTGAACTTACTCATGTCTGATAACTAACCTTAACACGAGGCTGGGACTTAGAGGTCCACACCAGGGCCTCACCAAGTGTTCCCACATCCCCAGCCCCTGGATCAGATTAAGCTGAATTGTTTACAAAATGTCGATTACTGGGCCAATCTAGCGCAACTGAATCAGAATATTGGAGAGAGAAATGTAGAAAACTATGCCTTTGAAACTTCCTCCATAATTTCCTCCACTAAACTTTGATTGTAAGGATGGTACAGTTTTGTTCTGTTGTACATAGGGTTGCTATGAATTGGAGGCAACTCAATGGTACCTAACAATAACAAATTTTGACATACCATACTCTAGAAAATGGATGTTTGTAGCCCCATGTAGCCCCCATGACCTTTCTCGTATTTTCTGCATTGTCAAATAGAGTACCCTGTTCTTCAAATAGGAGCTCTGGTAGTGTAGCGCCTAAGACACTTAACTGCTAACCAGAAGGCTGGTGGTTCAAACCCACAAGCCACTCCTCAGAAGGAAGATGGGACAATCTACTTCCGTAGTGATACTGCCTCAGAAACCCAAGGAGGGGTCGCTATGAGTTGGGTCCAACTCAACGGCACATAACAACAACAATTCTTTAAATGCCTAATGCTACCTACCAAAATTTTTGCCAAACTGTTACGATCATTAAGGGATCTGACCTATATTCTCTTCATCAAAGAAAGGCTATCTTTCCCAAAGCAAGCAGGACCCAATTTTTTTTCCCCCCGCCAACAGAGAATGTTCCTCCCTAAAACTTCTCAAAGGAGCTCTGGTAGCACAGTGGGTAAGGAATTTATTTGGCTGTTAACCACAAGGCCAGCAGTTCAAACTCTTCAGCAGCTCTGTGGGAGGAAGACAAGACAATCTACTTCTGTAAAGATTTACAGCCTTGAAAACCCAATGGGGGTTGCTATGAGTCAGAACTGACTCAGTGGCAGTGGGTTAAAACTTCTCAGGAGCCCCTAATCACAACCATAGTGTTGTGCACCATGAAGTAGAGAAAACTTAGGCTTATAATTCAACTGCTATGATCATAAAATGGCATCCTATGACTCCTAAAATATATGTAATATCAGGAAGCAATCCCTCCACTCATGCCCGGTCATACAAACCAGTGAGGTTGGTGTGGCCTCTGAATACCAGTTGTAGAAAAGAATTCTGTTGTGAAAGCAATTACTGAGGCTTTCTTGGCAGAAGAGTGGATTGCTAAAGATTCAGGAATTCAGTGAGATAGCTTGAGATCTATGACATGAGAGTATTTATACCACATAAACCAGCAAATGTCACAAATCAAGGACTTTTACCCCTAAAAAGCTGGTTTATCAGTACACCACTCATACAAACTGAGGCAGAGCCCCAAAACACAAAACAATACTATCTCCTTGTTAAGACAAGAGAAGTACACATTCTTCTCACCATGGACTATCTCATGTCCCTTGCCTAACACTCAATACAAAATGTTAGTTATTGCAATAGTACTTATACTGGTTAATGGTCTATGTGGAAAGTTGAGATTCCCCATGTAGTTCAGGTACATTCTAACGCTATTTAGATAATCTCACTGTGGTTGATTTGTAAGGGCTGTTTTTTTAATTAAAAAAAAAAAAAAATCCTTCAACTGATATATTTCTTTAATTGAGAACAATGTATTGTTTTGTTATTTCATTTGGTATTATTTTAAGGAGCCCTGGTGCTGAAAACAGTTAAGAATTGGCTGCTAACAGAAAGGTCAGCGGTTCAAACTCATCGAGCCACTCCCCAGGAAAAAGACCTGGTAATCTGCTTCTGTAAAGATTACAGCCAAGAAAACCCTATGCAGCAGTTCTGCTCTGTAACTTGAGGTTGCTATGAGTTGAAATTGACTCAAGAGTACCTAACTACTACAACATGGATAAATTTAAAATGCAAATAGCTAAAAGAATGAGCTCACTGACTTAAATGTATACTCAAGTGGGAATGACTAATGCTCGATGTTTTTCTGAATGCAGGTTTGGATAGCAGAGAAGTGGATGAGATCAGTAGAGTTTGGAGCCTTAAGAAAGTGAGGGTGAGACTTTCGGTAAGATGGAGGAATAGGCAGACAAGCAACACAGACCCTCTTCAGCAAAGAAAAGAAAAAACAATTGACAGATATACAGAAGATAATCCTGGAGCTCTGAGTTTTGAAAGGAACTATACAGAAGTGGATTAGGCACCAACTAGTGGAAAAACCTGAATGAAAACAGTGAGTACAGAGACGGTTGGAGCTGCAGATTGTTGGCTACTCTGACGGGACCAACAGCCTGAATATTTCCTAGTGGTGTTGGGACCTGAGAATTGACCTAAAGATCAGCCCTGGTCACCAAGGGCTGCAGGGACAACTGTGCTAGTGGCCTGTGACTAGAAAGGGAAACAACAAGGAACCTGAGCTGTTGGCTTTCTGCTGTCCAGAGCGTGCAGTCATTTTGATTATTTACACATGGAAGCCATTTTGGATATTTAAATTGACTGAGGATGCAGCCATTTTGGATACTTAAAGTGACCAAGGGTGCTGCCATTTTAAATGTTTACAAGCAGCAGCCATTTTGAATATTTAAAGTCACCAAGGGCACAGCCATTTTGGATTTTTACAAGTGGCAACCATTTTGGATTTTAAAGTGACAGCATTCTCATGCAGATTCCAGCGACCTATGAATAGGCTCGTTTGCCAAGGTTGGCAGGGACATATAAGCTGACAACAGGAAAGGAGACAGAAAGTGCTGTCAACTAGCAAATAGAGGAACACAGTATCCTGCTTGCATAGATAACATACAAACAAAATGAAGACAATGAAAATCGTGGGCAAGTCACTCCAACATACAATCACCAATTAAATATAAATACAAATACATCACAATGCCTTGGAGACAACAGAGCATCACAGTGCACACAAAGAAGCAAGATAAAGCAGGAGAAACAAGGGACCAGGCTACAGTCCTAAAACACATCCCTGAGGAAGACGCAGCATTGGAATTCCCTGATAAGGAATTCAAAAGAATTATATTTAGATATCTTCAACAAATTGAGAGGCAGATCCAGGAAAACACAGAAAACCCTGGAACAATTTCAAAAGACAATACAAGAACAAAATGACAAAATAAATGAAAAATTAGAAATGATATAAAACCTACAACAGAAATCCAGAAGATTAATACTAAATTTTCAGAAACAGATAAGACATTGAATGGGCAAAGGAGTAGAATTGAATCAATGGAAAACAGAATTAGGGAGATTGAAGGCAAATACTTGAACACTTCTTTGGAAAGGGATCAATCAGGAAAAAAATCAAAAAGAAGAAAGCCTAAGGTTCACGTGCGACACCATCAAAAGGAAAACCTACGTGTAATTGGAATTCCAGAACAGGAAGACACAAATAAAACCACAGAGAAAATTGTCAAAGATTTGTTGGAAGAGAATTCTCCTGGTATGATGAAAGATGAGAATATATCTATTCAGGAAGTCCAATGAACCCCAAACAAGATAGACCCCAAAAGAAAATCACCCAGACATATCATCATCAAACTCACCAAAACCAAAGACAAAGAAAGAATCATGAGAGCATCATGGGAAAAATGAAAAGTTACCTACAAGGGGCAACCAATAAGACTAAGTTCAGATTTCTCAACAGAAACCATGCAGGTGAGAAGACAATGGGATGGTATACATAAATCACTGAAAGAGAAAAATTTCCAATCAAGAACTAGGTACCCAGAAAAATTGCCACTCGAATATGATGGTGAAATTAGGACATTTCCAGATAAGCAGAAATTAAGGGAATTTATTAAAACCAGACCAACCTTACAAGAGATACTAAAGGGAGCCCTTTGGACAGAGAAGCAACAACAGTCAACAACAACTGACCATTAACACACATGATGATATAACCCAGAAACCAACCCAGCTATGGAACTATCCAAAGTAAATAAGCC
>NW_006921615.1:7990779-7992934 GCF_000298275.1 Orycteropus afer afer
TTTCACTGTACATAAATTATATTTCAATAAAATGCATTAAAAAAAGAAAGAAAGAAAGTGAGAGTAAGAATGACTAGTGGCAGGGGCACAAACTCATGTGGTGAAACCCATATAAAATTGTTCACTACAGATTAGTAAATAAGCACTAGTAAAACTACACTTACCTTGCTTACTGGGTACTCTGTCTGTGTCAGAGATTGTAAATTTGAAAAGAGGTTTGATTCTGTAAGAAGGTACTGTGGGTTTGAGAGCAAGACAGACACCAGTCATACCTAGATGTAAAATTGTTCACTGAAAACAACCAAATTCACTGCCATCAAATCAGATCCAACTCATAGCGATCCCTCCCTGGGTTTCTAAGGTGGTATCACTAAGGAAGTAGATTGCCCAATCTTCCTTCCAAGGAGTGGCTGGTGGGTTTGAACCATCACCTTCTTGTTAGCAGTCAAATGCCTTAGGCACTATGCCACTAGAGCTCCTAAATTGTTCACCATAGATTAGTAAATAAACACAAGTAAACCCATGCTTATGTTGCTTATTGGATAATCTGACACTGCCTGAAGGAAATAAAATATCTGCAGAATAGGAAGGCTGGGATTTGATTTTTTTTTTTTTTTTTTGCTTGTTTGTTTATTTAAGAAAAGGTAGTTTTGTTTCTGTCCAGGGCATATCCTACCAAGAAGCTTGCCTTTAGGGCACAAAAACTCAAAACAATCCCTACTGTCTTACACTAACATCTCCTGGGGCAAAGAATTTTCACAGCATTCTCTCTTGGGACTGCAAACTAATTCTGGCTTACTCTGTACACTTTGATCTAGTTGTTACTGGTTGAAAACATTAGTTTTTATCAAAACAAATAGAATGTGTCAGATGAAAGAGAAGAGTGTTTATTGTTGGGAGGCAATCTGTGGAATGGACATTTATGGAGAGCATGTTGGCAATTTGGATGAGAAGTTTTAGAAGAACGCATACTGATTGACCTAGTAAGTCTGTTTTTAGGAATTTATCCTAAGGAGATCATCAGATGGGTATTCAAAGATGTATGTAAAAGATGAGGGGGCTCTGGAGGCATAGTGCCTAAGGCACCTGACTGCTAACCAGAAAGCTGGTGGTTCAAACCCACCAGCCACTCCTCAGAAAGAAGACAGGGCAATCTACTTCCATAGACATACCACTTTGGAAGGTTGCTATAAGTCAGAACTGACTCCATGGCAGTGAATTTTTTTTTTTTTTTTGGATGCAAAGGATGTTCATTGAAGCCTTACTTATAGAAAAGTAAAAAACAAAAACAAGGGAGGATTCCAAGATGGCGGAATAGGCAGAAAGTCTGCACAGACCCTCTTCAACAAAAAAAAGGGAACCCAATTAACATAGACTCAGAAAATAATCCTGCACCCCTGAGCCTTGAATGGAAGGATATAGAAGTGGACTAAACCCCAACTAGCAGAAGAATTTGCATGAAAATACCAAAAAAGGAAACATACAGACCTGTGGTCTGGCAGTGATCCTGAGCAATCCTGACAGCACAGACAGCTTGGAGATTCCTGAGTGGTGGTAACACCAAAGAATTAACCTAAAAATCAGCCCTGCTAGCCAAGGACTGCTCGGAGGACTGCTCTGGTAGCTGTGGAATAAAAGGGGAAGCAGTGGTGAAGAGGAAGATGGGCTGAGCTATGGCCTTTTGCCTGTCCGGAGGGTGCCACCATTTTGGATGTTTACAAGTGGCTTGACCATTTTGGATATTTAAAGAGACAGCACTCTCTGAGATTGCAGTGGCTTTAGAAGAGGTTCTGCTTTCCAGTAACTCCAAGGACACTCCGGACCTTCAAGACTGAAAAGATGTGACATTCCTCTTGTTACTCTTGTACCCTACACCTGCTTGGTGAACAGAGATGCGGCCACCCCTCACTCCCACCCACCTTCTGGGCCCACAGGAACGCCACCCCAGTCTGTGTGCTCCAATGGAGGCTGGGTACCCTGCCCTGTCCTCCACTGATTTTTTTATTTTTATTTTTTTTCTTTTTCTCTTTCTTTTTTTCTGGTGTTTAGTTTGCTTATATTTGTCTGTTTTAAAAGTATTGTTATTAATAATACTTTTGTTCTTTTTACTATTCTTCCCTTCCCACATCCTAGTTTACACCTTTTTTTTTTTTTT
>NW_006921615.1:7994369-7995394 GCF_000298275.1 Orycteropus afer afer
ATCAACTGAGGAATGGATAGCCAAACTATGGTACAACACACAATGGAATACTATGCAACACTAAAGAATAATGTAGAATCTGCAAAACACTGCATAACATGGATGAACTTGGAGGACATTATGCTAAGTGAAATAAGTCAATCACAAAAGGACAAAAATTGTATTAGTCCATTATTGTAAAAGTCAAGGAAACCTTTATCTATGGAAGGACATTTTCTTTGTTGGTTACCAGGGATGGGAGGGGAGGATAGGGAACACTGTTAGATAGATAGAGATAAGTTTTGACTTGGGTGAAGAGAAGGGCAATGTACCAAATGTGAGTGATCAATACAGTGGCATTGAGGAAGAGAAAGACATACAGAGGTACCTGGGAAGTACAGACAACAAAGATGAACCCTTTTGCATATGTACTACTGCTTTTTCAGTGAAGGCAAATATGGGTATACGGGTGGATAGATGGATGGACAGGCTGAACTAGTAGGTATGTCTATGAAGTGGGAAGTGTACCCAAGAACATGTATAAGGTTGACAGACAATGGTCCTATAACTCTATGTGTATGATCTAAATTCCCAGGTGTATAGTGGAGCTGACAAGGGGCAAGGTTGTGGTCACTGCTTGGTCACAGCCAGCTACCCAGAGGGACTGAGTATTTGAACCTGTGGGCTTGGGACCATAGTTTCAGAGAACATCAAGCTCAATTGGCATAACATACTACACGAAACGTTGTTCCACCTCCTACTGTAGTGAGTAGCAATTAGGATCTTAAAAGCTTGCAAGCTGCCATCTGGATGCAACGATGGGTTTCTTCTCATCCAGAGCAAAGAAAAATGAAGAAAACCAAAAATTCATGGAAACAATTAGTCCTAGAGACTGGTACACCATTCGATCTGTAGCCTATACTACTATAAGACCAGAAGAACTAGATGGTGCCCGGCTACTACTGTCAACCTCTTAGAAGAGGATCTATGTAGGAGATCCTGGATAGAGAGGGAGAACAATGTGGAACAAAACTCAAAATCATTTG
>NW_006921615.1:7996535-8000979 GCF_000298275.1 Orycteropus afer afer
GTAGTGATACTGCCTCGGAAACCCAAGGAGGGGTCGCTATGAGTCAGGTTTGACTCGAGGGCACATAACAACAACAACAACAACATATTATTTGCATAGATAAAATAATTTGGTTTTAAAAAGGAACTTCATAGATGAAAAAGGAAGTGGCAGGCAAGTTGAGTCTTCATTTGTCACTGACATAGTTGTCACTTTTATCTGTGTCAAGCAAAGGAGATGTAAGTGTGCGTATGGTTGTGCATAAGGAGCCTTCATGGAGCACTGGTTAAGCACTGAACTGGTACCAGAAAGTCGGCTGTTTGAACCCACCAGCCACTCCAGTGAGAAAGATGAGGCAGTTTGCTTCCATAAAGATTAAGCCTTGGAAACTCTATGGGGCAGGTCTACTATAGGTCGCTATGAGTTGGAATGGACTCCATGCAACAAGTTTTGGGTTTTGGTGGATGTGCACATGCCAAAGTCGAGAAGAGTAGCAATTGCTGGTATGCAAATATCTTTTTTCTTTTTCTAAAAAATTTTATTGTTGTTGAGAATATATACAGCAAAACATACGTCAGTTCAACAGTTTCTACACGTATAATTCAGTAACGATGATGTCATGCTTTGGGTTGTGCAACCATTCTTGCCCTCCTTTTCTGAGTTGTTCTCCTCCGTTAACATGGAATCATTGCCCCCTAAGGTTCCTATCTCATCTTTCAAGTTGTTGTTATCACTTTGATCCCATATAAATAGTTCTCAGAAGAGCTTAATATACAAAGAAGATATTTTTCACTAGTTAAGCTTGACTATTGTTTGGTTTCAAGAAGATTTCAGGGGATATTTTTTGGGCTGGTTTCTATTTATGTCTCACCTATGTGCCTGTGCCCTCAATATTGGGAAGATCTATTCAATCCAACTTCATTATGTTTAAGGGATGTGATGTAATCTGCAGAATCTTTTACATCCATTGTGTATTTGGGGAAAATGTCTACAGCCACTCATAAAACTAAAACATGCCCCATGGGCTATCAGCAAGATATACAGAACAATCATAGCCAGCAGCTGTGACCAAAACAAATTGACCAGAAATGGCCAAGAGAAAAAAAAAGCTACCTCCTATCTCCCCCTACCCCTAGACCACTGCCCTAAGATTTCCTTCTAACTTGGAATTGAAACCACTCCCAGAGGTCACCTTTCAGCTAAATAATAATAACCTCGCATATAAAATAGATAATAATATTTGTGAGAAATGTGCTCCATAGAACAATCAACTGTAGGAGACCAAAAGGACAACATTTGCCCCAAAGCAAAGATGAGTAGGCAGGGAGGGGCAGGACCAAACAAATGGAAACAGGGAGAGTGCTGACACATTGCAGGGATTGTAACCAATGTCACAGAATGAATTATTGAGCAGAAAACTAATTTGCTGTGTAAATTTTCACCTAAAGCACAATAAAATGTTATAAATAAATAAATAAAACCAGGGCAGCATTAGAAAATCAAACTCTTTGGCCCTCTTCTCTCTATATATAGTACTTCCTCCTCATCCAGCATTTTTTAATTGCCATGTTTAAATTTTAAACATGAGGAATAGTCTTCATGTTTCCTTACAAACTCTCCCAAAAAAACAAAGTATACTTTAAAGATTAAAATAGTAAATTTGAGTTTTCAGACCTGTTTCTCTTCCCTCTCTCATTCTCCTGTCCTATTTGAAATTTAGTCAGTCATCTTTAACTTACAGCATCATTGGTAATATGAAAAACTGTTGCCACTGAGGCAAAAGTCCTCACTGTAAGATGCTAAGAGACATCTTGTATAGTAGATGGAACAATTAACATCATACTCAATGAGTGTTCTTAGAGCATAGTTGGAAAGGGTGCTCTAAAGAACTCCTCAATTCAGTGCACTGGTACCTAATATGCCAAATCTCTACCCTACCAGACAATGAACACATTATTTTTATTTTCTCTATAGTCAACCCTGTGCTAGCTCTTATGGTGAATACAAAGGAGGTTGACCTCAAGCTATTCCCATGGAACTAGCCAACTAGATCAGCAGCCAGTTAGTAAAAATGCAAGACAGTGTTCATTTAGGTAATAAATTGATGGTAAACCAGTACCAGTTGCTGTTGAGTAGACTTGGACTCATCGTGACTCCCCATATGTGTCAGAATAGACTTATGCTCCACATAATTTTCAATGGCTGATCTTGCAGAAGTAGATCACCAGGCCTTTCATCTGAGGTGCCTCTAGGTGGCCGTGAACTACCAACCTTTCAGTTAGCAGCCCAGTGCATTAACTGTTTGTGCCGCCCAGGCAATCCTAAATTGGTGATAGGGCCAATGCCTGAGGAACTAGAGATATAGTGTCTAGTGTGGGCTGACATGACCAAGGAGAGGGTGCTGGCTCATGAGAGATGGACAGTTTAGCTCAGTGGAGAGAAAGGCACTTTAGGTAGGAAAACAGGCTGAGCAAAGGCATGGCAATGGGAGAGAGAGTGGTATGCAGGAAGAAGTGAGGATACTGCTTTAGAAGAAGCAGAGGTTAGTCCTGGAAGGAATTCAAAGATGAGGTTAGAAAGTGAGATTGGACCAAATTAAGGAAAGTTGTTAATAGCCTGGAAAAGAGCCCAGGTGAGAGGTGGTAGCAAAAGGCAAATTTCCAGTGGCAGGCTGGAGGAAGGTTTAGGTACAGGAATGATGTGATGAACAAAATTCTTTATCAAGTAGCAAAAATTCTCAATAGGATTTCAAGTGTGGTAATCAGGAGCTCTGGTAGCATAGTGGCTAAGACACTTGACTGCTAACCAGAAGGCTGGCGGTTCAAACCCACCAGCCACTCCTCGGAAGGAAGGTTGGGCAATCCTACTTCCGTAGTGATACTGCCTCGGAAACCCAAGGAGGGGTCGCTATGAGTCAGGGCTGACTCGACGGCACATAACAACAACAACAACAACAATCCCTAAGAAACCAATAAACATATGAGAGCATGTTTTCCCCATCTTGGACAAGCCTACATTCCTTGTTTTACCAAACCTGTTCAGGTTTTAAACTGTCTAAAACAAAGACTCGTTCTTATTCCAGCCATTAACCAGTTTTCCTTCTGGTTTGTTTTTTTCAATTTCACATATGTTTACAATTGCTTCAGTTGTCCTCAGAGGGCAAATGCTCCTTTGTCCTTCCAGTTAGTGAAATACTTCCATTTTTTCCCTGTTTGGAAATGACTCCATAGGCCCTGGTGTGCTTCCAACATAACACATGCTGTGTACTCTAAACCAAGTCTGCCAAACCTTCCAGACTGCTGCCAGGACTACTCATCTGGTCCCATCTGTGGGCTGGGTGACCACTCAGAGAACGCCACAGTAACTGAAGTAGTGAGCTCTATGAGGGGCTAAGGGGTCAAATCTGAATGCCTATCTGGGAACAACCAACACTGAACCTACATCCACATTGGGGCCAGTATGTTTCCAAGGCAGCCTTCCTGAGGTGCCTTAGACCTGTGGGGACTATAGAAGCTGCTTGGTTTGGAATTAAATGACCTGAGGCAAATCCCACTGAGACCACCAGGCCATGTGGTTCATGCCTTAATCCTCTGCTTCTTACAACAGCCTAAATATCATCCAAAGAAATGCCACCCACTCTTTCAAGTGGCCATTTCTCCATGACTAAAATAGTTTCTATTTTTAAGAATAAGAATAAAAGCAAAAAAAAAAAAAAAACCCACACTATGTTGTTTTACTATCCTTACCCCACTCCCACCTTGTCTCCAGGACTCCCTTATATGTTCCTGCTCTATTCTTCCATAATACCCCATACCAGTGATTCTCAAACTTGATCATGCTACATAATCACCTGTGCTGTTAGAACACACAGGGATGGGCCCCACCTCTAGAGTTTCTGATTCAGGATGTCTGTGGTGGAGCCAAAATTTTACATTGGTGATGAATTTCTAGTGACACCAATTTAATCTGCTGTGTGATTTTCTCCACTCATGCATGTCTGCACAGATGCTCTTTCTGGATCAAAGATAACTTCCTCCTGAAAAAGAGATAGAGGGACAAAAAAATACTTTAAAGGTAACACCTTCAGGGTGGGTTAGTTGAGTTGGGCTGGCTGCATTAGAAAAGGAAATCACCTAGGCAAAGCTGCTTAGAGATGAAGAAGATTGTCAATCAGCAGAGCTTTTTGAGGCAAAAGAGTTTAAAATTTGATCCCTAGAACCTGTGCTTATGTTCTGTCCCTAACATCTGAGCAAATACCTTAAGCTCTGCAAAAACGGCAGGGAGGCCACATGTTCTGACCTCCTCTAACCCTACAAGGGGAAGGCAGGATTACCAGCAGTAACCCAAGGCCTATTACTGCCAGGCCAGACATGTTGCCTCCCTCCAGTCCTTTCTCCAACCGTTCCTCCCAGAGCACCCACCACCTCTCTCTTGGGTTCAATAATTCACTGCAGTGGCCACACAG
>NW_006921615.1:8007234-8009632 GCF_000298275.1 Orycteropus afer afer
GAACCAAATAGAAATTTGAACTTAAAATTATAGCCAAACTAAAAATTACATCAGGTGGGATTAATACATAGTTCACTGCAGAAGAAAGAATCATTACAGGTCAAGAGAAATATTCCAAACTAAAAATCAAAGAAAAAGAAGATTGGAAAAAAAAAAAAACTAGCATGACATCAATGACCTAGAGATTCTAACAAGTAGTCTAACATAATTGTAATTAGAGTCATAGAACAAGAGAAGAGAGAGAATTGTGCAGAAATATTCTTGAATAGACATTGGCTTAACATTTGCCAACTGTGATTTTTAAGTAACAGCAACCTACAATCTAGGAAACTCAGCTATCAAAATGCAAAGAAAACCACAGGTAGGCACATCACAGTTAAACCACTGAAAACCAAACAGAGAATAAAAATCTTAGAAGCAGCCAGAATAAGTAAGTAAGAAAACAAGCAAGCAAATAACTAAACACACTATTATCAAGGAAAACAGTAAGAATGATAGCTGACTTCTCATCAGAAACAATGATGGCCAGAAAGCACTAGAACTACATGTTTAAAACGCTAGGGGATAAAAACACCTCCTAAAATAGAATTCGAGGCCTAATAGCCTCCAAAATATCCTTCAAAAATGAAAAATAAACATTTTCCTAAAAGCAACAACTGAGAGAATTTGTCACTAGCAAGCCCACATAATAAAACATGTGAAAGGAAGAAGCCCTTCAGGTTGAAAGGAAGTAGTATCTGGAAGAAATTCAGATTTACAGGAAGGAATGAAGACCACAAGAAATGGTAGATATGTGGCAACACATAAAAGACTGTTTTTTCCTTTTTTTAAAGGTAATTAACTGTTAAAAGGGGAGCTCCGGTAGCATAGTGCCTAAGGCACTTGACTGCTAACCAGGAGGCTGGCGGTTCAAGCCCACCAGCCACTCCTCGGTAGGAAGATGGGGCATTCTACTTCCGTAGTGATACCGCCTTGGAAACCCAAGGAGGGGTCGCTATGAGTCAGGTCCGACTCGACGGCACATAACAACAACAACAACAACTGTTAAAAGTAATACAATGTAGAGTTTAAAGCATATATAAAGAAAAATATATGACAACAATACCATAAATGAAGGAGTGTAAATTGAATTACACTGTTATAAGACTTTATATTATATTTGAAGTAATATAATAATAAAAGATAGAATGAAGATGAGGATGCTTATTGTAATCCAAGGGCGACTATTTAAAAAAATAAAATGGTATGGATAAAAAGCCAATAAATGAAATAGCAAACAATACTCAATTAAACCAAAAGGTAGCAGAAAAGGAGAATAAGGAACAATGGACAAAGGAGACAGAGGAAATAAATAGTAAGATAGTAGACTTAACCCAACCATATCAATAATTTCATTAAGTGTAAAGCCAATGAAAAGACAGAAATAATCAGAGCAATTTAAAAAAAAAAAAGACCTAACAATGTGCTATTTATAAGAGAGATGCTTTAAATATAAAGATACAACAGTGTGTGAAAATAAAAGATGGAAAAATATATAAAATGACAAAACTAAGACTGCTAACCAGAAGGCTGGCAGTTCAAACACACCAGCTACTCCTCGGAAGGAAAGTTGGGCAATCTACTTCCATAGTGACAATGCCTTGGAAACCCAAGGAGGGGTCGTTATGAATTGGGTCCGACTCGATGGCACATAACAACAACAACAAGGCATAAGAAAAGTGGTAGAGCTATGTTAATATCAGACAAAGGAGTCATCAAGTCAAAGAGTAATACCAAAGGTAAAGAGGGATGTTCCAGAAGGATAAAGGGTCAAGAACATAATATCCTAATATTTTTTTACATTTAATAATAGTCTCAAAACACATGAAGCAAAAAATCAACAGAACTGGAGTCCGGCAAGATGGCAGACTAGGCAGAAAGACTGCACAGACCCTCTTCAACAAAGAAAAGGGAAACCAAATAACACAGACACAGAAGATAATCCTAGACCCCTGAGCCTTGAAGGGAAGGATATACAAGTGGGCTAAACCCCAACTAGCAGAAGAATTTGCGTGAAAATACCAAACAGGAGACAGATGGAGCTGCGGTGTGGCGGCGGTCATGAGCGATCCAGACAGCTTGGAGATTCCCAAGTGGTGGTAGGAGTTAAGAATTAACCTAAAAATCACCCTGCTAGCCAGGGACTGCACAGAGGATTGTACATGGTGGCTGGGGAACAAATGGAGAAGGTGAAAAGAAAGGTGGGCTGAGCTGTGGACTTTTGCCAGTCCAGAGAGTGCCGCCATTTTGAAGGTTTAAAAAGCGGCTTGACTGTTTTGGATATTTAAAGAGACAGCGCTGTCTCAGATTCCTGGGGCTTAAGAACATGTTCTGCTTTCCAGCAACCCCAAGGACACTC
>NW_006921615.1:8012629-8023417 GCF_000298275.1 Orycteropus afer afer
GTTGCATTGTGGTAAACTGTGGTCAATGTCATGAGACAAAGTATATGTAAACTGCTATATGGAAAGTGAATTTGCTCTGTAAATCTTCAACCAAATCACAATAATAAAAAAATAATAATAAAAAAAAGAAAAAAAAATCAACAGATCTAAAAGGAGAATTAGAGAAATCCACAACATTATTAGAAATTTTAACACTCCTGCTTAGTAATTGATAGAACAAGTAAACAGAAAAATAAGCAAGGAAGGTTTGAACAACACTTTCAACCAAATTGACCCAATTAACATTTATAGAATACAGCACCCAACAACTACAGAAGATAGATGTTTCCAAGGGCATATGAATAACAGTTGACCAATGACACAAATCTTAATACATTTAAAAGGACTGAAATCATACAGAGTATGTTTTCTGTCTACAGTAGAATTAGAAATTGATGACAAATTATTTTCAGTATGGTAGCCACATGTAACTATTTAAATTTAAATTGTTGTTGTTATTTTTATGTGCCATCAAGTTGGACACAACTCATAGCTACCCCTCCTTTGGTTTCCGAGGAGTGGCTGGCTGGTGAGTTTGAATCGCCAGACTTCTGGTTAGCAGTCAAGTGCCTTAGGCACTATGCTACCAGAGTTGGTTAAAATTAAGTAAAACAAAAAATTCAGTTCTTCAGCCACACTAGCCACATTTCAAGTGTACAATAGCTATAGGTGGAGAGTAGCTATTATATTGAACAGTGCAGAGGAATATTCCCATCATCAAAGGACGTTCTATTGCACTGTGCTAAAGAAAATCCCCAAATATTTGGATATTAAGCAGCATACTGCTAAATAACACATGGGTAAAATTAGAAATAATTTTTCAATTGAATGATAAAAAAAAAATCAAATTTTGTGAGATGCAGCTAAAACAGTACATAAAGTAAAATTTTAACTTTAATATGTACATTGGAAAAGAAGAAAAGCCTAAAATAAATTACCGGACTTTGAATTTTAATAAGGTATTTAAATCCAAAGTAAGTAGAAGACAAAACAACAGTGAAAGTCAGTGAAATAATAAAAACAACCAAGAAAATCAACAAAGCTCAAACTTTCCTCTTTGGAAAGATTAATAAAACTGAAAACCCTTGATTGAGATGGATCAAGGGAAAAAAAGAGAAAATATAAATTATTGATATCAGGAAAGAAAGAGAAGACATGCTATATATCCCATAGTCATTAGAAGGTAAATAAGGGAATATTGTGGACAATTTTATGCTAATGAGTTGGAAAAGTTAGATGAAACAGACACATTGCTTGAAAAGTGCAACTCACTTTTCAAAATTGACACAGAAGATAGAAAATGTAAGTAGCTTGATATCTATTAAAGAAACTGAATTCACAACTAAAAATCTTCCCACCAAGGGAACTATTGGTACAAGCCCAGATGGATTAATTTTGTCAAATATTTAAGGAAGAAATAATACCAATTTTATACAAACTCTTCCGGAAAACAGAAGAGGAGAAAACATTTGCCAACTCGTTTTATGGGCCCAGCTTAACAGTGATACTAGTCCTGAGAAAAGCATTACAAATGAAAAGTACAAACCAACATCCCTCAAAAACAAAAATTAAAATATCCTTAAGATATTACCAATATATACAACTATATAGTATAACCTAGTAAGGTTTATTCCAAGAATGCAAGATTAGTTTAATATTTAAAAAATCAACCCTTATATTTCACCACAAAAAAACCACTGCCATGTAGTCAATTCAGACTCATAGTAATCCTATAGGACAGGGTAGAACTGCCCCATAGGGTTTCCAAGGCTGTAAATCTTTATGAAAACAGACTGCTTCATCTTTCACCCTCAGGGCGGATGGTGGATTTGAACCACTGACCTTTTGGTTAACAGCTGAATGTTTTAACCATTATGCTGCCAGAGAACAAAATAAGTAAGAAAAATCATATGGTCATCTTTGTGCATGTGGAAAAGGTCTTTGGCAAGATTCAACACCATTCATGATAAAATATCATACTTAAATTTGAAATACTGAATTCTCTCTAAGACTAAGGACAGTACAAGGAGATCAGCTTTTACCCCTGTTTCAGTTACCTAGCGCTACTCTGACAAGAACATATACCACAGATGGGATGGCCTTAACAGACAGGAGTTTATTCTCTTACAGTTCAGGAGGCTAGAAGTCTGAGTTCAAAGTACCAGGCTCTAAGGGCTGGGTGAAAGCCCCTCAACCTCTTGGGCTTTACCTCTGCCTCTTGCTCCTGGCCCACTGAAGCTAGAGGCATCTCTTCACTAAGGCAGCTACTGACCACTGAGGCTAACAAGCCCAAGGTGGACAAATAAAATGGCACAGTCTCATTGTTACCAAAACACATGGCAGGGCGTTAATTCAAGTCCACTGTAAGTTCCAAGGTCAGCAGAGCATGATAGAGTGCTGAACAGCAACACCACTACATGCAGGGTTCAAGCATGCCATAAGCTAGAGATGATTCCCAAAGCTGTTTCTTACATGCAGGAAGCAGACCACATCCCTAAAGCAGCCAGCTACTCAGCTGTTTGTGGTCATTCCCACCATGGAGCTGATTGCCAGTCTCATCATGAGGAATAACTACCACCAGCTGCCCAGCCACTCAACCAGGCCCAGCCAAGTTGACACACAAACTTAACCACCACACCAAATTTATGCAATATTGTACTGGAGCTTCTAACCTGTGCAACAAAGAAAACTAGGTAGGTAGATAGATAGACAAACAGTATGCAGAAAAATTCAGGAAATCTACAAAATAAATAAATAAAAGGACAAAACAGAAAACCTCACTGCGCTAATAAGTGAATTTATCAAAAACTTAAGATACAAAGTACATATACAATTAGATTCAATATAATCCCAATCAAAACCCTTTGGGCTTTTTTTTTTTTTTTTTTGGTAGTAATTAATATGTTTATTCTAAAATGTGAAGACTTAGAAGACAAAATGACTTTTAAAAGGAAGGACAAAATTGGAAGATTCATCCCACCTGATTTTAAGCTCTGGCGGCATAAGGAGGGGTCGCTATGCGTTGGCTCCAACTTGGCGGCAGTAAGTTTGGTTTGGTTTGGTTTGGTTATGAAACTATATAACAATGTGGTTTTGGTGTAAGGATAGACAAACGGTATTACAGTATTGATGGGATAACAAAATGGACCAATAATTTAGATAACAGGTTAGAGCTTTTAAAATAAGGTTAAACATGCATTTACTTTATGATTGACCAATCACACTCCTAGGAATTTACCCAAAAGAAATATAAACATATTTCCATAAGACAATGTATACAAACATGTATATATCAATTTTATTCACAATAGTCTCAAACAAGAAACAACCTAAATGCCCATCAACTAGTAACTAGATAAACAAATTTTTATATAGTAATTTAATGAAATACTATTTAGCAATAAAAAGAAAAAGTGACTGATACATGCAACAACATGCATGAATCTCAAAAATACTACGTTGAGCAAAAGACATCAGACACAAAAAGGTAAATAATGAATGATGTCCTTTATATGAAATTCTAAAATAGGCAAAATGAATGTATAATGATAAAAATCACAAGAGTGATTGCTTCTGTTATGAAGAATTGACTAGAAAGAGGTATGAGGAAACTTCCAGGGTTAATGGAAGTATTCCTTATCTTGACTGGGATAGTGATGACATGGGTCAATATGTCAAAACACATTGAACTATACACTTAACATCTGTGCATTCTATTCTATGAAAATAATACCTCAATTTCCTAAAGTACTGGGGAGGGTATGGCAAAGAGGTAAATTTGCTTGTGTCTTTCTTTCAGTCCCAGGTTCAGTATTGGGTTCAATTAAACCAACCTCTAATACTAACTGGATGAACTCCACATGTATATTTTGCAACATAGGGCCTCACTGGAACATGACTTTTCTCTTTTTGTACGGTTTACAGGAAGGCGGACATGGACAAAAGCCTTGAACTATTCCAATATGTCAAAGCACATGAGTTCTGAGAAATGCCCACTAGAATTAAGAACATGGAGGTCATTGATGAGTTTAGAGAAATAAATTTTGTTGGTGTCATCAGGATGGAATCCAAATTGGAGCTGCTGGAAGTGTGAGTAGGAGTTGAGGAAATGGAGAAAGAAAGTAGTAGTTAGAAGGGGGTGTTTATAGTTTTTTATGATATGGGTTTTATTGGTTATGAAATAGCTTTGAGCATGTTAGGCATATACTTCCTACCAAACATCAATATAAATTCCAAATAGTGTATATGGCAATCTACTTCCATAGTGATACCACCTTGGAAACCCAAAGAGGGGTTGCTGTGAGTCAGGTCTGACTCAAGGGCACATAACAACAACATATATATTTAGCCAAATTGAAAAAGCAAAGGAAAATACATAGATTGAAATATTTTTCCTATAACTGGAGAATGGGTTGAAGGAGATAATTTTGGCTAGAAGCAATATATTCAATAAAAATGCAAGAAATAGCATATTTGGCTATATCAACATTTAAAAATATGTCAAAAATGAAAACAGTACAATGCAAACAGATGAGAAAAAATATTTTTTTCAGAAAAAATATTTGCTCCAAATTTGACAAAGGGTTAATATCTTTATTACTATAAGAAAAGTCCTTATTAATTTGTTTTAAAAATATTCTCCAATGAATAAATGGGAAAAGGACATAAACCTATGATTCAAAGAACTGTAACTAGTGGACAGCATATATGGAATAATATTCACTTATTCTAATAAAAGAAAAAACTTAAAATAGTAAATTTTCATTTTGCTACTAACTTAGCAAAACAAAATTATAAATTAACATATCTAATGCTAGAAGAGGGACTCTGGTGGCATAGCGCCTAAGGCATTTGACTGCTAACCAGAAGGCTGGTGGTTCAAACCCACCAGCCACTCCTCAGAAGGAAGTTTGGGCAATCTCCTTCCATAACGATACCACCTCAGAAACTCAAGGAGGGATCGGTGTGAATCGGATCTGTCTTGATGGCAGTGGGACAAACAAATCTGTCTCGGAAGAAGTACAGCCAGAATGCTCCACAGAAGCAAGAATGTCCAGACATCTTCTCTCATATTTTGGTCATGTTGTCAGAAGGAACCAGTCCCTGGAAAAGGATATCATGCTAGGTAAAGTAGAGGATCAGTGAAAAAGGAGAAGACCCTCAAAGGGGTGGACTGACACCGTGCCTGTGACAATGGGCTCAAGCAGTGCAACGATTGTGAGGATGGTACAGGATTGGGCAGTGTTTCGTTCTGTTGTACATGAGGTCGTTATGAGTCAGAGCTGACTTGACAGCGTCTCACAACAACAACAGTGCTGGCAAGGATGCAGTCTTCAGAGTGATAGAGAGATGATGTATATAACTATATATAACGTATATTACATAAATTGTCATAATTCTTTCCAGAATCATTTTGGCAGAAGACAGAAACAATCATCAAAACGTTCACACTCTTTGTTTTTTTTGGAATCTAACATTGCATACAGCTGGTAAATGGAAAGATGTTCATAGTAGGATTAGTTATTGTAGCAAAAGATTAAAAGGAAGCAATTTTAATGTCCAAATAGGAAGGGGATGATTAAGCACTGTGGTTAAGAGGTCAGTCCCTGGAATCAGACCTGATTTGAAACTCAGTTCTGCCACTTAGCTGCGTTACCAACGCTCTCTGAGATTCCTCCTCTCAAAAAATTGTTGTTGTTGTTATGTGCTGTCAAGTCGGACCCGACTCATAGCGACCCCTCCTTGGGGTTCCGAGGCAGTAGATTGCCCCATCTTCCTTCCAAGGAGTGGCTGGTGGGTTTGAATAACCAGCCTTCTTGTTAGCAGTCAAGTGCCTTATGCACTACACTACCAGAGCTCCACCTGCCACCCTGAAGTTGTTGTGAGGTTGTTGTTAAAGGAGATAGTGCATGTAAAAATATGGCATTCAGTGTAGCATATAATAAACATTTGCCATAGAGTGGATTCCAACTCATGGCAACCCCATGTGTTGCAGAATAGAATTGTGGGTTTTCATAACTGTGACCTTTAGGAAGCAGGACTTTTCCTTCAAGGTGCCTCTGGGTGGGTTAGAACTATGAATCTTTCAGTTAGTAGCTAATTGCTTAATCGTTTGTGGCAACCTGGGACTCCTGAGTGTGCTGGATGTTATTATTCCTTCTGCTTGAAAAAATACTATTTTAGCCATAGCTAAAAATATGGGCGGGAAAAAAAGGCTGGGAGAAAATATTTAACAAATGTTTGGGATATTATAAGTAGGAGGAAAAAGCCAATTATATAAATTATATTTGCATTATAAGTATAATAAAACCTTATATCTCTAGTTAACTCTATGTGACTGCTGAGAGCCTGGGAGGTATCAAATGAGCAAGATAAAGTTGTGTTAGAGTGATAAGACTATGGATAATTTTTTTCTTTCATAACTGCCTATAAACTTGTAATATTACTTTCATATATAGAAGTAAATTCACGAAACAGGATAAATACTTTATCTGACCATGAGTTTCAGTTTTTGATTCAGAAATTTCAAATGGCTAGAGCGGTCTGCCTGGATAGCCATACCCCCTTCCTTTTTTGTTCCCCTTGACTGTGTCTCTGACACAAGCTGTCAGCTGCCCAGAAGGCCAGTCATGTCTTAGTATTAACTTTGTTATGCTCATTATAACGAGCCCTGTGGTGAAATGGTTAAATGCTCAGCTGTTAACCAAATGGCCAGCAGTTCAAACCTTCCAGCTGCTCTGATGGAAAAAGATCTGACAACCTGCTCCTGCAAGATTACAGCCTAGAAAACCCTATGGGGCAGTTCTACCTTCTCCTACAGGATTGCTATGAGTCAGAATTAACTTGACGGTACACAACAATAATAACAATGTTCATTATGGGTGACCTCTCTGAGTCCTATCTAAAATGCTCCAACTAACTGAATTAATGGACACCATCAACCATGTCTTTACGGCTGTTGCTCAAACACATTCTATTCCTAAGACACTGCCCACACAGTTAAAAGCAGGATCCCAGGAAACGGACCACACTCTGGAAAGGCTTCTTCTACTGTCACAGACAAGAAAAGCCATGTTTTCCAGACCAAGTGCTATCTGGAAGCCTCTCTCTTATTATTCAAAAGCCCTTTAGTCTGTGCCTAATCCAGACGATTAAGTAGGGCTTTGCTGTTTAACTGTTTCATTCCTGTGCCTCTACATTATGGCTAGGTAATTCCCAGTTTGTGGTGGTGCAGATGTCTGCTTCCCATAAAGATTTACAGCTTTGGAAGCCCTAGGGGGCAGTTCTAGTCTGTTACATAGGGTCACTATGAATCAGAATCGACTTGATGGCAGCGGGTTTGGGTACTACAGGCCAAGCATCACACCAGTACTGCAAACAAATTCTCGTGATTGAGAAAGAACTTAAAAGATTGGTGTATTCTAACCATTCAATCAGTTCTTGGCTCTGCCTTATAATATCTCCACCAAGAATAACTCTTGTGATGAGGAACTCACTGATTTCCAAGGCATGATCCCAGCTTTCCCTTTGAAATCAGGAACAAAATAAGGATACCCACTCTTAACCATTTCTATTCAATAAAGAGCAATAAGAAAAGGAAAATAAATAAAAGGTATCCAGATTGGGAAAGAAGAAGTAAAATTATCTCTATTCATGCATGAAATGATCCTACATAGAGAAAATCCCAAAGAATTCACAAGAAACTTCTAGCGCTAATAGAAGAATTTAGCAAAAATGCAGAGTACAAGGCCAACAAACAAAAATCACCAGCAGCAAGAAATCTGAAAGGGAAATTAGGAAAACAATTCCATTTATAGTAGCATGTAAGAGAATAAAATATCCAGGAATAAATCTAACCAGGGGTGTGAAGGATTTATACAATGAAAACTATGAAATACTGCTTAAAGAGATTAAAGAAGTCTTAAATAATGAAAAGATGTTCTGTGTTCATAAATTGGGAGACTTAGTATTGTTAAGATATCAATACTACCCAAAGCAATCTATATAGATTCAACATAATCCTGATTAAAATTTCAGCAGCCTTCTTTATAGAAATAGAAAAATCCATCCTCAACTTAATATAGAATGGCAAGAGGTCCCAAATACCTAAAGCAATGTTGAAAGAGAAGAACAAAGTAGCAGGACTCACATTTCCTGATTTTAAATCAAAAGAACCCTGTATTGGTATAACAAGAGATACAGAGGCCAATGGAACAGAACTGAGGATCCAGCAATAAAACCACACATCTATGGTCAACGGATTTTTGAATGGTGTTAAGTCCATTCAATGGGTGAGCAGAGCCTCTTCAATAAATGGATTTCCACATGCAGAAAAATGAAACAGGATGTATAGCTGTTCAGATGGATTAAAAATGAATTAAGGACATAAATATGCAAACTAAAACCATAAAATTCTTAGAAGAACAAGGACATCACTGTGAGGCCTAGCTTTCAACAATGGATTATAAACAGGACCTTATAAAAATTAAAAACCTTTATCAAAAGACTACCAAAAAATAAAAAGAGAAGCTACTGACTGGGAAAATATCTTCAGTAATCATATATCTGACAATAATCTAATAACCAATATATATTTAAAATAAATAAATAAACCTCCTACAACACAACAACAAAAAGACAAATAGCCCAATCATAAAATGGGCAAAGGACTTGAACAGACATTTCACCAAAGAGAACATTCAAATGACCACCAAACACATGAAAAGATGTTCAGTATTACTAGCCATCAGAGAGATATAAATAAAAACCACAAGAGATACCATTTCAGTCCCACGAGGGAGCTCTGGTGGCGTAGTGCCTAAAGCATTTGACTGCTAACCAGAAGGCTGGTAGTTCAAACCCACCAGCCACTCCTCGGGAGGAAGGTAGGGCAATCTACTTCTGTAGTGATAATGCCTCGGAAGCCTAAGGAGGGTTCACTACGAGTGAGATCTGACTCCATAGCAGTGGTTGCATTTAGAATGGCTAAGATTATAAAAAAGAAAGAAAATAACAAACTTTGGCAAGGATGTGGAAAATTTGGACCCTTATCCATTGTTGGTGGGAATACAAAATGGTGCAGCTGTTTGGAAAACAGTGTATCAGTTCCTCAAAAAACTAAAAATAGAACTACCATGTGACCCAGCAATTCTACTCATAGGCATATATCCAGAAGACATGAAAGCAGAGACTTAAAAAAGAGACTTGCACATCGATGTTCATGTCAGCACTATTCACAATTGCCAAAAGGTAGAAATAACCTAAAAGCCCATTAACAGAAGAATGGATAAACAAAATTTGGTACATACGTACAATGGAATACTGCTCAGCCAGTTAGAGAAATAAAATCATGATACATGCTACAATATGGTTGGAGCTTGAAGACATGCTGAACAAAATATGCCAATCATAAAGGACAAATACTAAATGACCACATTTATATAAAAAGATAATAAAAGGCAAATCTACAGAGACCAAACTTTATTAGTGGTTACCAGGGGCAAGAGGAAAATGGAAAAGGGGTAATGAAAATATTGCGTCGATTAAGGGTAGGCTTGCACAGCTGATTATTACAATTGCAATCAATAAGTCACCTCAGAAACCCAAGGAGGGGTCGCAATGAGTTGGATACAACTCGACAACAGTATACAACAACAACAAGTTGTATACCCATAAAAATTGAATTGGCAAAAGCTGTATGATAGATACATTTACAATAAAGACAAAAAAAAAAGTAGCTTTTTAAGTTGTTTATTTTCAACCAAACACCTCATCACCTCATGGGATTTAATTCCTTGGCTTGGAGGTTTAGGGTCAGTGTTTTAAAGGACATACCAGTTTCCTGGACTAATAACATGTTTACTACTTCTGTTCTACTTCCTAGTTCATTGCATAATGCCTGGGATCTTAAAGCTTGCAAGTGGCTATCCAAGGCACAAGCATTGGTCTCTATTCACTTGGAGCAACAGAGGAAGAAGGAAAATCAGGAATAAGAGGAGGATATGGAATATGTGGCTATTTGCCTCCATGAAAAACTGTCTCCTTTGCCATGAGACCAGAAGAATTGGAAGGTGCGTGGCTATCATTACTGAACATTCTAATCAAAAATTCCAAGGAAGAATCCTGATCAAAAGGGGGGAAATGTAGAACAGAATTTTAAATTCTCATAGACTCTAGACTTTCTGGAGCCATAGAGGGTGAACCTATTGCCCTGAGATAATCCTTAAACCTTAAACCAAAAGTGTCCCCTGAAGTCATCTTAAAACCCAACAACAGTTTAGCTTAACTAGGAAAAATAATCTGCCTTGAGCATTATATATTCTTTTAAGAACTATTATGGGATCAAGTTGACAACAACAACTTGAAACTATCACGTGAAACTCCAGCTTTCATGTGCATAGAAACCTTGGGAGGCAGAGAACTTATTTTGACAAGGGAAGAACAATTCAGAAAAGGAGATTGAGAATGGTTGCACAATTCAAGAAATACTATCAGTGTTGCTAAATTGCACATGTAAAAACTGTTGAATTGGTATCTGTTTTGCTGTGTATATTCTCAACAACAAAAATAAAATAAATAGAGGGGGGGGGCAAGATGGCGGACTAGGCAGAAGGATTGCACAGACCCTCTTCAACAAAGAAAAGGGAAACCAATTAACACAGACACAGAAGATAATCTTGGACCCCTGAGCCTTGAAGGAAAGGATGCAGATTTGGACTAAACCCCAACTAGCAGAAGAATTTGCGTGAA
>NW_006921615.1:8023618-8024289 GCF_000298275.1 Orycteropus afer afer
AGGATCTCCTCAGTTGCTAATAGCAATTCCCACCTTGGAGTTTACAAAGACTTATGGGTAGAAAAGCCACACTAAGTAATTTACTACACCGCAAGCTCACACAATCTCAGAATCTTAGAGCTGGAAGATATCTACTCTAATTCATATGTTTTACAGATAAGGAAATTAGTAAGGCTCAGAAAAGTTTAGTAACTTGTTCAAGATCTCAGAGACAGTAAATAGCTGTTATAGGATCAAAGTGATTTGTCTATAATTTAACATCGAGTGCAAAACAACACAACAACAGTACAAAATCCAGTAGTTTTCAGAGGACGATGACAGGACAGCAGTTTACAATCTAAATTTATAATGTTTTATGCACAATAAAAAAATTACAAAATAGGCAATGAAGTAGGTAAAAAATGTACCTACAGTCATAAAGAAAAGAAAAAGCTGATTAAAAAAACACTCAGAGATGACCTTTCTGTTGGACTTAGCAAACAAGTATGTTAACGATTGTTAAGGAAAAGATGAATAAAATGATGGAGGATTTTAAGAAAGATATAGAAACTAAAAAATAAAATAATGGCCATACAGAGGAGTTCCGGCAAGATGGCGGACTAGGCAAAAGGATTGCACAGACCCTCTTCAACAAAGAAAAGGGAAACCAATTAACACAGACACAGAAGATA
>NW_006921615.1:8043690-8060496 GCF_000298275.1 Orycteropus afer afer
CACGCAAATTCTTCTGCTAGTTGGGGTTTAGTCCAAATCTGCATCCTTTCCTTCAAGGCTCAGGGGTCCAAGATTATCTTCTGTGTCTGTATTTATTGGTTTCCCTTTTCTTTGTTGAAGAGGGTCTGTGCAATCCTTCTGCCTAGTCCGCCATCTTGCCCCGCCTCTGATCTTCTTATAGGGGACTTTATATTTGCACAAAGGAGAGAACTGCTGAATTCAATGTTTTTGAGTCCAAGGTGACTAATTTTCTGAATCAAAGTCAGGACACGAGATCTGACCGATAATAAGAATATACTTACCAGAACAAAAAAAAAACAGAATATTTAAAATTGGAAAGTTCTTGGAAATTCAGGATGTATGGCTACTGTTATCAGACTGAGGGGTCTAGTAGGGAGAGACAAGATAGGGATGAAGACCTGAGATCCTTGTCCCATAGGTGCTCTGATAACGCCCTTTCATATGAACCTCTTTTGTTTTGCTTTTCTATGAGACGTTTTCCAGCGACTCTCCCTCACTTCAGCAGGCTGCTCTAACAGGCTCACAAGTGCGCACACCTACAAATCCATAGTCTTGACCTATTATTGGTTTCCAAGGCAATATCACTACGGAAGTTGTGATGATTATGTAGTCGAGGCCCTAAACCTTGGGTGGGGGAGAGAGAGAAGGAGAGACTGTCCAATAACTCAGCTTCTTCTCACTTGTCCTTAACAATTTACCTTAGGCGCCACAAGTGTGTACCCCACTGTTGTTACATGCCATCGAGTCAGCTCTGACTCATAGCAACCCTATGCACAACAGAACAAAACGCTGCCTGGTTGTGTGCCATCCTCACAATCCTTGCTATACGTGAGCCTATCATTGCAGCCACTGTGTCAATCCATCTCATTGAGAGTCTTCCTCTTTTTTGCTGACCCTCCCCTGTACTAAACATGATGTCCTTCTCCAGGGAATGGTCCCTTCTGACATTATCATCAAAGTAGATGAAACAAAGTCTGGCCTTTCTTGCTTCCAAGGAGCATTCTGGCTGCACTTCGTCCAGGACAGATCTGTTCGTTCTTTTGGCAGTACATGGTACTTTCAATATTCTTCAACACTACAACTCAAAAGCATCACCTCTTCTTTGGTCTTCCTTATTCATTGTCCAGCTTTCACATGCATATGAAGCTATTGAAAACACCGTGGCTTGGGTTAGGTGCACTCTAACATCTTTGCTCCTCAGCCCCTTAAAGAGGTCTTTTACAGTAGATTTGCCCAACGCAATGTGACGACTGATTTCCCACCAGCCACTCCTAGGAAGGAAGATGGGGCAATCTACTTCCGTAGTGATACTGCCTTGGAAACCCATCGAGGGGTCACTAGGAGTCGGGTCAGATTTGACAGCACATAACAACAACAACAACAGCTTCCATTGGTGCTGACTGTAGATCCAAGTAATATGAAATCTTTGACAACTTCAATCTATTCTCTATTTATCATGATGTTGCTTATTGGCCCAGTTGTGAGGACTGTTGTTTTCTTTATGTACCCCACTAGTAAATAATGTGTTTTAGATAGAAGGCAGTTGATCAGTTTGTTGTTATTAGTCTAACATACCCTTAAGATTATAGCAGGATGGGAGGGAGGTCTTACCTCCACCTTACTCTACTTATTAAAATATTTCTTTCTACCACTTAGAACATCCCTGACTGAGAAGCCTTCTCAAAAATATGATTTTCCATCTCCTTACACTTCCATAATATTTTGATGTTTCTCACACATTAATAACCCTAACAATCATGGAGCTAGCTGGTTTGCCCCTCAATGTGCTCTGATCATGAGCTCCTCAGAAGTACTACATAGCAGAATTTGTAGTCAGAAGATGAATCAGTGGGCCTACTTCTTGTCTCCAGGGCTCCTGCATATGACTCATTGGTTTTGGCCACCAATGAGTGCTTGTACTTGTCCCAGTACAAGCTGAGAGAGGAAGGTAAGAACTGGTGGACCTCCCTTTCCTCTGGAGATTGTGTCATATTCAGTGAACTCTGCCACAAGAGGGAGATAAGAACTGGGTAGGCTCATTTCCCCATAGAGTTTATATCATACCTAGCAGACACTTGCCCCAAATCCAGAGAAACAGTAGGTGCTTTGTAAATATTTACCTAGCTACATAGCAACAGGGCACTACTAGAGCAGTTCTATTTAACGTCAGGGACACATGCCCCATACTCCGTTCTCTGCACACACATAAAAAAAGGCTACGCTCTTTCCCACTGCTACCTTCCCAAGTGTTAAAAACTATGTGAATATTGGAGCTCTTTAATTTCTAAATCATCCAGTTGTCCAGGATTTTAAGATCTAATGGAAAATTTAGTAGGTTTGCTTTCCTGTGTGAAGTGAATGGCCGTCAGTTGGCCTTAGAGTTCAGACTCATCCTTCGAGTCTCAGAAATGAGTGTCACAAGCACCATAGACCTTCCCAGTTCTGCTGCTGATCTTCCACAGATAAATTAAGGAAACCAAGTGTTTTATGTTTAAACAAATCAACAACAACAATAGAACATGACAGAGAGAAGACCCATAATATAACCCCCCACACTTTCCAACAGGACCTGAGGGGAACATTTAACAAATGCTTCCAGAGGCCAATTTAACTAACCTATCTTCTCCTCAAAATATGTTAAGTAACTGTGCCTGGGTGTCATGTGGATAGCATGTCACTAAAGAAGCTTAGATGAAAGGTAAAGCACATATGAAGAACGTGTGGAAGACCTGAGTCACTAAAGACTCTGTCACAGGACAGACATTTGTTGGCGTGCGTATAGTATTATCAGATGTGCCATATGCCACTCCTTATGAGGGCCTGATGTAAGATAAATATTATGAACAGGGTAAGCCTTTATTTAAATTACCATCTTGTGCCATCTTGTGGTGAATCCTTTCAGCAAGCTGAAAGAAACAAGAGGCCAATTTTTCTACCTTATAAATTTTGTAAAGTCCTGTATGGTGTAGTGCCTAAGGCATTTGACTGCTCACCAGAAAGCTAGCAGTTCAAACCCACCAGCCACTCCTCGGAAGGAAGGTTGGGCAGCCTACCTCCATAGTGATACCACCTCTGAAACCCAAGGAGCGGTTGCTATGAGTCAGGTTCAACTTGACGGCAGTGAGTTCGGTTTTGGTTTGATTTGTATTTCAACTACTTTTGACTAGTTTAAGAAAACACTCTGATCTTATACTTCCTAACTGAAAAAATAAAAACAAAAACAAAACAGAGAGTATGATGCATTTTCCATTGAACATAAGAGTTAATAAATATTGATTGAGATTTCCCCACCCCAAAGTCAGAAATCACAAATCCAGGAAGGAAACTTGAGAGAATTTGACGGTTTCACAGAAAACTAGTAAAAACAAATAACAATTACCTTTCATCATTTGAGGGGGGATAATATCACCTAAATTTAGGTTCAGGCCCATGTACCTAACTTCATGTCTGAATAGTTTAAAAGGTAATTTTTCCAGACATGGAAATTTTTCCAGATCATTAATAGATGGGTTTGACCAGCACATGCATTCTAGATGTTTCTATTTGTTCGTTTTGTTTTGAGAAAGGGTCTATAGGTGTTGTTTCCGTGAAACACCCACATCAAGAACGCAGTGTCCTATTTACTTACGAAAATATCATACAACTAAATTCTGAACCTGTAGAAACAGGAATAAAACTAAGGTTTTCTCATTTCTAGTTCTCAACAATAGACCTTAATGCTTCATTTCGGAAGTGAACCCATAATGGCTTGGAGTTGAGTTCTGCATTTTGCGTGTTGGTGGAATCAGAGTTGTGGGTCTGCGATTGAGTAGTCACAGTGAAGCTCCTGAACAAGACGCCCAGTCTAGGCCTGGCAAAGCTCCAAATCCCTCTCAGGGTTCTTTACATCAGCCCAGCCAAACAGAAAACAGACCTCCAAATCCTGAACAACCAGATAACAATAAGGAATAACTGTAAAACTTCCCAACACCCTAAATTTCCATAAGGCTTCTTATTTTATGCTGATAGCACAGTGTCAAATTCATGGAAGTTTCTCAGTGAATGTTCTTGCTGGTTGACTAATGACACATCTCCTCACAGTAAACAGCAGAAGAGCCCAAATGCCTGGAGTATAATAACTACCTGATGGACTGTAGTCTTCAAAGAAAATTCAAATCATAATTCTCTCTTGCCCGAGCTCTTAGTTCTTTTGTTTAGATTTTGAGTCAACAAACATTTATTAAATGCCCAATGATGTGTGCCAGGCATGATCACATATATTCTCATATTAGGCTAATGTTGTACAGCCAACCTGCTGAGGCAGACTCTACTTTGTTAGACATGAAATAGGAGTCTCTGGGTGGCACAAACAATTGGCACTCAACTATAAGCCAAAGGTTGGCAGTTGATCCCACCCAGAGGGGCCTCAGAAGATAGGCCTGATGATCTGCATCCAAAAAGTCACGGTCTTAAAAACCCTCTAGAGCATTCTACTCTGCACACATGGGGTCGCCACAAGTTGGAACCACTTGACGGTGACTAACAACAAAAACAAACATGAAATGGATGGTTGTAGTGGAAAGTCATTGTCCTGAAGGAAATAAGCAGTGATAGCTAAGAAGTATCACAATGAGCTCCACAGGAAATGAGAGGGGGACCTGAAAGTGATTTGGGGAGCAGGAGGGCATCTGACTTCAGCTCTTTGGAAGCCAGATACTGGGCATAGCTCAAAAGGGGAGACAGAGAAAGCCACAGACAATGCCATCAGCCAGGTGCGAGAAGGAAGCAGGATGTGGTTAGAGAAAAATAGAGATCAAAAGTACTACGGTTGGAAGTTGGCCCTCAGGTTCTGAGGAAGGGAGGACCTTCAAAGGAAGCACAGACAGCCTAATAGCAGAACTCATTTTGGTGAGAATTTTAAAGTGGAACGAAGAAGGAAAATGTGTTGACAGATAAACTCGATGAACAAGTTTAAGGCTTTTACAGATCGCTTTCTACCCTTCTTCCTCCATTTCACTACTCACTAATATGTCATGGAGGGAAGATAGTAAAGGGTATCAAACTAGAAACATTTACTTTTGTAGGCCTTACCAGCCAACATAAAATGTTAGAACGAAGAGAAAATTAACGCACTAGACTAAGGATACTGAGGTATTATAGGATGGGTTTTGGTTTCCATTTTCTTCTTTTTCCATTACCAAAATACTCTGGGAACCTGGATAGGAGGGGAGAGACCTTGAGAAGATACAGATACAGATGGAAGGAAAAACTGCTTAGAGCATAATTAGGCAGTGGGAGGCAAATTGGAGAAGGAAAAACAGGCTTGGGAGAAGCAGTGTAAAATAGTTGCAAGGCCCTAGAGAGGAGCTGAAAGTAGCACTTACAAAGTCATCCTGGGAGAGAAGGGAGATAATGTGCTGAGAACAGGGGAGACACAAAGATGTGGGGGAGGAAGGGCAGGCTCTGAGCTATGGTGGGAGGGCATCATTGCCTTCTTGAAGGAATCCTGACACCCTGAGGAGACTTAGTTCAGTTGTCTCCCTCTCCTGCGATGCCCCTTCTCCAACTGCAAGTCAGGCCCTGTCTCTGCTCTATCAGGTTAATGATGAGCTCTGGTGGCACAGTGGTAAAAGCATTCAGCTGCTAACTGAAAGGTTGAAGGTTTGAACCCACCAGCCACTCTGTGGGAGGAAGATGTGGCAGTCTGCTTTTATAAAGATTACAGCCTTGGAAACTCTATGGGGCAGTTCTACTCTATCCTATAGGGTTGCTACCTGATGGCAGTGGGTTACCGGTTAACTGCATTTGGACCAGATGATGCCATATAAAGGGAAAAATACAACAATCTTTAACTTCTCCCTCTCTCCACTCCTCCAAATGAGGTCCCATTTTCTTAAGGCTATCTTAAACAACTCACTCTGAGGGATGAGAAAGGAGAAAGAGAAGCAGCACAAAAAAGTTTTTCTAAGAGCAGAAGTTTCCATGAGGTGACAGCTGCTTCTCTCTCTGCTGCTCACAGCCCACAGTGTATAACACATCATCTGTAAGTCTGGTGCAGAGAGGCCTCTTAGGGTGAGGGGCTGGCTCTATCTGGTCTGTTGAAGTCAAAGTCACTGGGGTCTGCTCTGACCCATGTATCAAGTTTCTCTTGTGACTTCTCTGTTGTACCCCACTTCCTCCACTCACCCCTCAATTCCACATATTACCTATTGTAGAAGAGAAATATAAGGAGAGATTACCAGTTGTCTATAGAAGCTTTTCATGCTCATTCCATGGGTATAAAGGAATAATGTTCAGGAAAGATAAATAATGGAGATGACAGAGGAAAGAGCCAATCAAACTGGAGCTAGAAATATCCATTCTAAAAAATTGAGAGAAAAAAAAAAATAGAGTCTCAGGAACCTGTGGACGATTATCAGAAAACCCAGCTTCATGACATTGGAGTCCCAGAGGAGGAGGAGAAAGAGATTGGTGCAGAAAGCATGTTTGAAAAAATAATGACCACATACCCCCAAATTTGGTAAAAACCATAAATTTGCAGATTTAAGAAGTTCAGTGAACCCCAAACAGAATAAATTAAAAGCAACTATATCCACACATATGATAATCAAACTGATGAAAGCTGAGGAAAAGGAATAAAAAAAAAAAAAATCCCAAATGAGCTAGAGAAAGAGAACACATTATATAATGGAAAATAATGATTTGTTGCATTGAGTAGATTCTGACTCATGGTGACCCCCTGTGTTACAGAGTAGAACTGCTCCACAGGGTTTTCTTGGCTGTAATTGTACAGAAGGAGATAGCCAGATCTTTTCTCTGGAGCACCGCTAGGTGCATTCAAATCCTTTAGGCTGATAAACCAAACCAAAATCAAACCCACTGCCATCAAGTCAGTTCCAAGTCATAGTGATCCCCACTGGGTTTCCAAGGAGGTAAATATTTACAGAAGTAGATTGTTCAGTATTCCTTCCGTGGAGTGGCTAGTGGGTTTGAACTGTTTACCTTCTGGTTAGCAGTCAAATGCCTTAGGCACTGTGCCATTATATTGTTGTTGTTGTTATGTGCCATCAAGTTGGACCCAACTCATAGTGACCCCTCCTTGGGTTTCTGAGGCAGTATCACTGCAGAAGTAAATTGCCCAACCTTCCTTCCTAGGAGTGGCTGGTGGGTTTGAATCGCCAGCCTTTTGGTTAGCAGTGAAGTGCCATAGGGACTACGCTACCAGAGCTCTGTTATAGCCTAATGCAAACCACTTGTATCACCCAGAGATTCCCTTTGCAGATTTATCTGAAGAAACCATGGAGACCAGCAGACAGTAAAATGGTATCTTAGAAATGCTGACAGAAAAATTCTCAATCCAGAATTTTGTATCCTGTGGAAATAGTCTTCAGGAATGAAGGAGAAATAGACATTCACACATGAAGGAAAACTTAGAGAATTCACTGCCAGCATTCTTTTCATTGCTCCAAAAGAAATGCTAAAGAAAATTCTTCAGGCTGAAAGGAAATGGTACAAGAGGGAAACGTGGATCTTCAGGAATGAAGGACAAGCAACAGACATGGTTACTATCTATTAGAATTCGGGTTACTTGCTTCCACATGCAATCCACCCAAGTCTTCAATTTTTCTCCACTGTATATTCCTATTTTCTCCACTGGAATGTAAGCTTCTCCAAGGTTAAGGAATGTTTGTAATTATCCTTGTATCCATATACAGTGGCTGACATGGTACTGCTTATGTATGGCTCTGGATTTAAATCCTGGAACAGCCACTTACTAACAGGGTGACCTTAGGCCAGTCACTTAAATGTTTTGTGTTTCAGTGTTATTATCTATAAAAAGAGGGTAGTAATGTTATTTGCCTCATATGTTGCTGTGAAGATTAAGTTACTGAATATATATGAAGTGATGAGAACAGAGCTTGGCATTAGTAAACACTTCATGTGTTAACTACTATTATAAGTGCTCAAAAACTTTGCCTAGTGTTAGCTAATATATCACCAGCCTTTGATTTCATACTCAAAAGTTATAAGGACTAAACTAATCTCAAAATGAACCTATGTGTCTTAGTTGTCTAATGCTGCTATAACAGAAATATCACAAGCATATGGCTTTTACAAATAAATTTATTTTCTCAGTTTACCAGTGGCCATAGAGTCGATTCTGACTCAGATATACACAACTCCCTACAGGGCTTCCAAGGCTATAATCTTTACAGGAGCAGATTGCCATGTCTCTCTCCTGTGGAACAACTGGTAGATTTGAACCACCAACCTTCTGGTTAGCCACCAGGGCTACTTTCTCACAGTTGAGAAGGCTTGAAGTGCAAATTCAGGGCACAGCCCTAGGGAAAAAGCTTTCACTCTCTCTCTGCTCTGGGGTAAGATTCTTGGTGATCATGTGGCAGATATCTTTCCCTCCATTTGTGCTTGCTTGCTTAAACTGGTCTTTTTTATCTCAAAAGAGATTGACTTAAAACATACTTTATGCTAATATCATCACATTAACAACAAAGAAAAAACATTCCCAGATGGGATTATATCCACAGGTATAACCAAAACCAAACCCATTGCCATCTGAGTCAATTCTGACTCATAGTGAACCTGTAGGACACATTAGAACAACCTATAAGGTTTCCAAGGTTGTAACCTTTACAGAAGCAGACTGTCTTCTCTCTCTCCCATGGAGCAGCTGGTGGGTTGAAACTTCTGACCTTCTGGTTAGGAGCTGAGTGCTTAACCACTGTACCACTAGGGCTCCTCAACCACAGATACAGGAGTTAGGATTTACAACACATATTTTTAGGGGACACAATTCAGTTCATAGCACTATGCTGCTTATGTATCTATATCAAAACATTTTGAAAATCAGAATGGTCAGGAATGTTCTTTTCAGAAATCAAATCTCAATTGTGAATGATATAAAACAGAACATAAGTTGGCATGTAGGCTTTTACAAATGAATATCAATGTTGCCACCTGCAAGTCTGGTATGTAAAGCTTAATCATCTCCCTTCTTTCAGCTAAACAGAATATTTTTATCACAGGTTCTCCCTGGAGAGTGCAGTCTTGAATTGTTTGTTATCTAGTCCTTGTCAAGACCCTTCCTAATATCGTTGATATTTGAAGTAGATTTGGGAAGACAGATGTGTCCATTCATACTTTTAGGTAATTTAAACTCTAATTCCTCTCTGAAGTTATATCATCAGAAACTTATTTACCTAGATTTCCCATAGAAATTCCTTCACAAAACTTTTTAATGATATGTCTCTGGCTTTTGGTCAAAAGTTGATATAAGAAGTGGCCATACAAAGAATATCTTTGAATCTTTTGTGAAAATTTAAAGACATTCTCCATTATACAAATTTCATAATAAAAATTCCAGAAGAAATTTATCTCTCCTGATAAATTAATATGTAAGCTTTCATTTTATAATATAAATTACATTTATATTATTTATAAATAATATAATAATATATAGTAAAATATAATAACATAATAATTATTATATTCGCAACCCATGCTGCTTATTAGAGTCACCTGGGGTACTTTTACAACCTGTACATGCTCAGGCCTTACCCTAGAGGATGGGACTGAGACATTTATGTTTTTTAAAAAGTTCTCCAGAGGATTCTAAAGTACACCTAGTGTTGAGAATCTCTGCTATAGTTCATTATTTTACTTTTTAAAAAATATCTTTTGTTCTTGTTGTTATTTGCCATCGAGTCGGACCCAACTCATAGTGACCCCTCCTTGGGTTTCCGAGGCAGTATCACTACGGAAGTAAATTGCCCAACCTTCCTTCCAAGGAGTGGCTAGTGGGTTTGAACCACCAGCCTTCTGATTAGCAATCAAGTGCCTTAGGCACTACACTACCAGAGCTCCCCAAAATATCTTGACTTCTAAGAAATTCAAAGCTAAGTTCCATGTAATAACTAGCTGAGTTATTTGATATAGTTTATTCATCTTCTTCTATGGTTTATTTTTCTCTATTTGTCTCTCTTGGAATCTCCGAAATGCAGATGATTAATGCACTCAGCTGTTAACTGAAAGTTTAGACATTTGAGTCCATCCACAGGAACCTCAGAAGAAAGGCCTGGCAATTCGCTTCTAAAAAATAAGCCATTGAAAAACCTATGGAGCACAGCTCTACTCTGACACACAGAGGGTCACCATGAGTTCAGATTAACTTGATGGCAACTGTTGTGTGCCATCCAGTTAATTCCGATTCATAGCAACATTATATGACACAGCAGCACTACCCTATTGGGTTTCCTAGCCTGTCCTATTTATAGGAGCATATCACCACATGTTTTCTCCCATGGAGCAACCAGTGGATTTGATTTGCCTACCTTTCAGTTAGCAGCCAAGCATTTTAATCATTGCACCAACATTGCTCCTTTCAACAGAAACTGGCAACTGGTATTTGTCTCTTTAATTTCATCAAAAATGCCTCATGAGTCACCTCAAATGAGTTTTAGAAGCAGGTAGAGAATAAATTTTTCTTTTTTTTTTTTTTTAAATCATCCATGAATTCACTTGAGATCCTCTTTGGATAACAGCTTGCATAAATTTATTCCCTACTGTGTTAAGTAATACTTTCAGTTGTTCAAAAACTAATTTCATTTGAGCTTTAAATGGAGGACCCTAGTGCTAATGTTCCAGGTTTTAGCAAATATATTCTGTATTATTTTCCTATTGCTGTGAAATACATTTCTTCCTTCCATGGTATGGCTGGTGGGTTTGAACTACAAACCTTCTGTTAGCAGTCAGATGCCTCAGGCACTATGCCACCAGAGCTCTATCACAAATTAGTGACTTAATATTTATTCACTATTTCACAGTTTCTGTAGGTCCTAAGTCCAGACACAGCTTATCTGGGTCATCTGCTTAGGGTCTCACAAGGCTAAAGTCAGAGGTTGGCCCAGCTGCATTCTCAACTAGGCTGGAAGAAGAAGGAACAGCTTCCAAACAATTGTTGCTGCTGCAGAAGTCATGACACCTTACTTCTTCAAAACCAGCAATGCAGAGGGAGTTTATTGCTTCCAGTCTCTCACTTCAGTAAAGTCCTGCACTCGTTTTAAAAACACTTTCCTAATTAGGTCACCCACACAGGACATGTCTTTGCCTCTTTGTTTAACTCAAAGTCAACTGATTAGGGTCCTTAATTACATACGCAAATTTTACCTTTCCTGTAATCCACTGTTTAGAAGCAAGTCATAAGTGCAACCTGTACTCAAGGGCAGAGTATATACAAAGGGCTCATTGGGGGTAACTTTAGGGTATGTCCATGTCAAATTTATTATCATTATATACATTCTGGAAAAACTTCTGCATATAGACTCAAACTGAATTAATTCTTATAATCTGTTCATAAACAGAAGCAGCTCCATCCACCTGCTCACTCAATAACACTTTCCTTGGGAGCAGTTCAGGTTTTATGGAGATTGAAGCATTCACAATTGGAAATGCCCTCTTTAAAAAAAAAATATATATATATATTTAAAATGTAAAATTGATAACTTTCTAATTGATCTAACTTCTTTTCCAAGAGGCCACGCGAACCTGTTACTAGGGCCTCTTTGGTGCTTTGGAAGGGCCTGTGCAAATGGTGAAGCTATATAGTAGGAAACTGCATCCCTGTCTTTTAAATTTTCTTTGTGTCTCTTTTATAGAAAATTGCACACAGTGTCCCATGTTTAAATATTTCTCTACTTTGTACATGGGTATGTGTTTGTATATTTCTAATACCCTTTGTAATGACACCTCAACATATAGTTATGCATCAGGCTATTGCATTTGACAACAAAATACTATAGCATCTTGATTCTATTAATAAGTGGTATCAGACAGCTTGTAGCTTATAATTTTAATTTAGATTCTGTTCCTTCATGGTTTTACTTTCTCCATACCTTTAACCTTTTTCCACTTTCCTGCCCACTAACAGTCATTTGAATCATCCTCGAATTTATCTGTAGATAACAGCTTATGACTCAATGGCACAACTTATGATGGCATGACTCAAATGAGAAGAAACAGGTGCGAATATCCATTAATACTCAGAACATGGAATGTACAAAGTATGCATCTAGGAAAATAAGTTTTCAACCATGAAATAGAACACATAATTATCAGTAAGAAGCTAAGATGGACTAGTACTAGCATTTTGAATTTGGACAATATATGGGCTACTTTTCTCAGAATGACAAATTAAAGAGGAATAGCATCATATTCATCATCAAAAAGAACATTTCAAGATCTATCCTGTAGTACAATGCTGTCAGTGATAGGATAATATCCATACACATAGAAGGAAAATCTATCAATACCACTATTATTCAAATTTATGCACCACCCACTAAAGCCAAAGATGAAGAAATGAAAGATTTTTTACCAACTTCTGCAATGTGAAGTTGACCAAACTTGAAATCAAGATGCACTGATAATTACTGGGATTGGAATGTAAAAGTTGGGATCAAAGAAGGATCAGTAGTTGGAAAATACGGCCTTGGTGATAGAAACGATGCTAGAGATCCCGTAGAATTTTGCAAGACTAATGACCTATTTAGGAGCTCTGGTAGCATAGTGCCTAAGGCACTTGACTGCTAATCAGAAGGCTGGCGGTTCAAACCCACCAACCACTCCTAGGAAGGAAGGTTGGGCAATCTACTTCTGTGATAGTTGGAGCTGTGTGTCAACTTGGCTGGACCACAATTCTGTGTGGTTTGAGCTGTTGTGGTGTGGTTGTTCCCATGATGGGATCAGATGACTGTTTTGAGCGGCCAATCTATTGAAAGGGAGCTTCCCTAAGGGTGTGGCCTGCTTCCAGTATATCTGTGGACATCCTGGGGGGGAGGAGACATTCTTCTGTGGATCGGGATTCTGTTGTGCTGCAGACAACTGTCTGTGAGTGAACAATCCACCATTCATCCTGGAGATCTTGGATTCCTCATTTGTTGGAGTCAACAGCTGGTGTACTGCCTGCCAGCTCTGAGCTCCTCAGCCCCTGTGGCTGCAAGAGTTGGGAAAAGCCTCCAGCTTGATGTGAAAAAGCCTCCAGCTTGACGTTTGATCCAGGAACTTTGGACTTGCCAGCTTCTATAAGTGTGTGAGCCATTTTCCTAAGATAAATCTCTTTCTCTATATATAGGTATATATAAGCTGCACTGGCTTTGTTTCTCTAGAGAACCCAGTCTAACACAACTTCCATAGTTATACTCCCTAGGAAACCCAAGGAGAAGTGTCCATGAGTCGGGGCCCACTTGACGGCACATAACAACAACAACAATGACCTATTTATTGGAAATACCTTTTTCAACAACATAAATGGTGCCTGTACACATGGACCTTGCCAGATTGAATACTCAGGAATCAAATCAAATACATCTGTGGAAAGAGACAATGAGGAAATGATATCACCAGTCAGAACACACCCAAGCCCCAACTGTGGAACCCACAATCAATTGCTCATATGCAAGTTCAAGTTGAAGCTGAAGTTAATTAAAACAAGTCCATGAGAGACAAAGTAGACCTTGACTACATCCCACCTAAATTTAGAGACCATCTTAAGAATAGATTTGACACATTGAACACCAGTGACTGAAGAAAACCCGATGAGTTGTGGGAGGACATCATACAAGAATAAAGCAAAAGGTCATTATAAAGAAAGGAAAGAAAGAAAAGACCAAAATGGATGTAACAAGAGACTCTGAAACCTGCTCTTGAACATGGAGTAGCAAAAATGAATGAAGAAAAGATGAAGTAAAAGAGCTGAACCAAAGATTTCGAAGGGTGATATGAGAAGACAAAGTAAAGTATTATAATGAAATATGCAAAGACCTGGAATTAGAAAACCAAAAAGGAAGCACTTGCTTGCCATTTCTGAAGCTGAAAGAACTGAAGAAAAAAATTAAGCCTCTAGTTGCAATAAGATTCTAGGGGCAAAATATTAACGACGCAGGAAGTATCAAAAAATGATGGAAGCACAGAACACTGTACCAAAATAAATTGGTCAACATTCAACCATTTCAGGAGGTAGCATATGATCAAGAACCAATGCTACTGAAGGAAGAAGTTCAAACTGCACTGAAGGCATTAGTGAAAAACAAGGCTGCAGCAATTACTGGTATACTAATTGAGATGTTTCAACAAATGGAAATATTGTTGGAAATGCGTAATCATCTATGCCAAGATGTTCATAAAAGAGCTAGCTGGCCAAAAAACTGGAAGAGATCCATTATTTATATCCATTCCAAAGAAAGGTAACCCAATAGAATGTGGAAATTATCAAACAATATCAATGTCACACATCAGTAAAATTTTATTGAATATAATCCAAAAACAGTTGGAGCAGTACATTGACAGGGAACTGCCAGAAATCTAACTGGGATTTAGAAAAGGACATAGAACAAGAGATATATTTGCTGATGTCAGATGGATCTGGGCTGAAAGCAGAGAATATCAGAAACACATTTACCTGTGTGTTATTGGCTATGCAAAGGTATTCGACTATGTAGATCATAACAAGTTATGCATAACATTGTGAAGAACGGGAATTCCAAAACATTTAATTGTGCTAATGACGAACCTGTATGGATACCAAGAGGTAATGATTTGAACAGAACAAGGGAATACTGTATGGTTTAAAAGCAGGAAAGGTATACCTAAAGGTGATATCTTTCACCTTATTTATTTAATTTGTATGCTAAACAAATATTCCAAGAAGCTGGACTGTATAAGTAAGAACACAGCATCACAATTGGAGGAAGACTTACTAATAAGATATGCAGATGACCCAACCTTGCTTGCTGAAAGCAAAGAAGACACTGATGAAGATCAAAGATTACAGCCTTCAGTATGGATTATATACCTCAACATAAAGAAAACAAAGATCATCACCACTGGACCAATATGCAACATCATGATCAATAGAGAAAAGACTGAAGCTGTCAACCATTTCATTTTCCGTGGATCCATAATCAACATCCACGGAAGCCACTGTCAAGAAATCAAACCAAGTAGTGTGTTGGGAAAATATGGTGCAAAAGACCTCTTTAAAGTGTTAAAAAGCAAAGTAAGAAAAACAAAGTTTGGCCAGTCTCACTTCTAAAGAGCATTCCAGCTGTCCTTCTTCCAAGACAGATTTTTCATTTTTCTAGCAGTCCATGGTACATTCAATAATCTTCATCAACATCACAACTCAAATGCATCAATTTTTCTGTGGTCTTCCTTATTTTTTCTCCAGTTTGCACATGCATATGAAGCAATTGTAAATACCATGGCTTGGGTCAGGTGCACCTTAGTCTTCAAAGTAATATCTTTGCTTTTAAACACTATAAACAGGTATTTTGCAGCAGATTGGCCCAATGCAATATGTTGTTTGATTTCTTGACTGCTGCTTCTGTTGGCACTGATTGTGGATCCAAGTAAAATGAAATCCCTGACAACTTTAATCTTTCCTCCATTTATCATGATGTTGCTTATTGGAACAGTTGTGAGGCTCTTTGTTTTCTTTATGATGAGGTATAATCCATACTGAAGGCTGTAGTCTTTGATCTTCATCAGTTAGTACTTCAAGTCTTTTTAACTTTCAGTAAGCAAAGTTGTGACATCTGCACATCTCAGGTTGTTAACAAATCTTCCTCCAATTCTGATGCCGTGTTCTTCTTCATATAGTCCAGCTTCTCAGATTATTTGTTCAGCATACACATTGAATAAGGATGGTGAATGAATACAAGCCCGACACACACTTTTCCTGATTTTAAACCATGCAGTATTTCCCTTGTTCTGTCTGAACAACTGCCTCTTGGTCAATGTCCAGTTTCCTTCATTAGCACAATTAAGTGTTCAGGAATTCCCCTTCTTCACAGTATCATCCATAATTTGTTGTGATCCACACAGTCAAACGGCTTTGCTTAGTCAATAAGACACAGTAAACATCTTTCTGGTATTCTTTCCTTTCAGCCCAGATCCACTGACATCAGCAAAGATATCCTTTATTCCATGTCTTCTTCTGAATCCAGCTTGAAATTTCTGACAGTTCCCTGTTGAGATACTGCTGCAACCATTTTTTAATTATCTTCAGCAAAATTTTACTTGTGTATGATATCAATGATATTGTTCAATAATTTCCACATTCTGTTGGATCATATTTATTTGGAATGGGCACAAATATGGATCTCTTCCAGTTAGTTGGCCAGGTAGCTGTCTACTAAATTTCTTGGCATAAATGAAGGAGTGTCTCCAGAGCTGCATCTGTTTGTTGAAACATCTCAATGGGTATTCTGTCAATTCCTGGAGCCTTGTTTTTCAATGATTTCCAAACCGTTGCTTTTTTGCATGTGCCTTTAGTAGCTTGGGCTTCTTCTTTTGACACCATTGGTTCTTGATCATATGCTACCTCCTGAAATGGTTGAATGTTGACAAGTTCTTTTTGGTGCAGTGACTCTGTGTATTCCTTCCATATTCTTTTTGTGTGTGTGTGTGTGATTTGGGTGAAGATTTACAGAGAAAATTCACTTTCCATACAGCAATTCACATACACTTTGTCTGATGACATTGACCATAGTTTACCACAATGCAACAGCTCCCCTCCCACATCCTCCCCATAGTTACCTCTTCCCAGTGTCCATCCCTTCATGCACTCCTGACACTGAGCTGTCTCCCTGTGCGTAAGCAGCCCTTCTTTCTCCCATGACTGTTCTCTCCAAGGAATGTATCTACCTCAGGTAAATGTTCAACTCATATGCCTGTCTTTTGTTTGGCTGGAAACCACAGGTGTGGGTTCAATTCCAGACCTGAAGGGCAGCT
>NW_006921615.1:8067886-8072812 GCF_000298275.1 Orycteropus afer afer
TAAGAATAATAGTAAAAAGGAAAAAAGTATTAATAATAATAGTTGTTTTAAAACAGACAAATACAAGCAAACTTATCACCAGAAAAAAGAAAGTGAAAAATAAAAATAAAAAAAGAGAGAAAAAAATTGGTGGAGGACAGGGCAGGGCACCAAGGCTCTGTCTGAGAACACAGATTGTGATGGAGTTCCTGTGGGCCCAGAAGGTAGGTAGGAGTAGGGGATGGCCTCACCTCTGTTCACCAAGCGGGTGTGGGGTATAGGAGTATCAAGAGGAATGTCGCACCTTTTCAGTCTTGCAGGTCTGGAGTGTCCTTGGGGTTGCTGGCAAGAACGTGTTCTTAAGCCCCAGGAATCTGCAAGAGCACTGTCTTAAATATGCAAAATGGTCAAGCTGCTTTTAAACATTCAAAATGGCGGCACCCTCCGGACCGCCAAAAGTCCACAGCTCAGCCCGCCTTTCTCTTCACCTTCTCTGTTTATTCCCCAGCCACCAAAGCAGTCCTCTGTGCAGTCCCTGGCTAGCAGGGCTGAGTTTTAGGTTAATTCTTGGGTCCTACCACCACTCAGGAATCTCCAAGCTGTCTGTGCCATGCCGTCAGGATCACTCAGAATTGCTGCCAGACCACAGCTCCATCTGTCTCCTTTTTTGGTATTTTCATGCAAATTCTTCTGCTAGTTGGGGTTTAGTCCACTTCTATATCCTTCCATTCAAGCCTCAGGGGTCCAGGATTATCTTCTGTGTCTGTGTTAATTGGTTTCCCTTTTCTTTGTTGAAGAGGGTCTATGCAATCTTTCTGCCTACTCCGCCATCTTACCAGAAATTCCTTCCATATTCTTTTGATGATTCCTGCATCATTCGATATCTTGCCCATAAAAGCCTTCAGTACTTCAACTTGAGGACTGAATTTTTTTTTTTTCAGGTTTTCAGCTTGAGAAATGCTGAGTGTGTTGTTCCCTTTTGATTTTCTAACTCCACAAGTCTTTGCACATTTCATTATACTTTGTCTTCTTGAGCTGCCCTATGAAACCTTCTGTTCAGCTCTTTTACTTCATCATTTTTTCCATTCAGTTTAGCTACTCTCCATTCAAGAGCAAGTTTCAGAGTCTCTTCTGACATCCATTTTGGTCTCTTCATCTTTCCTGTCTTTTTAATGACCATTTACTTTTTGTATGTATGATGTTCTTGAGGTCATTCCACAACTTGTCTGATCTTCCGTCACTGGTGTTCAGTGAGTCAAATCTATTCTTCAGATGGTCTCTAAATTCAGGTGAGATATAATCAAGGTTTATTTTGGCTTTCATGGACTTATTTTAATTTTCTTCAGCTTCAACTTGAACTTGCATATGAGCAATTGATGGTCTATTCCACAGTCAGCTCCTGGCCTTGTTTTGATTGATAATGTATTTCTCCATTGTCTTTTTCCACAGATATAGTTGATTTGATTCCTGTATATTCCATCTGATGAGGTCCTTGTGTATAGCCACCACTTATGTTGTTGAAATAACGTATTTGCAATGAATAAGTCTTACACAATTTTAACATGAGATCTCTGGCATCATTTCTATCACCAAGGCCATATTTTCCAACTATTGATGATTATTGTTTCCAGGTTTTGCATTCCAATCACCAGAAATTATCAATACATCTTAATTGCATATTTGGTCAATTTCAGACTGCAGAAGTTGATAAAAATCTTTAATTTCTTTATCTTTGGCTTTAGTGGGTGGTGTGTAAATTTGAGTAATAGTAGTATTAACTGGTGTCCCTTGTAGGCATATGTATATTATCCTATCACTGACAGCACTGTACTTCAGGATAGATCTTGAAATGTTCTTTTTGATGATGAATGTGATTCCTCTTCAATTTGTCATTCTCAACATAGTAGATCACATGATCATCTAATTCAAAATGGTCAATATCAGTCCATTTCAGCTCACTAATGCCTAGGATATTGATCTTAATTCATTCCATTCATTTTTTTACAACTTCTAGTTTTCCTTGATTGACACTTTGTACATTCCACGTTCCAATTATTAATAAATGTTTCCAGCTATTTCTCCCCATTTTGAGTCATGCCCCATCAGCAAATTAAAATCCCAAAAGCTTTACTCCACATCAACTCTACTTTCAGGAGGGAGCTCTTTCCCAATAGTATTTTGAGTGCCCTTCAACCTGAGAGGAGCTCTGGTGGTGTAGTGCCTAAGGCATCTGACTGTTAACCAGAAGGCTGGCAGTTTAAACCCACCAGCCACTACTTGGAAGGAAGACTGGGCAATCTACTTCTGTAGTGATACTGCCTCAGAAACCCAAGGAGGAGTCACTATAAGTTGGATCTGACTCAGTGGCAGTGAGTTTGGTTTTTTGGCTTTTTCAACCTGAGGGCTTCTTCTTTTGACACTATGTCAGACAATGTTTCACTGTTATTCATAAGGTTTTCAGTGGCCAAGTTTTTCAGAAGTGGATGGCCTGGTCCTTTTTCCTAGTCTGTCTTAGTCTAAAAGCTCTGCTGAATCCTGTCCACCATGGGTGACCCTGCTGATACTTGAAATAACATTGGCCTCCAGCATCACAGCAACACACAAGGTACCACAGAACTAGAAACTGACAGGTGGATGGTGGCCATAAATGTTACAGCCTTGGAAACCCTATAGGACAGTTCTACTCTGTTCTGTATTTTCACTATGAGTTGGAACCAGTCAATGACACACAATAACAACAACAAATAACTGCCCAATACATTTTGGTTGAATAATGAGTTAAAGGAGGTGAAACTGGAATACCTAAGTAGGCATCCAGGCACTCTGGTGATGTAGTGGTTTAGTGCTCAGCTGCTAACCAAAAGATCAATGATTAGAACCCAGTAGCCACTCTGCAAGAGAAAGATGACGCAGTCTGCTTCCATAAAGACTTGCAGCCTTAGAAACCATTTGGGGCAGTTCTACTCTGTCTTATAGGTTTGCTATGAGTTGGAATCAACTTGATGGCAATGGGTTTCATTTTTTTGGTTAAATAGACATCAAAATACAAAACTGATATTTAACCAGAGTTAATTGGTTCTTGCAACCAAAGCTTCCCATTATTCATGTTTTTTCTGAGCTTTATTTAAATTCCAAAATCTAGATGTGAGCAGATCAAATCAAGGAATCTTTATCTCTCCTTTTCTAAGGCTCATTTTGATTCCACAGAAGAGAATTGCATGACAAAAAATGGTAAAAGAAAGCAGCCATGTGATGTCCTTGCACTTTTCATCTCTCATACCTACAAATTTATTAAAACAGATATCCAGGATCCTCCCATACTGGACTGTATTTTAAACTGTCTTTTTTTTTTTTTTTTACCATTTTGTATCCCTTTCTATGCCATATATTTATCCCCTTGTCAATGCCCCTACAATGTCAGATGCCCTTGAAGAGTATTTAGAGTATTAATCGCATCCCTTCTTTTCTGTGTCCCTAACTGGTGTGTTCCTGCTTTGACTGATCCCTTTTTCTTTTCTTTTAAGTTTATAAGAACTATAATGCCCCCAACATTACCAAAATGTGTGTTATGTGAGAGATGTATAGATGAAGTCTGACTGTAGAAGTCTGGGCTTCATTGGGCCTGGAGATAAATGTCTTTTTACCAGACTGAAAACAAACACCCCTAAAAGCAATAATGTTACTTGGCATTTATGCAACATTTTTCATGTTCAAATAAATTTGTAGACATTAAAGAATAAGCTGTCAGTTCTTCCCAAATGAGTATAAATACATAGTGCTGACTATAATCCTGTCCCATTCCTTGGACTTAAACAATGGACCTTGTTTATAAACTGTGACTGAACAAGATGATTTCTTATGAGCAAAAAATGGGAAGAGACAGGGGAACAAGAAGGGTGAGAAGACGAAAAAGAGAAAACTTATAATTTATCTGGTGAATATTGTGAATCTGGGATGACAATTTGGAGACAAATGTCCCAGGCTTCTGGCCTGGTTCTGCTTCCATTTATCCTAGTTGATGACTACATCGAGAAATTTCCACAGAGATTAAGACATTCCCAGAGTCTGTCCTGAAGGTGTGGTATTACATTTTTTTATGATTCTTCCTTTGTGTTACTAGCATACATCCTCATTCCAAATCAAGTGTTGCCCTGCATACCAAAGCAAATTAATTTAAAAATGACATTTGTATTTAAAAATATGTATATATGAGTGTTTGTATATTTTCACACACATATACACATCTGTACTTTTTCTTGCTGCCTACTCCACCTCATTTTTTTTATTTGGGGGTGGGGAGTAGAGATGAAGGTAAATAACAAACCAGGCCTATTAGTCTAACTCTTTGCAATGATGTGACTAGAAGGAAACTCAGTGAGATTAAGGATTGGCCTATTCTTACTTAAGAAATCATCCAATCAAAAGTAAAAATGAGCCTCCAGCTGCTCAGAGAAATTGCTGGTTGGACTTCTTAGCAGTTAGGCACCCTGTAAACTGCAAATGAAGGCAGCACATGAAGGCAGAAGCCAAAGCTATTTGAACAGCTTTTTTAAAGACCATCACACTAGTAAGTTTAGTCACCCTTGTGTGCCCTGATCCTCCCAAACACAACCAATAATCATTTCAGTCCAACCCAAGGACATCTGACATAAAAGTACAATGCCTTCAACAAGGCTTCTTTACTCACTTCTCAAACATCGTAATAATGTATATGTACCTTGTTTGTTTCCTCACTTCTAAAATGTCATAATAATGTATATGGACCCTGTTTGGTGGTTAACAGCTGTGATAGTTGAAGATGTGTCAACTTGGCTGGACTCCAGTTGTGAGTGGTGGTTCCCATGATGGATCACATGACTGCGTTCTAAGCGGCCAGTCGGCCTAGGGGGAGTTTCCCCAGGGGTGTGGCCTACTTGCAATACTATCCCAGGGACAAACTGGAAGAAC
>NW_006921615.1:8073120-8079900 GCF_000298275.1 Orycteropus afer afer
ATATATATACTTTGCTGGTTTTTGTGTTTCTCTAGAGAACCCAATCCAACACAACAGCTATCCAACAAACTATATTTATAAGTAATCATTTGATGGGTAGCCATCATGAAAGGTTTAAAAAATAGAGAGAGAGAGAGAGAGAGAACTATGGGGTTTTTCTCATAAGTGCAATAATTTCATTGCACTTAATTCATTAAGCCAACTTTTAATTTACAAAATATCAATTTATAAATTTATAAATCCAGGAATATCTTCATTTACTGCTATTTGGCCATGAACTTATATGTATTCACACATTTTTCCTTAGACATTTTATATATGTGTGTGTCCCTATTTCACTATTGGTCTATAAATCTCTTCAAGGTCAGAAAAATATTGCCTCCTACTAATCAAGGGTTTTCAAAAACTTAAACTGTAGGAATCAAAGGATCAGGAAAAGGGGAATTCAGAGAGAAAAAAATAGCAACTTAAGACTCAAAAACAAGTGAAAATTCTAAAATTTTGCTCTGTTCCCAATGTCATTGCCAGCAGCCATTTAGGTGTGTTATGATTATACTCTCAAAGTGGAGAAGGGCAATAACAAAGTGTACTCATTTAGTAAAGCTTTCAGATTTAAACATTAAAAAAAAAAAAAAAAAAAACTATCTGTAAGGCTCTTCTGCTTGTAGTTATTTCCCTCTAAATGTAATGAAACTTGAATGATCTCTTTCATCAGAAACCACTTAACCCAAGAACACAATGGCACCATGTGCAGTCATACAGCTTCACTGTAGCTTTACCAGAAGGGACCCAATTAAGCCCCAAGCTTAACTGAGGGCACAAATATAAACACAAACATGGGATGGTAAGCATTGTCACCAATGGCAGAGTCATGACAAAGCAGAGGCTACTATGGAAGGTGATCCCACAGAATGTGGAAATTATCGAACAATATCATTAATATCACATGCTAGTAAAATCTTACTGAAGATGATTCAAAAACAGTTGCAGCAGTATATTGACAGAGAACTTCCAGAAGTGCAAGTCAGAAGAGGATGTGGAACAAGGGATATCGTTGCTGATGTTAGATGGATCTTGGCTCAAAGCAAAGAATACCAGAAAGATGTTTACTTGTGTTTTATTGACTATGCAAAAGCATTTGATTGTGTGGTTCATAACAAATTGTGGATAACATTGAGAAGAACAGGAATTACAGAACACTTCATTGTACTCATGAGGAACCTGTACATAGGAGGCTGTTTTTGAACGAAACAAGACGACACTGCATGGTTTAGAGTCAAGAAGGGAGTGCATCAGGTTGTGTCCTTTCACCGTACTTATTCAATCTGGATGCTGAACAAATAATCCAAGAAACTGGACTGTATGAAGAAGAGCACAGTGTCAGGATTGAAGGAAGAATCATTAACATCCTGAGATATGCTGATGACACAACTTTGCTTGCTGATAGTGAGGATGACTTGAAGCACTTACTGATGAAGATTCAAGAATACAGTCTGCAGTATTGATTACATCTCAATATAAAGAAAACAAAAATCCTCACAGCTGGACCTATAAGCAGCATCACGATAAATGGAGAAAAGATTGAAGTTGTCAAAGACTTCACATTGTTTGGTTCTACAATTGACACCAAAGGAAGCAGCAGTCAGGACATCAGACAATGTATAGCACTGGGAAAATCACCTGCAAAGGATCTCTTTCAAGTGCTGAAGAGCAAAGATGTCTCCTTGAGGACTAAGGTGCACCTGAAACAAGCCATGGTATTTTCAGTCGCCTCATATGCATGTGAGAGCTGGACAATGAATTAAGGAAGACCAAAGAAGAGTTGATGCTTTTGAGTTGTGGTGTGGTGTTAGTGAAGAATGCTGAAAGTCCCATGGACTGCTAAAAGAACTAACAAATCTGTCCTGGAGGAAGTGCAGCTGGAATGCTCCTTGGAAGCGTGAATGTCTTACATACTTTGGTCATGTTGTCAGAAGGGACCATTCACTGGAGAAGGATGTTATGCTTAGTAAGGTGGAGGGTCAATGAAAAAAGGGAAGGCCCTCAACAAGATGGATTGACACATTGGCAGCGGTGATGGGCTCAAGTGTAACAAGGATCATGGAGCTGGCACAGGACTGGGCGGTGTTTCATTCTGCTGTATGTAGGGTTGCTATGAGTTGGAGATGACTCGATGGCACCTAACAACAACAGCAACAACTCTGGAAGTCTAGAGTAGAGTGTACATTTTTAGGGCTGTCTTCCTGGTCAGAGCGAAGAATGGTGGCTTCTTAGAATTGCACCAGACTGGCTTAAATGGGGATGATGGAGATGAGACTGGTAAAAGAATCATCAGTATCCAAAACAGAACAACGAAAAAACTCAGCTCTAGAAGTAGTAAGAAAATTCCAAGTATTATTTTGTAAACTTCCAAATTTGTTCCTGTGCTTAGTATCTAGTTCATAGAAGCAGGAATCTCTTGTATTGTTGGCCACCACTAGAATTTTCCCAGAAGACTGTATCTATTTTACTTGTAGGAAAAACCAAATAGAGTCATAGATTGAGTAAAGTCTGCATAAACTTGAAGACAGGATGGAGAAAACAACTTCAAGTTATTCTTAAGTGGTTTTTGAAGAGGAATAATGTAGATAGGAGGCCACAGGCTTTGTGTTAGGTACCTGGTTTTTTAATTTAGTGGTTGTTACTTAGGACATGTTATCTGGGCTGCAGATGTATCTTCTGTAAAATGGGGTGAAATGTTGTTGAATTCATGTGGCTGTAGAGTTATAAATTAGATAATGGACAGAGCATTTGGCATTCCTTATCCTAGATTGTTTATTACTAGGTTTGTCATTTCTTATGCCTCCTTAATGGATGTATTTCTTTGGTCCCAAATCTACATCTATTCCTTACTCATTGACAATCTCATTATTTGACATTTTACATTTATGACAATAGTAAAAAATCTACTTCTCAATATTTTGCACATTAATGACATACATACTGCTGTAAGAGTAATGCTGGCTGTGATGGTGAAGGTTATCAATGAGACTAGGCCATGATTTTCAATGGTTTGGCAGTTATGTAATGATGCAATCTGGCTGTTATGAAATGATGTAGTCATCCTCCATTTTGTGATCTAATGTGGTCATCCTCTATTTTTGCATAACACCACTTTTTATATAATGACCTGGTCTTTGGAACCTAACCATGTTGATACATGAGGAATGGGTATATTTCTTTAATGTAATTGTATTTTAAGCATTCCTGGTATAAGTTTTATTTTCAGCAAAATATTTACACCTCCTTGTTCTACCTCCTTGTTCCCAGGTCAAGTGGAGTGGCTGTGAAGATGCGCACACTATATCTCAGGAACAGTGAGAATTTTGGAGTTGGGTTAATATTGTTTCTACTAGAGGCAATGTCACTCTACCTTTATACTGTGGTAGGGCAAAGGGTGGAGAAAACAAACACAGAGGAATCTCCCATCATAAGCCTTGTCCCAAACACAGAGGAAGGTAGAAAGCAGAAAATAGTATTAGATTATTACATTTTAGAAGTAGACAGCTCATTGCTGAAAATTACATAAAGATAATATTTTTCAATAGTAAAAAAAACAAACCCAACTCACTGCCATCAAGTTGGATCCAACTCATAGCGACCCCTCCTTCGGTTTCCAAGACTTTCTCACTACAGAAGTAGATTGCCCAGTCTTCCTTCTGAGGAGTGGCTGGTGGGTTTGAACCACCAGCCTTCTGGTTAGCAGTCAAATGCCTTGTGCACTATGCCACCAGAGTTCCTATTTACTGAGCATTTACTATGATGCCAGATTCTGTCCTACATTAAAACTTGAAACTGGCAAAACCCTCAGAAGTAGATACTGTTGTTATCTCTACTTTATAGATGAGGAAACAGAGGGTCAGAGAGATTAAGCGACTTGCCCAAGATTGTGCTACTACCAGGTGAAAGAGCCAATTCTAATCCAGGAAGTCAGGTTCTAGAGTTCATCTGAGTAACTACTAGGCTATGCTGACATGCAACTACAGAAACATTTTCTACTTAGATGGAAAACAAAACAAAATCAAAACCAAAAGCAAACATATAAACAAAAATATAAGGAAATACCTCCTTAGAGATTTTTCTGAAATATTTTTAAATATATGGAAGTCATAGTACTCCAGGCAGTGATCACAGTTCTGTTTGGGTTCGGGCTTGCAGACGTCTAACATTGAGATGGTGCTTGCTAGTGTTGGGAATGCGAAGAGGGAAGGAAGACATAAGTGCTTGAAAAGATGAAAGACAAGCTATCATAGAATAGGCTGGACTGAGGTTCCATAGGATTTTTTTCAGTGTAAGCAGGCTCCAGGAATTAACAGAGTACTAACTGAGAAATTTCAACAAACAGATGCAACCCTGAAAGCACTCACTCATCTATGCCAAAAAAAATTTGGAAGACAGCTACCTGGCCATCTGACTGGAAGAGATGCAAATTTGTGCTCATTCCAAAGAAAGGTGGTCCAACAGAATGCAGATATTATCGAACAATATCATTAATATCATGTGCAAGTAAAATGTTGCTGAAGATAATTCAAAAATGATTGTAGTAGTACCTCAACAGGGAACTGCAAAATTCAAGCTAGATTCAAAAGAGGGTGTGGAATGAAGGTTGATGTCAGATGGGTCACAGCTAAAAGCAGAGAATACCAGAAAGATGGTTGTTTGTGTTTTATTGACTTTGCAAAGATATTCAAGCTATATAACACCACTTTTGATAAAATTAAGTAATTAAATAAATTTAATAAGGTATTGAGTAAAGTAGTAAGATAGATTTTCCTCTGTGGCATATGAATGGAGCTGATGGAACTTTCAAAAGATGCAAGAAAAGGATTCAAGTGGTATAATATCACAAGAGTTAAGTGTGTAGTCTCCCTTAAAGCACCTGCTTTCAAGGATAACACCCATTCAAGTGACTAAATTTTGCTACTTTAAAAAACACCAGAAATACTTTGTTGTTAGGTGTTGTTATGTGCTGTCGAGTTGGACCTGACTCATAGTGACTGCTCCTTGGATTTCTGAGGCAGTATCACTACAAAAGTAGACTGCCCAACCTTTCTTCCAAGGAGTGGCTGGTGGGTTTGAACTGCCAGCCTTCTGGTTAGAAGTCAAGTGCCTTAGGTACTATGCTACCAGAGCTCCCAGAATTACTTTAGTCATACAGTATACTCTTGAAATAGATCTATTATAACTCAATACCAGAACTAGCTTCTCTAAGTGCAACACCTTCCTAACCAGTCTGTGATAGGTTTTTGATGGGTCAACCAGGCTAGGCTATAGTATCAGTAATTCAAACAAGTACTAATCTAGATGTTACATGTGAAGAGATTTTGAAAATGTAATTAAAGTCCCTATTAATTAACTTTAAATAAGAAATAGTAGTCTGGGCAGTCAAGAAATCAAACATCAAGATGGCAGACTAGGCAGAAAGACTGCACAGATCCTCTTCAACAAAGAACAGGGAAACCAAATAACACAGACACAGAAGATAATCCTCTACCCCTGAGCCTTGAAGAGAAGGATATAGAAGTGGACTAAACCCCAACAAGCAGAAGAATTTTTGTGAAAATACCAAAAAAAGGAGACAGATGGAGCTGCGGTCTCGCAGTGATCCTGAGCCATCCTGACGGCACAGATAGCTTTGAGATTCCCAAGTGGTGGTAGGACCTAAGAATTAACCTAAAAGTCACCCTGCTAGTCAGGGACTGCACAGAGGACTGTGTACTGCGGCTGGGGAATAAACGGAGAAGGTAAAGAGAAAGGTGGGCTGAGCTGTGGACTTTTGCTGGTCTGGAGGTGCCGCCATTTTGAAGGTTTAAAAACTGGCTTGACTATTTTGGATATTTAAAGAGACAGTGCTCTAGCAGATTCCTGGGGCTTAAGAACACGTTCTGCTTTCCAGCAACCCCAAGGACACTTGGGACCTACAAGACTGACAAGGTACGACATTCCTCTTGTTACTCTTGGTGAACGGAGGTGCGGCCATCCTCCACTCTCACCTACCTTCTGGGCTTACAGGAAGTCCATCACAGTCTGTGTGCTCAGAAGGAGCCTGGGTGCCCTGCCCTGTCCTCTGCCGATTTTTTATTTTTAGTTTTTTTCTCCTTTTTTATTTTTATTTTTCGCTTTCTTTTTCTGGTGATTAGTTTGCTTGTATTTATCTGTTTTAAATCAACTAATTTATTAATACTTTTGTCCTTTTTATTATTATTCTTAATCTTCCCCTCCCAGGTCCTAGTTTTCAGCATTTTTTCTTTTCCCTGTGCCTGGTTGAAATTTTTATTTATTTTTTTAATTTAAGGTTGTTCCCCCCCTCTTTTTTCTTGTGGTTAACCCTATTCCTTGATTTTCTTTGTGCATTTTTCCCATTTTTTTCTTTTTCATTTATTATTTTCCTTCTCTACTTTTTTTTTTCTTAGTGCCCTATCCCCAGATATTGCAGATTTTCTTGTTTTTTCTTCTTTTTTCCCCCCTTTTTTCTTTCTTTGGTTACTGTTCCTGTGTGACTACATGGTGTGCTTTTCGTCCATGGGATTTTAGTTTTTTGATGGTTATTTAATTGTAATTTGTGTCTAATTGAGTGGGAGAAAACAACAGTCTCATAAGACACAACCACACCCACACCTACTGCAACTTCACTTACTGAGCGAGAGCCACTACCTCCTTCTCCACCAACGGGCCAATGATAAAAAACCACCAAGAAGAGCCTGAATCACCCTTGGCTGCTCTTCACAAACAGTTAACAGA
>NW_006921615.1:8082609-8088493 GCF_000298275.1 Orycteropus afer afer
TGTGGTAAACTGTGGTAAATGACATGAGACAAAGAATATGTGAACTGCTGTATGGAAAGTGAATTTTCTCTGTAAATCTTCACCCAAATCACAATAAAAAAAATAATAATAAAATAAAAAAGAAATAGTAGTCTGGTGGTCTTGACTTAATCAGAAGGCCTTAATAGTAAGCCTGAGGCTTTCCTGAGAGAAGAAACTCCACCTGGGACAACAGCTTCAGCCTGGGCCCATAGAGTTCTAGTCTGCTCGTGATCTTCTGTGCCCGACTACCTACCCTATGGACTTCAAATTTTCTTAGCCAGCCCCCACAATCGCCCAAGTCAATTCCTTGCAATACATCCACTTATATTTTTTTAATATAATAATGGTTATATGTACTATAATAAATTTAAATACATATATTAAAAATCTACTGGTTCTGTTTCTGTAGTTGAACCCTAACTGATCAACAATTTACTTTATGAGTTGACAAATCAGTTCTCTTAGGGGGAGGTACTATAAATTAATTGCATAAACACCAATGGTAGAAATGTTATTTAAGCTGAAAGCAAAGCATGCTACTAACTGGCTGTTTATAAAATGATAGTTCTTATAACTGCAGAAGCCTTGGCTCCTAATCTTACTCTACATGGCTTTGGACCAGGGATTATTTTTCTGGGATCTACAACTTCCTAAACTTGTATGTAAAAATATTCAAGTCCATAGATCTCATGAGATTCTCAAAGAAATGCAATTCCTCTCAAAATACTAAGAAAATTGCCACCTATTCTGAAGAATATTTAATTATCTGTACTTACCTTCCCAGTGATTGCGCACATACTGTGAATGAACAGTTGACTCTAGCTACTTGCCTTGCTCCAAAATTACTCCTGATATTTTAGAGACTTTTTCTTTTTCTTTTTTTTTTTTTTTTTTTTGAGAAAGGGGAGCAGGCCACTTGTAATTAGTAGTGGAAATTCAGTTTGTGTATTTACATGATAACAAGTCCATAAACAGATGATGAGATAATCCCATCTAAGAACAAGACACATTAGTCTCAAATAGTCAAGAAATTCATTGATGCAGAAAATACAATTTATGTTGTCTTCAGTTCATTTTGAGGCTTTAGCAAAATTAAATAATGAGAGAATCTCAAAATGATTTTTAAAATTGCTAAATATTATTAAGTTCTATTGTGTGAAGATATTTGAACTTTATACATAAAAAACCAATAAAGTCTAAACTCACATTGAGCACCTATATTAGGTCTTTTGACAAATTAGGAGATCATTTCTCATAATACATAAGAACAATTATTTTCTGTCATCTTATTCAGCATCTTAGTTGTTGTCGTTATGTGCCGTTAAGTTGGCCTCAATTCATAGCGACCCCTCTTGGGTTTCCAAGGCAGTATCACTACAGAAGTAGATTGCCCAACCTTCCTTCTGAGGAGAGGCTGGTGGGTTTGAACCGCTGGCCTTCTGGTTAGCAGTCAAGTGCCTTAGGCACTATGCTACATCTTAGAGTAGTCACAAATTTCCTAGTTTTCTTTCTCAATTTGGTCAGACCTTTTCAACCTACTCCTACCATTCTATGCAATTTCTAATTGGTGGAATTCCCTTGAAAGCCTGGCACCTTTTCTCTCTAGGTAATCTCATCTATTCTAATGGTTTTAAATGCCAACATTTGCTAAACTACACATGCTAACTACCTCAATTTTTCTTTCTAACACAAGCTATCCATTTAAACTCTATCCAATTGTCTTTGACATCTTCCTTTGAATAAATCACTAAAATCTCAAATTCTTCATGTCCAAAAACAAATTCTTAATGTCCCTCTCAAACAATTCCTCTTTTAGTCCTTCCCATCTTCACAAAATTACATCACCTTCAATCAAACTGACAACAGCAACTCGAAAGACTGTTGTTGTTGTTGTTGTTATGTGCCATCGAGTCAAACCCAACTCATAGCAACCCCTCCTTGGGTTTCCGAGGCAGTATCACTACAGAAGTAGGATTGCCCAACCTTCCTTCCGAGGAGTGGCTAACTCGAAAGACTAGATAAGAAAATTTCTGGGCACTGAGTTTATGTTAATGGAGGAGAAACAACTTGGAAAAGAAGGGTGAGAATTGTTGCACAACTCAAACAATGTAATTAATGTCATCGAATTCTAAGTGTAGAAATGGCTGAGTTGATGTATGTCCTCCTGTGTTTATTCTCAAAAACAAAAATAAACTATTTTTTTTTTTAAATTGCATCACTTTCACCCAGTAGCTCAAGTTAGAAAACTCAGTATTAGACCCAATTCCCCCTTTTCCCTCACCCTCTATCTCCTGCCATTACTACCTCACAATAATACCTCCACTCAACCCAAAACCAGAACTAGCTCCTATAAGTGCAACACCTTCCTAACCAGTCATTTTATGTCAACTTCCACCACTGTAGCAGAAGCCATCAGTACCATTAGGCATGTGTTCTGGTTGTGCCACTCTGACAAGAATATAACACAAATGGGATGGCCTTAATAAACAGGAGTTTATTTTTACAATTTGGAGGCTTTAAGTCCAAGTTCAAAGTGCCAGGCTCTAGGGACTAGGTATAAACCCCTCAGCCTTAGGGTCCAGCTCTGCCTCCTGCTCCTGGCCCACTGGAGCTAGAGGCATTTCTTCACTCAGACAGCTGCTGGCTGCTGAGGCTGAGAAGCCCAAGGTTGACAAGTCAAAAGGCACAGTCCCAATGTTACCAAACCACACAGCGCCATTAAGTCCATTTTAAGTCCCAAGGTTGGCAGAGCATCCAAGCATGCCATAAACTGAACATTCCCCAAGACTTCTCCTTATATACAGGAAGCAGACTTCATCCCAAAGTCAGATACTCAGCTGCTGACAGTAAATTCCACCATGGAGTTGATTACCAGTCTCATCATGAGGAAAACTACATCCAGCTGCCCAGCCACTCAACCAGGCCCAGCCAAGTTGACACAAAAACATAACCACCACAGCATGGTTCTCAGAGAAGCAGAAAAACACTTCAAAAACATAGATTACATTTCTCCTTTGCTTAAACCCTCCAGTAGTTTCCTTCCTCACTTTAGAATGAAATCCCAACATCTGACCATCAGCAAAAAGGCTATGGCATGATTTGGGCCCTACTCTTCTCTCTTCTCACCCACAAGGGTCTTCTTTGAGCTACTCACACTCTACTCAAGGCCTTTTTTGCCTTGTTATTATTGTGTTCCATACAATCAGCTCATTGTGACTCTATATAACAGAGTAGAACCACCCCATAGGGTTTCCTAGGCTATAATCTTTTTTTTTTTTTCAATTTTTATTGTGATTTGGGTGAAACTTTACAGAACAAATTCATTTTCTATACAGCAGTTCATACACATTTTGTTTCATGACATTGACTTCAATTCCCCACAATGTAACAAGCTCTCTTCCCACTTCCTCCTTGTAGTTACCTCTTCCCTGCGTCCTTCCCTCCCATGCACTCCTGTGCCCCAAACTGTCTCCCTGTGAAAACACTGCCCTTCTGTTCTCCCATGATTGATCTCTCCAAGGAGTGTATCTACCTGATGTAAATGTTCACCCCATAGGCCTGTCTATTGTTTGGCTGAAAGCCACAGGAGTGAGTTCAGTTCCAGACCTGAAGGTAACTAGGGGCCTTCGTCTCAGGGTCTCACCAGGCTCTATCAGACCAGCAAAACTGCTTTTTTTTTTTTGATGATTTTGAGTTTTGTTCCACATTTTTCTCCCACTCTGTCCAGGATCTCTTGCACCAATCCCCCTCCAAGTGTTTGACAGTTGTAGCTAAGTTCTCCCTAAGTTTAAAACATTCTGCTCTATATTGATTTTGACTTGACTTCCTCTCCATATGGAAGTTTTGTAATTATTCTTTATTCCCTCTATTTGATTTGTAGCTGGTATCGTTTACAGATTTACTCTGCTGGTTCTCTATTTTCCATTATGTAAGCTTATTTTAGAATTATTTTCCTGGGTTGCTTTCTGAATTGTCACAGTCTTAGTCTTAGGTTGCTGTCTTCTGTTGTTGGTTTTCTGTTGGAAGGATTTGCTTTACCATTTCTTGTAGGGTTGGTATGGTTTTTACAAATTCCCTTAATTTCTGTTTGTTCAGGAATGTCTTGATTTCACCATTTTATTTGAGGGACAGTTTTGATGGATATATCATTTTTTAAATACATTTTATTGAAATATAATTATGTAAAGTGAAATACACAAAACTAAAGTGACATGGGTCAATGCAATTCATTTCTTTATTTTTTTGCAGTGTTCCCTCCCCACCCCCTCCCACCCCTGGTAACCAACAAATAAAGTTTCCTTCCATATATAAACCTTTCCTTGAGTTTTTACAATAATGAACTAATACTATATTTGTCCTTTTGTGATTGACTTATTTCACTCAGCATAGGTCCTCCAAGTTCATCCATGTTATGTGGTGTTTTGCAGATTCTACATTATTCTTTAGTGTTGCATAGTATTCTATTGTGTATATGTACCATAGTTTGGTTATCCATTTTTCTGTTGATGCGCACATAGGTTGTTTCCATTTTTTGCTATTGTAAATAGCGCTGCAATGAACATGGGTGTGGATATATCTGTTCTTGTCCTGGCTCTCACTTCTTTAGGATATATACCTAGTAATGGGATTGCTGGGTCAAATGGTATTTCTAATTCCAGCTTTTTAAGGAATCAGCATACTGTTTTCCATGGTGGTTATATCATTTTACAGTCCCACCAGCAGTGTATGAGAATCCCAATCTGTCCACATCCTCACCAGCTTTTGTTATTTTCTGTCTTGTTGAACACTGCTATTAATGCTGGAGTGAGATGATATCTCATTGTTGTTTTGATTTGTATCTCTCTGATGGCTAATGGTCATGAGTATTTCTTCATGTATTTGCCGGCCTGCTGAATACACTCTTTGGTGAAGTGTCTATCCATATTTTCTGCCCATTTTTTAACTGGATTGTCATTCTTTTTGTTGTTGAGATGTTGGAGTTGTCTCTTAATATTAGAGATAAGTCCCTTGTCAGATATGTAATTATTGACAAGTATGAACTTGTTGGTGTCATTTTGTTATGTGCTTTTGCATGGTGTTTCTGATTTCTTTGTTCCATACAATTTTCTGTGCTGACTCATTTTGTTTATGAATCATGTTATACTTCCTTCATTGCTATTGTTTGTGCTGGTCTTCTCTTTTATTTTGATATGAAGGTTTCTCATTTTTCTTTGAGGTTACCCTGTAATTTATAATTTTCTTCCCAGGTTTAGAACAGTTTGTTCTATCTTGCAGTTGTCTTGACTTGCAGTTGTCTTGACTTCTCTACCATTTGTTGTTATGTGCCGTCGAGTCGGACCCGACTCATAGTGACCCCTCCTTGGGTTTTTGAGGCAGTATCACTAAGGAAGTAGATTGCCCAACCTTCCTTCTGAGGAGTGGTTGATGGCTTTGAACCACTAGCCTCCTGGTTAGCAGTCAAGTGCCTTAGGCACTATGCCACCAGAGCTCCCTTCCCTACCATTTAGAAGTTCTGTAACTACACAATTTTTTTCCCCTCTTTTTGTTTTGTAATTGTCTTCATTTGCCATCTGATATCTCTAGTTCCCTGTTAACAATCTTGTAGGCTTATTTACGTTGGATACTTCCATAACTGGTTGGTTTCTGGGTTATGTCATCATGTGTATTAATGGTCAGTTGCTGTTTGCTGTTGTTGGTTCTCTGTCCAAAGGACTTCCTTTAGCATCTCTTGTAAGGTTGGTCTGGTTTTAACAAATTCCTTTAATTTCTGCTTATCTGGAAATCTCCTAATTTCACCATCATATTTGAGGGACAGTTTTGGTTGGAAATTTTGGTTGGAAATTTTTCTCTTTCAGGGTTTTAT
>NW_006921615.1:8089143-8090914 GCF_000298275.1 Orycteropus afer afer
GTCAGAGAGATGCAAATCAAAACAACGAGATACCATCTCACTTCAGCACTAATGGCAACATTCAACAAGACAGAAAATAACAAATGCTGATGAGGATGTGGACAGATTGGGACTCTCGTGGATATATTCTCATCTTTCAAAATATCAGGGAAATTCTCTTCCAACAAATCTTCGACAATTTTCTTTGTGGTTTTATTTGTCTCTTTCTGTTCTGGAATTCCAGTTACAAGTAAGTTATTCCTTTTGATGGTATCCCACATGCACCTTAGGCTTTCTTCATTTTGTTTTGATCTTTTTTCTGATTGGTCTCTTTCCAAAGAAGTATTGAGGTATTTGTTTTCAATCTCACTAATTCTGTCTTCCATTGATTCAATTCTACTCCTTTGCCTATTTGATTGTTATCTATTTCTGAAAATTTAGTATTAATCTTCTGGATTTTAGATTTTGTATCATTTCTAATTTTTCATTTATTTTGTCATTTTGTTCTTATATTATCTTCCTAAATTGTTCTAGGGTTTGTCTGTGTTCCTTCATTTTGTCAGTGTTTTCCTTGATCTGTCTCTTAGTGTATTGAAGGTACCTAAATATAATTCTTTTTAACTCCTTATCAGGGAATTCCAATGATGTTTCTTTCTCAAGGATGTGTTTTGGGTCTGTATCCTGGTCCCTTGTTTCTCCTGCTTTATCTTGGTTCTTTGTGTGGACTGTGATGCTCTGTTGTCTCTGAGACATTGTGACATTTTTGTGTTTATATTTAATTGGTGACTGTATATTGGAGAGACTTACTCATGATTTTCATTTTCTTTGTTTTGTTTGGATGCTATCTACATAAGCAGAGTACTGTCCTCCTCTACTCACTAGTTGGCAGCACTTATACACTTACCACCTCTCTCCTTTCCTGTTGTCAGCCTCCCATATGCCTCTGCCATCCTTGGCAAATGGAGCCTATTCTTAGGTCCCTGGACTCTAATGAGAATGCTGTAACTTTAAAATCCAAAATGGCCACCACCTGTAAACATTCAAAATGACTGCACCCTCTGGACAGCTGAAAGTCTATAGCTCAGGTTGTCTCCCTCCTTGCTGTTTCCTTTCCTCATCATAAGCCACCAGCACAGTTGTCCCTGAAGCCCTTGGCAACCAGGGCTTATCTTCAGATCAATTTTCAGGTCCCAACACCACTTGGAAATATTCAGGATGTTGGTCCCATCAGAGTAGCTGAGAGTCCGTAGCTCTGACCACCACTGTACTCACTGTTTTCATTCAGGTTTTTCCACTAGTTGGTGCCTAATCCAGTTTTATGTACTTCCTTTCAAAGCTCAGGGTTCCGGGATTATCTTCTGTATCTCTGTCAATTGATTTCTCTTCCTTTGTTGAAGGGGGTCAGTGTAGCTTGACTGCCTATTCCGCCATCTTACTGGAGGTCTGGATATCTCATTCTTGATTGGCTTTTTTTTTTTCTTTCATGATTTTGTATCTGTGATACATTGGCTTCTTGCCTGCATGGTTTCTGCTGAGAAAGCAGAGCTTAATCTTATTGGTTGCTCTTTGTAGCTAACATTCTGTTTTTTCCTGATCTATTCTCACAATTCTTTCTTTGTCTTTGGTTTTGGAAAGTTTGACTATGATATATGTTGGGGAGTTTCTCTTTGGGTCTATTGAGCTTCTTGGATGGATATCTTTTCATCTTTCATTATATTGGGGAAGTTTTCTGTTAGCAAGTCTTCCACAATTTTTTCAGTGAGTTGTTGTTGTTTTTTTTTGGTCTCCAAAA
>NW_006921615.1:8091402-8098083 GCF_000298275.1 Orycteropus afer afer
TGTTAATTATCACTGGTGACTGGAATGCAAAAGTTGGAAACAAAGAAGAATCACTGGTAGTTGGAAAGTTTGGCCTTGGTGACAGAAATAATGCTAGGGATCGCACGATAGAATTTTGCAAGACCAACAACTTATTCATTGCAAATACCTTTTTTCAACAACACAAACAGTGGCTATACACATGGACTTTGCCAGATGGAATACACAGGAATCAACTGACTACATCTGTGGTAAGAGGCAATGGAAAAACTCAATATTTTCAGCCAAAACCAGGCTAGGAGCTGATTGTGGAACAGACCATCCACTGCTCACATGCAAGTTCAACTTGAAATTGAAAACAATTAAAACAAGAGCCAAAATATGACCTTGAAAATATCCCTCTTGAATTAAGAGACCATCTAAAGAATAGATTCAATGCTTTGAATACCAATGACTGAAACCTAGAATAACTATGGGATGACATCAAGAACATCACCCATGAAGAAAACAAGAGGTCATTAAAAAGATGAGGAAAAAAGAAAAGAACAAAATGGATAACATAAGAGACTCTGAAGCTTGCCCTTGAGTGGAGAGTAGGCAAAGCAAATGGAAGAACTGACAAGATAAAAGAGCTGAAGAAGATTTCAAAGAGCAGCTGAAGCAGACAAAACCAATTACTATAATGAAATGTGCAAAGACTTGGAGTTAGAAAACCAAAAGGGAAGAAGACGCTTGGCATTTCTCAAGCTCAAAGAACTGAGGAAAAAATTTAAGCCTCGAGTTGCAATACTGAAAGATTCTATGGGCAAAATATTGAATGATGCAGGAAGAAAAGAAAAAGATGAAAGGAATACACAGAGTCCCTGTACCAAAAAGAACTGGTAGATCTTCATCCATTTCAGGAGGTGGCATATGATCAAGAACCAATGATATTGAAGGAAGTTGATGGTGCACTGAAGGAATTGGAAAAGAAAAAGATGAAAGGAATACACAGAGTCCCTGTACCAAAAAGAACTGGTAGATCTTCATCCATTTCAGGAGGTGGCATATGATCAAGAACCAATGATATTAAAGGAAGAAGTCAAAGCTGCACTGAAGCAACTGCCGAAGAACAAAGCTCCAGAAATTGATGGAATACCCATTGAGATATTTCAACAAACGGATGCCCCACTGGAGGCACTCACTCGGTTATGCCAAGAGATTTGGAATGTGGCCAGCTGACTAGAAGAGATCCATATTTGTGCCCATTCCAAGGAAAGGTGATCCCACAGAATGTGGAAATTATTGAACAATATCCTTAATATTGCATGCAAGTAAAATCTTATTGAAGATAATTCAAAAACAGTTCCAACAGTATACTGACAGAGATCTTCAGAAGTGCCAGCTGGATTCAGAAGAGGATGTGGAACAAGGGATATCATTGCTGATGTCAGACAGATCTTGGCTCTAAGCAAAGAATACCAGAAAGATGTTTACTTGTGTTTTATTGACTATGCAAAAAGCATTTGATTGTGTGGATCATAACAAGTTGTGGATAACATTGAGAAGAATGGGAATTCCAGAACACTTAATTGTACTCATGAAGGACCTGTACATAGACCAGGAGGCTGTTGTTTGAATGGAACAAGGGGACACTGCATGTTTTAGAGTCAAGAAGGGAGTGTGTCAGAGTTGTGTCCTTTTACCATACTTATTCAATCTATATGTTGAGCAAATAATCCAAGAAGCTGGGGTATATGAAAGAGAACGTGGCATCAAGATTGGAGGAAGAGTCATTAACAACCTGCGATACACAGAGGACATAACTTTGCTTGCCAAAAAGTTAGGATGACTTGAAGCACTTATTGATGAAGATTCAAGAACACAGTCTGTAGTACAGATTACATCATTATAAAGAAAAGAGTTCCACAAAAATCCTCACAACTGGGTCTATAAGCAGCATCATGATAAATGGAGAAAAGATTGAGGTTGTCCAAGACTTCATATTGCTTGGTTCTACAATTGAGGCCAATGGAAGCAGCAGTCAGGACATCAGACTACGTATAGCACTGGGCAAGTGGGCTGCAAAAGACCTCTTTCAAGTGCTGAAGAGCAAAGATGTCTCCTTGAGGACTAGGGTGCACCTGACACAAGCCATGATATTTTCAATCGCCTCATATGCATGTGAGAGCTGGACAATAAATGGGGAAGACAGAAGAGGAATTGATGCTTTTGAGTTGTGGTGCTGGTGAAGAATGCTGAAAGTGCCATGGACTGCTAAAAGAATTAACAAATCTATCCTGGAGGAAGTGCAGCAGCAATGCTCCTTGGAAGTGAGGATGGCCAGACTTTGTCTCACCTACTTTGGTCATGTTGTTAGAAGGGACCATTCCCTGGAGAAGATTGTCATGCTTGGTAAGGTGGAGGGTCCATGAAGGAGGGGAAAGCCCTCAACAAGATTGATTGACACAGTGGCTACGGCAACAGGCTCAAGTATAGCAGGGATCGGGGAGCTGGCGCATGACCGGGCGGTGTTTCCTTCCACTGGGCATAGGGTCGCTATGAGTCGAAGACTACTTCATGGCACCAAACAACAACAACAAAGGGAAATTGAGGGAGCTCTGGTTCAAACCCACCAGCCACTCCTTGGAAGGAAGGTTGGGCAATCTACTTCCATAGTTTTAGCGCCTAGTCGCTATGAGTCAGATCCAACTCGAGGGCAGTGAGTTTGGTTTGGTTTTTTTTAAGGGAAATTGAAGGGGAGGGTCTTTTGTAATTATGGTCAGGTGGTAGCCCTGGGAGCAGATGAGTGTAGCAGAAACCACATCCCACAGGTGTGTACCTGCAGGTTGCAGGAATTAAGCACCAATATTACCAGCCAGTTGAAAAAGCTGCAGGTGTTTGCCTGTTTTGCTGAGTGAGAAGGATCAATCATGATGACTGATTAATCATGAGGAGGCAGAGACAGCTACAGCCTTTGTGTCTGTCAGGAGTCAACTGATTGCTGCAGGTGGCTACCCTACTTACTTGTCCTCCAGTTTGGTGGTGGGGAGAGGGTTTGCTCCTATTTGCAGGGAAGCTCTAATTTTTGGCACATAGAGTCTGACTCACCAATCGTGATTCACTGGCATGGCTCTTGCTCTCTTCAGGGCAGACCAAACTCCTGCCTAGACTCTAGTGAAAAGCCACCCTGGTACTCTCTTCTCTAACCACCCCACCACAGGCTTTTCAGTTTGAAGAGGTGGGAGGTGCTTGGTGCGAGTAAGCCTGCTGCATTTCAGGAAAAGACTGCAGAGTTGTGCCTCTGTTTCAGTGAGAACGTTCCTTCAGTCCCTTAGGCACTGAGTGAGTGATTTTTCAGGTCCTGACTCAGGCCTTAGTGTGGTGGGAGCTCTGGTGGCCTACCGCTTAAGTCATTTTACTGCTAACCATAAGACTGACGGTTCAAACCCACGTCACTCCTCAGAAGGAAGGTTGGGCAATCTACTTCTGTAGTGATACTGCCTCAGAAACCCAAGAAGGGGTCACTATGAGTGGGACCTCACTCGATGGCAGTGGGTTTGGTTTTTGTTTTTGACTTAGGCTGGTAAAGGTCCAGGGGTCGGGGTTAGTAGGAGATGGGCTTCAGAGCCCTTTGTCCCTTTCTGGCCCCAATCCAACTGAGCCAGAGAGCATCCCAAGTCCAGCTTCTTCAACCGCCCCAACACAGGGTTTTCACCAAAGCCGGCTGAGTTTAACTTCCTTTCACGCTCCCTCCTCTCTCCCCTCTCTGTGGCCCTCTGGGTCGCCCTGAGGCTTCTCTCCCAGCTCCTACAAGTCTGTTACTCACCTTGAATTCCTCCGCTTCTGGCTACACAGTGTCCTTATTGTTGGGTTTTTTTCCTCCTCATCATGGTAGTCTCTACTCAAGATACTTCCACTTAGGACGGTTCTGCCTCCTCTCTCCTCAATCACTAATCTTCGCTCATTTCCCATTCCAATCAGCGTTCAATCTCATCTCTAACTTCTCATTTGATGCCCAGAATTCCAGGAACATCATCTGTATCTGTTTCACTCAGTTTTTTAGATTGATGAGGGAATTGGCGGATTTTGCTAACAGGATGCCATCTTGTCTTCTATCCATACCCTATTGCTTATTCTTCTTTACCTATTTGTTTCCTTCACTGTATTTATCATAATTTCTATTCTTTTACTTGGTTTTCATTGTTTACTATGTTGTTATGTCCATGAAGACAGTAATATTCAGGGAATATAAAAAGCACTTAGCACAACCCCTGGATCCAGTATTTGTGAAATGAATGCGTGACTGCAGCAGTATACATACTGCTGTAAAGACCCACCCTCTTAGTTTTTCAAACAACAGTCTACATGTATTTGAGTGTTTTGTTTTGGTTTTCTTGGGCTACAAAAAAAAAAAGGACATGAAAGCATTATCTTGTCAGGTTATTAATGCCAGACTCATTGACCTAGTCTCATAACATGGGACTTTTAGCTATTTATTCAACTATTTTTTTGCTACTATGTCTTATATTCCTATTCTTCAGGCCTCTTCTTAATGTACATACATATATGTACATAATATACTCGTGTTGTTTATGAATGGCAAATTTATCATTATTTATTATTATTTTTTTGTGGCAGTTACTGAAACTATTTCCCATGAATCAAGACAACACTTAAATTTGGGGTCACATGTTAATTTGGGTGAGAGGTGGGACAGTATGGAAAGAATCTGTAACCAGCATGGTGACACTAAGGAAAGGACACTGAAACGTGCACTTATGTGCAGGCAACAGAGACAAATACTATTACATGCACAATAATGCATTATCACTAGCACCGAACACCAGGCTACAGATAAATGCATAGACAGGTGAGATCGCAGGAACACAGGAATATACCCTGGACCAAGCATAGATTTGACTGATGATAATCTTACATATGCAGTTGTGCTGCAAAATTAGCCACTACATTACAGAAGCAATAGAACACCAAAACCAAACCAAACTCACTACCGTGAAGTCAGATCCAACTCACAGCGACCCCTCCTTGGGTCACCGACACAGTATCACTACAGAAGTAGATTGCCCAATCTTCCTTCCAAGGAGTGGCTGGCAACAGAATACAGAGTTGGAGTAACTTCTCCGAGACAACCCAACATATTGAGAGAGAAACACCAGGCCTGCAGTCTCAGGGAACATCATGCTCCCTTGGCACAACATAGTACATACAAATCTTTTCTACGACCTACTTGGTGAGCAGCAACTGGGGTCTTAAAAGCTTTTGAGCAGCCATCTAAGATGCAACTATTGGTCTTCTCTCATCTGAAGCAAAGAAGAATGAAGAAAATCAAAGGTATCTGGAAACAATTAGTCCAAGGATAAGATGAACCATGAGGACCTTAGTCTTCATGACTTTGAGACCAGAAGAACTAGATGGTGCCTGGCTACCAATGCCAACTGCTCAGAAAGGGATCAAAACTGGAGATCCTGGATAGATCTCCTGAGAGGAAAAATGTGGAACAAAATTCAAAAACACAAAAATGACCAGAATTATTAACCCCTGAGACTATGGCCCTGGTTTACCCTTCGGGCCTAGAAATGGACTCCACTTCCATGGACTGGCTCTCAGCTCAATGCAGAAAGACCTACATGCAGAACACCTACCCCAGGGTGATGTACCCATCTATTCTAGGGAGATACACCCCCTGTATCAATCACCCATGAGACACTAGAGGGGCGGCCAGCATTCACATAGAGGGAAAGCTGAACAGACAGGAATGCATAGTTAGGAAGGATACAGGGAGGAATAGTCACATGGGGTGGGGGTGGGTGGGTTAGGGCTGGGGATGGTAATCAGGCCATGAAGTCAAATGTCCATGAACTGTTGAATATAAGACAAATTTGCTTAGTAAATTTGCACCCAAAGCACAATTTAAAAAGACAGCACTTAAATAGATGGTAATATTTTGTTAAATAGAAAGTGCTTTTTAACAGGTCTTAAAATGGCTAACTTATCTTTCAGGATCAGCCTGGTTAATATAACATGAAATTGCATTGATCTTTCAAAGACAGCTATTTCTTCATTTATTTTTCTGTATTTCATAACTCTATTTAATTCATCTACACACAAATGTGTGAAATAAATTTGTAATTGTGTTTTTCACAATTTTTTTTGAACATTCTATTATTAAAAAAGGAGTCTGTACTGTTTGAAACTTATCTCTAAAAAGTATCAAGCAAGAAACCCTTAGAAAAAAAATTAGAACAGAAAACTTGTCGTTCCTGATTCTGCTATTAACATTTTCCATAAATTTGAACTACACTGGACAGCAGTTTTCTCCTCTGAAGGAACGAAAGAGGAAAAAGGAGGGCAGGAGGAAAGAGAAGAGGGGAAAGGGAGATGAGGGGAGGGAGGAGAAGGAAGGGAAGGGGGAGGAAGGAAGAGACTGGGTTCAATAATCTCTAAGTCCCTTCCCCCTCAAAATTTTCTTCCTTCTGTTAAAAAGAACTTGCCCTTACCTTGGCGAGTAGTGACTGGCATCTTAAAAGCTAGCAAGCTGCCATCTAGATGAAACAATGTGTCTCTCCTCATCCAGAACAAGGAAGAATAAAGAAAATCAAAATTCATGGAAACAATCAGTCCTAGCGACTGGTACACCATCCGATCTGCAGCCTATACAACTATGAGACCAGAAGAACTAGATGGTGCCCAGCTACCACT
>NW_006921615.1:8098439-8102050 GCF_000298275.1 Orycteropus afer afer
GTGGTAAACTGTGGTCAATGACATGAGACAAAGTATATGTGAACTGCTGTATGCAAAGTGAATTTGCTCTGTAAATCTTCACCCAATTAAAAAAAAAAATTACTTGCCTTTAATATATAATGGTCTGCCAAAAAAAAAAAGAAAAAGATGATGATAATGATGATGATGATGATAGCTACCATTTGTCTGGAGGTAATTACATGTGATGCACTATGCTGAAAGCTTTACATGGATCATCCCATTTAACAGACACAATTTATGATTATTATTCTGCCATTTTACAGGTAAGAAACTTAAGCCAAAAAATCTTTCCCATAAGCTTCTGTTTGCTTTTTTAAGACACAATCCTTAATCATATAAAAGGGAAATGAGTGAGGTAGATGGTGGTGGTATATGCTGTCCAAAATGAGATTTTTTTTTTTTTTTAATGAACTTTTGGCAAAGTTATTGTATTAGGGGCCTGTGCTGCATGCCACTGAGTGCTAGACAAAGAAAACATGCTATCCCAACCTGTCAAAACCACAAAATCAACAGCTCTATCTTTTCTTCAGAAGCTAGGAGTTTAGGAACTAAGCTAACGTGTCACATATATGTATTCATTTTCTAAATTCAAGCATAAATCTTAGTTATCTCAAAGAAAGGATAATGTCAATAAAGTATAAGGACCATTTAAAAGTAACCTTCCAAACCCACTGCCATCAACTCGATTCCAAACTCAGAGTGACCTTATAGGAGGAAAGAGTAGAATTAGCTGATAGGGATTCCAAGGCTGTAAATCTTTATGGAAGTAGACCACCACATCCCTCTCCTGTGGAGTGGCTGGTGGGTTCAAATTGCACCAGTCTTTTGGTTAGCAGCCAAATGCCTTAACCACAGCCTTAATCAGAGCTCCTTAACTAACTTTCAGGCAGGTATAAATGATATTTCAATGTAGGAGAGTATTTCCTTTACATTATCCAGTATTTAACAGTAACATCAGAATGTTATTGTTATATGCCGGCAAGTCAGACCCAACTCATAGCAACCCCTCCTTGGGTTTCTGAGGTGGCATCACTACGGAACTAGATCACCCAACCTTCCTTCTGAGGAGTGGCTGGTGGGTTTGAACTGCCAGCCTTCTGGTTAGCAGTCAAGTATCTTAGGCACTACACTACCAGAACTCTTAGTCAATTAAAATGGAAACAATGTACAAATATTGTGTTTTTAAAAGTGAAGTAAGAGTTGAACTTGATAATTTCCTCAGGAAAATTAATGTAAAATTTTAATGTATTTCACATCAAGAATAATCAAATACATAGATAAGAAGGGCACAGGGAGGGGGTAGTCACAGGGAGGAGAGCTTTTTATTGTTGGGATTGTAATTGGGGTCATGAAACCAAACATGCATAATTATTGAGAGTAAAACGAATCTCCTTTGTAAATCTGCACCCAAATCACAATAAAAAATTTTAAAAAACAGAACAAAACAAAGTTAGACTTAAAAAAGGAAAAGAATTAGAGTGCTTATGAAAAATCTGCCACATTTTGCTTGGGTATTTTTATTCTATATAAATTTTTCAATTGATTTCAAATACATTTACCTTTCTTTTCTCCCCCAATTTGTAAAGTATCATTTTGGAGAACCCAGCTTTCAGTTCTAACCTTAAATCAACTCACAATATTAAATCCCTTTACCATGGACTAATAGACACCTATGAGCAGTTTAAAAAAAAAAACATTTTTGATGTACCTGTACCTCGCTCAAATAATTGGCCTCAAAAATGACATTTCATATATGGAGTACACAGATCATAACCTGATTTTAGTATTTTGTTATTTAAAATACTAGTATCAGAGGTTGTAGTTATGAAACCACACACACAGTCAGGGTTTGAGATAACCAAAAAGGAGTATCTCCACTATTCTATACATCTCCCTGAACTGCACAGAAAGGGGTAAATGTGCCTCAGGGTTCTCTGTATCTTCCTATGGGCAGCACTTATATGTTCTCATATGTTAAGAAGCATACTTTCAACTAGTAAAATATTCTTTGATAACACATTACCCTGGGATATTGTATTACCTGTTTCCTTCAAATTGTGGCTGATATAATATATAAAGACCACTTAGCAGAGTGTCTGGCATATAACAAGTGCTTAGTCAATTAGATATCATCATCATCATCATTAAGGGCACTAGGGAAGAATGACTAAAATGGTGGCCTAAAAAAATGAACCTACTTTCAAAAACCCAGTATTTTTCGAAAGGCCAAATTATGATTAAGTCTATGATAGTTTCAGTAATATACAGCTAGGTGGTTTTAATACACATAAATTTTCGTAATTATCTGAAAGTCTTTCTGAGAAGTCTGTATTCTTTTACCTATGCCCAAATTGAAGCTAACCTGATAGGAAAATCATATGAAAATCCTCAAAGTAGAAAAAATATTTTCTATATTAATATAAGGTTCTATTTTTTTTAAATGGAATAGTAATTATCCATTTCTATGTAACAAATATAAATTTGCCCATCTACGTGATAGGTACAAAAATATTAGCATAAGAAACATACACAAATCTAAATAGATTGAATCAAAAGAACAAGTGTTTCATAAAATGTACTTTATCATCAGAACAGGATAATTTCCTATGTTTACGACCTATTTATTATGTTATTTTTACAAGTACCAAAGTCCCTCCATTTTTGTTTTCTGGCTGGATATACATGAATATAAAAAGCTACTGATTTCCACACTGCCCGCCCCCACCCCATCAGATCAGGGTTAATAGGAAGTTGTGGCCTATGAACAGCCTTCTGAAGTAGGGATGGTTTCCTCTTTAACTTGGTCTTGAACTCTATCATCAGTCATCCTCTTGTTGATTTCTCTTCTGTCAAAGGAAAGCAAGAGTACATTAAAATAGCACTTTGTAACTGGGATATTTGCTCAGCTGAGATAACTTTCTCTGTTAGCAAGTATAATTTTCTAGAGGTCTTGGCAAAGATGTCGTTGAAAATTACCATGGAAAAGCATATGTTAATTCACTAAACTAGTTTATCATTTTGGTTTCTGGGCAAGTTGTCGTCAGGTATTGAGTCTTTTCTTCCAAAGATACACACATTGCCATACAGAGACACACAAAAATACTCTTATTCCTCTTGAGAAACCAGAGCAGAGATAAGATTTTCTCTTAACCTTAAAACAGTACACGTGGTCAAGCTGAAAGAGTTCCAGCAAGATGGCAGACTAGGCAGAAGGACTGCACAGACCCTCTTCAACAAAGAAAAGGGAAACCAATTAACACAGACACAAAAGATAATCTTGGACTCCTGAGCCTTGAAGGATACAAAACTGGACTAAACCCCAACTAGCAGAAGAATTTGCGTGAAAATACCAAAACAGGAGACACACGGAGCTTCAGTCTGGCAGCGGCATAAGCAACCCTGACGGCACAGACGACAGGGCTTGGAGATTCCCGAGTGGTGGTAGGACCTAAGAATTAACCCAAAAATCACCCTGCTAGCCAGAGACTGCACGGAGGACTGTGCACGGTGGCTGGGGAACAAACGGAGAAGGTGAAGAGAAAGGTGGGCTGAGCTGTGGACTTTTGCCGGTCTGGAGGACACCGCCATTT
>NW_006921615.1:8105995-8120491 GCF_000298275.1 Orycteropus afer afer
AAACTGTGGTCAATGACATGAGACAAAGTATATGTGAACTGCTGTATGGAAAGTGAATTTGCTCTGTAAATCTTCACCCATATCACAATAAAAAAAAAAAAAAAGTACACGTATTTTCTTCAATATTAGAAGTATTATGAAAATTATGCACATAAAAGAAATAATTCATTCTAATCAATAAATTGGGAGCTCTGGTGGCATAGTGCCTAAGGCATCTGACTGCTAATCAGAAGGCTGGCGGTTTAAATTCACCAGCCACTCCTCAGAAGGAAGATTGGGCAATTTACTTCCATAGTGATACCGCCTCAGAAACCCAAGGAGAGGTCGCTGTGAGACAGCAATGAGTATCAATAAATTATTCCTTCAGCTCAAAGAGAAATGCTGTGTTTCATTATAAAATGACCTAACCAAAGTAACTCTGTTCCTTGCATTCATAATCACAAAATAAAAGTCTAGGTAGTATAGGATTAAAATAAAGTATTGAAAATCCAATTTGAAGACAAATATGATCAGCAAACAAAAATACACACACACGCATACATATACATACCACACATATATATATTTATCTTACCAGTTTAAGAAAATCTATCAATTTGTGAGCATCTTCACCAGTAGAGAGGTCAACAAAATCCTTGGGCAGTCGGTAACTCAGGTAAGGACTGGGTTGTACTGTAACTTCACTGTTTGTGCACCGAAAAGCTGGAGAATCCTTTAAAGGAACAAAAAAGAAGTAATTACTGTGAGTAAATTTTTTTTGGTCTATCTTCTAACTGAAAAAAGATCCTAGTGAAACAATTTGAAGACTTTAGGCCAAGACTAGAACTTTCTAATACCTAAATGCTACCAGGGTACAGCTACTGTGTGTCACAAATGGACTGCAGATCATTTTAGCCCTAGGGAGGCCAGAGGCCTAAGGCCAGTCATCTTGGCCTCAAGCAATCTCACATAGGCCAGAATGCTTTATAAGTATTAACATTTGGGTACCTGGATGGGAAGTATTATCTCAGAGAATACAGTTAATAATGAGAACAAATGAGAGCTTTGAATTCCATAAAACTTTTGTACTTTTCTTCGGTCATTCAACTTACTTATTTGTAGATCTGTCTCATCACCTATGCAAATTCAAACATCATATCTAAAGAATTTTCACATTCTTTAACATATTTGCATAGCGTCTTACATATAATATTTACATGTTGTCTTAGGCCAAAAAAGGTTTCCTTTTAGCTGACTACAATATTTGCTCAGTTATATTAGTAAGCAGAGATAGGACACCTTCCTGGGTTCAGACTTAGAGATGAGATGAGACATGGTGGCCAGCAGATGGACACATGCTAGACCCTGGGGCCTTAGAGAACAGGCCACATCTTACAACAGACAGGGCAAGCATCTGACAAGTATTTATCAAACGTCTATTTTGTTCTCGAGATAAAATGGTAAACAACACAGGCAGACAGACAATAAACAAGCAAGTAAAGAGATTAATCTTGTACAAACTGTTTCTATCCAATAATTTGTCTGTCATATTTAAAAATAACAGCAATGTTGATATAATTTACATTCTCCTTTGTGATCTCTCATTTAATGGCCCACAACTGTAAGATGCCAGCACAGAGAAAATCTCTTTTTTATTAATTCAACAAACATTGATTGTGTCTGGCATTGTTCTAAGCTCTGGGGATACATACAGAACAAGAGACATACTATCCCAGTTCTACTAAACTTGCAGTCTCATGCAGGACATAGGCAAGTCAACAGGCAAAGAGAATATAGTGTAGCAAGTATCATGTAGTGTAAAAAGAGATATGACTCAGATCTAGAGAAATGGCAAAAGAGCACCTAGGACAGAACGCTGATGAATAGAAATTTTCAAACATTGGCAAGAGAAAAGATGCTCACAATGAAGGCAGAGAAGAAGCCAGAAAATCAAGAAGAAAACCAGAAGAACTTATGTCACAGAAAGCTAAGGAAGAACATGACAAGGATAAAGACAAGGGTAACATTTTCAAATACTGCCTTATGGACGTAAGACAAGGATTATACATTGTTTGCCAAAATCTGTGACAAGTCCTTGGTGACCCTGCTAGCAGCAATTTCTGTTGAGAAGGGTGAGAACCAACAGGCAATGAGAAAAGATGACCATCCAAGGAAGCTGTCTGTGATGACATAAATTATTGAGTGGTTAAAAAAACAATGACTAAAACTAGTGTGATTTCACTATGTAAAGGTATGTGTGTGTGAAATGCCTGGAAAAATATTAACTGAAGTCTTAAGGATTGCTATTTCAAGATGGGAGAATTTCAAGTCCTGCCTCCATATAATTCTTTCTCAAATGACCATGTAGAAATAAAATTATTTTTTGTAAGATATAAAATGTTCATAAGATAATGCTAAGTGAAAAAATCAGGGTACATTGCATACACAGTATAATCTCATTTATTTAAAAAGGTTCCTGTGTACATGTATATGTATATATGCTACATACCAAAATATAAACAGTGGTTCTCAACATGGTGGGATTATGGGTGATGATATACTTTTCTTTTAAAATGAGCATGTATGACTTTTATAGCCAGGAAAAAGCAATACAAAATTGTTACAGAATGTTTAGCTGTGAAGGTGAGAGGGAGAGGAGAGTAGCTGGGTAGAAGATGTGGGGTTAAAGAATTTGTTTTTTTAAAGATAGGAGCTATCCAAATATTAACCGAGTTAAATACTGCTGGATAGGAATTGGTAGAAAGGAAGAGACTGAAGAAATAGGAAAGAAGATCAAAAATAGCAAAATTGACCTAGAGAGATGGAAGGAAACAGTGTGCTGAAAAGATAGGAGAGATTCAACTTAAGATAAAGGATGCAGATAAGTTTGTATGTTTGATGACAACTGAATGAATTCTCATTTACAGAACCTCTTTTCCTTATGAAGAAGGAAGTGAAATCCTCTGCTGAGAGGAAGGAAAGGAATAATAATGGGGTAGAAGATTTGAGGAGGGTGGAGAAAAAATGGAATACACTGTGGATAATGAGAAACAGCTGACTAGGGAAACAAAACACTGTATTAAAGACCCACTTGAAAACAGAGACCATAAATGTTAAGAGACATCAACCAATCTGGGCACCGGGGCAATTTACCCTACAGTGTTCAGCAGCCTACGCTGGGATCAGAGTACACAGACGTATGGCTTGATGCAGGGCTGAGACTCTTCCAAGAGGGCATGACAGAAGAAACCATGAAAAAATATTTAGAAAAACCTATCAGTGAATATTTTTTTTCTTACAAAGCTAGGTGAATGAACCACAATGTATATCCTTTTTTGGTCACCTCCATGGACAAGCAATTATTATAGCAAATCTGTGTTATTTTATGCTATTCCCAAGGGTACAAGTCATGCCTATCCAAGTTCCTAAAAAACAAGCAAGCAATTATTCAATGAAATTAAAGTACTTCTTATATATCTTCTTTTTTCTTTAACTATCTCACCTGCTCCAGAGCATCTCCTTCAGTAAGATCAGCTTTTAAGTTTTTCCCAGAGATCAGTTCTTCCCAAGTAAACAGCAGTGAATCTGTTACTTCACCAAATGGATTAAAATCAATTAGCCACACCTTTCCCTATAGTATAGAGGGGGAAAAAAGGTAAAACTAAACACTTAAAAGTCTATAATCATTCTTATCAGAAAGATACTCTTTATATTATTTTCCCCAAAAGACAATCTTATAATTTATTTCCAAATGTGTTTCTTTCAGGTCCTTCTGAGAAAGGGCCGCCTGTGTACATAAAGTAGCCACAGATCTAAAGTGAAGGTTGCCTGTGAGTGCAGAGAAGAGGGATCTGGTAAGGAAAAGCCCTGAAGAAGAGATACACTGTAACTCCTTCCTCTAGTTATATTAAAATTATAAGTAAAAAAAAAAAGTCAAGAGAAAAAAAGGAAAAACTGACAAAAAAGTTCATCCAAAGTTCTACTCTGACCTATAGGGTGGCAATGAGTCAGAATTGCCTTGAAAGCAATGGACATAGCAAAAAAAAAAAGTAGCCTGATGGAACTAATTTCAAAACCAAACCCATTGTCGTCAAGTCAATTCTGACATAGCAACCCTACAGGACAGCAAAGAACTGCCCCATAGGGTTTCCAAGGCTCTAAATTTGTAAGGAGGCAGACTGCCTCATCTTTCTCCCACAGAATAGTTGGTGGGTTCAAACCACTGACCTTTTGGTTAGCAACCCAATGATTTAACCACTGCACCACCAGAGCTGCTCAACTGATTTTAAGAGTGTCTTCAAAATACTTTTACAAGGAAGCAGGCAGAGGCAGGAGGGGGAAGGCTAGCAGTTCTCAAGGAGCATCACTTCTTACTCCTGAAAGGCTACTTGAAGAGTAGATTTCTTTTTATTAATATACTAAAAAAAGTGATGGAAATCTCAGTTTTCATTTGAATTTTAACATAATATTTGTTTTGTGTGTATGGTATAGCTTGAGAGCATATGAAGCAGAGATTTAAAATATCTAAAAATAAAAACCTTTGAAAGACAATTTCCATCTTCTCCTATACTGAGAATAGAGGTGGGCAATCTATTGTTATATTCTAGCCTTGGGTCAGACTGGTCACAGATGGAGTCAGGTATGCTTATATATAAACTGGCATAGCACTGACAAAACAGAGTTGTGGACTCTGAAATCCTGCCAAGAAATTAAACCCAACACATTTGATCACAGAGATATAAATGACATTTAGTAGTTAAATTTTTTTTTTTAATTTTAATCTTTATTCCACTGATTTTTCTCAACGAACCATTCATACAGTTGTAATACTTTGTCATTACAATTAATTCTTTTTTTTTTTTTCTATAAATGTATAGTCAGGTCCTAACCAGATGTTTGTGTGTTAACACTTACAGATGCTTACGGTACTAGGCAGCATTACTAATATCTAGCATTGTTTCTCAATTGAGTTAAAATAAAATTTTAAGATGAAAAAGTCTTATTAGGACTTGTTTCAAATATCAGAAACCTCTAGAAAGTAGCAAAGAACCATTACAGGAGTTTTCACTTACACATCATTTAGGTAAGGTTCTTAATTTATACAATATCCAGGAGAAATCTTGCACATATTTCTTGTCACTTGAGTTGTTTCCTCACATCAATTCAGCACCCACTTCTATATTCTTTGACTATGTGAAATAGTATCAGTCATCAATCAATTTCTTGGTACAATGTCAGCTTTGTTTTCTGGGCTTTCACTAAGATATCTTTGATATACTGTATGTTATTTTAACAAAACGGATGTTTTCTAACCATCAAACCCTTTCTATTTGATTTTCTATAGCCAGTAAAACCATTTCATTATTAAAAGAAAATAAAAAGGAAGGAGGAACATCCCATTTGTTGTTATAGGAATATTGAGCTCTATAAACTAAAAATATGTCATACTACAAAAAACAAAAACAAAAAAACCCCACAAACCATCACTGTTAGGATGGACAGTTGGCAGAATTTCTTCTGTAGTTTAGAAGCCATCCTCTAGCTCAAAAAACAAAAACAAACACAAACTAGCTGTAATCAGGCATAAAACTATAAAGATCAGGCTTTCATAGCTGTAACTTATTTTTCACGTGACATCTCAGACACAAGACTTGCTAGGAAATTCTGCTTTTAGACAATCAATCAGTTAAAAAAAAAAAAAAAAAAGCCAGACTAATCTTCCTTCTACGTACCAACTGACCATCTGTCTATCTACCCAAACAAGTCTCTATATACCAGACACTGTGATAGGCATTCAGGTGTAACGAGCAATACAACATATATTCCTTCAAAGAGCTCAGTTTAGACCAGGACACACATAACAAGAAACAAAGAAAAACCATCTACAAATTACAAAAGGGTGATCAATGCTTCAACAAAGATAAGAACGGGGTGTTAACTGTAGTGGAATGTATGGAAAAGGATTTAACTAAATCTACAATGGTTAGCTTCTTAAAGTTAACTGGATTTTGAAGGATAATAGTTAGCCATGATGATCTGGGAAGGGGTGGATACTAGAAGATAGACTATTTCAGGGGAAAACAATGATTAAAAACTAGCATGTGTGAAGGTCATGAGATGATGGCTTATTCTAGGAATAGGTTATTTTTTATTAGAATGCAACATATACACAGATTCCAGAATTATGGTATGCAAAAGTTAAAGGAGCCCTGGTGACTCAGTGGTTAAGTGCTTGGCTGCTAACTGAAAGGTTAGTGGTTAGAACTCTCTAGATACTCTGCTTCCATAATGACTTACAGCCTTGGAAACCCTATGGGGCAGTTCTACTCTGTCCTAGAAGGTCATTATGAGTTGGAATTTGACTTAACAGCAGTGGGGCTTTCAGGTAATCTAAAGAGCTACCTGCAAATGGTCAAGTGCTGAGCTACTAACCAAAAGATTGGTAGTTCCAATCTCCCAAGAGATGCCTTGGAAGTAATGCCTGACCATCTGCCCCTGATAGATTACAGCCATGGAAGCCCTATGGAAGAGTTCTACTCTGTAAAACATGGGGTCACAATGAGTTGGAATTGACAAGTTTGTTTTTCCTTTTGGTTCTAAACAGGATGACATTTAGGTTAAAATAATCCCTTCAAATGTATAAATGAGATTACATGAAAGGAGAATACCCAGAAGACAGAAATAAAGAGGAACCTGAAAAACAGAGATAAGTAAACATACGCTGTAGGGACCCTTGGGAGGGTGTCTATCCCAGCAACCTGAGAGTATGGGGAGCTTTGGTAGCATACTGCCTAAGGCACTTGACTGCTAACCAGAAGGCTGGCAGTTCAAACCCACCAGCCACTCCTCGGAAGGAAGGTTGGGCAATCTACTTCCGTAGTGATACTGTCTCAGAAACCCAAGGAGGGGTCACTATGAGTCGGGTCTGACTTGACGGCATATAACAACAACGAGAGACTGCCCTTGAGGAAGGGAATGAGACCTAAGAAGTGAACCTCAGAGAGCTGCCACCTCACTAAACGGAGTATGAGAAAAAAACCTAGCACTTAGAAAAGGACACAATGAAGCATGCTTTATTCCGGGTTTTGGGAAACGTGGTAAAAGCAAATGAAAAACTTGAAATTTAAGATCTTCGGGATTCCCACAAATTTAAAAAAAAAAAAAAAATTCACTAAAGATGAACTCAGTAAAAGAAAGAAATTGAATGATTAATTTATAAAACCAAAAGGGAACAATCAACATGAATGACAGCAAATACAAAAAATGTGATTAATGACTCAAGAATTTGGCATCATCATCACCCACCTGAAGGGCAATATATATATGTATCAGCATTTGGGAGAAATCTATAAAAAGATAAAGTTGGATCCATATTGTACACCAGGAAAAATGCCAAAGACATCAATGATTTAAATGTAAAACAAGAAATCATAAAAGAACTAGAAAAAAACATAGATTTTTAAGATTATGACTCAAATTCAGAAGCCATAAAAATGATTAATATGTTTAATTTCTTATAAAGAACTAATAATAGTTAATAATAATAATAGATAATCACAAAGGTCTAATCTCTATAAAATATAATTGTTGTTAGCTGCCATCTAGTCAGGTCTCAACTTATAGTGGCCCTACATACAAGGGATTGTACCACTATAACTGACAAGTGTTACTGGCTGACTGTTCAGAAGACTAGGTCTTTCTTCCCACTCTATCTCAGTGTAGAAGCTTCACTGAAACCTGTGAACACACATCACCACAACATGCAAACTTCCAACGACAGAGTGCACTTGAAGTGCACTGACAGGGAAGTGAACCACGGTCTCCCGCATGGAAGATGAGAATTCTACTACTGTCCCTGTAATATGTAAAACCAAACCCAAACCAAACTCACTGCTGTCGAATCAGATCCTACCCATAGTAACCCCTCCTCTGGCTTCCGAGGTGGTATCACTACAGAAGTATCTACTTCTGCCCAACCTTTCTTCTGAGGAGTGGCTGGTGGGTTTGAAGCTCCAGCCTTCTGGTTAGCAATCAAGTGCCTTAGGCACTACACCACCAGAGCTCCTTATAAAATATAAGAGTGCCTTTATTTTGAGGAGTAAATAAACAAGACAATAGAAAAAAAAATGGAAAGGATGTAAAGCAAGAATTCATAGAAATGACCTTAAATATATGAAAAGAGGAATTTTAATCTCACTTATAATAAGAAAAATAGAAATTGAAATTATACTGAAACCTCATTTCTCATCAATCAGAGCAAAAACAAAATCCCCAAAAGTTTGACAGTGTACTGTTCTGTTAGCAAGCTTTGAGGAAGCATGCAGGTACTGCCATACATTCCTCATGGGATTAAGTCTGGTCTAACATCAAGGCAGTAATGTAATATTTGTCAAAATTAAAATATATTTTGCCTTTTGACTCAGTAATGCTAACTTCTGGGAATTTATCTTATAGTTATACCTGCACATATATGAAATGACATGAATATAGCATTATTTACCACTGGGTTTGTGTCAGAGATAACACACTGAGAAAATGAAACCATTCTGAACAAGCATGGGTCTAAGAACACAACCTAAAAGTAACACAAAAATTGGCAAAATTACAAAGTAGAAGATTTTAACATACCTTGTTCAGTAACTGACAGATTAAGCAGACAAAAAATTAGGAAATATATAGATTCTTTTCATGGTTTTGAAAGTTTAAAAAAACAAAACTTTATACAGAAGCTGAAAAGACACAAGGACCTTCTCCCCAGAGCCAACAGAGAAAAAATGCCTTCCTTTAGAGCTAATACCCTGAAATCAGAGGTCTAGCCTTTTAAACTGTGACAAAACATTTCTGTTCATCAAAGCTATACACCTGTGGTATTTCTGTTACATAACATAACCAAGAATCTAAGACACCCCAGATCTACTGAATTAGTTGGTCACCACTGATAAATACAAGATGGTCAGAATCTATTAACACTGAGCCAACTTACCCAACCATAACAAGAAAGCAGAAACATCCACATTTTGCCAAGTCCAAATACACTTCAGTTATATTTCATATAAAAGACCACCACTGAAGAAGAGTTAGCTTCTTATAGGACTAGACACAAAACTATATATTCAAGACAGTACCTAAACAACTTATACAAGTCTCATTGAGTAAATGTAAGTGAGTTTAAGATCATGGTTTAAATTTCTTCTTAGAAATTGTCTAAATGTTTATACTGGCATGTTTCTCACTTTAAAAAAATGTAACTAATTTCAGTTTGGTAAGATCACAGCAGTAATTATTCATATACATGCCCAATTTCACTTAAGACGCTCGTACAACTTTCATCAAATTATACTTCCTGGCCAGCTCTACTGAATTCTGGTAGACCTTGACATTTGGCAGGAATACACTGAGAGACATTGGCAAATTTCAAAATTTTCAAATGCCACTATAAAATATGCCTCAGTTTTAGTATCTGTGAAATGGGGGCAAACACATACTTCACAGTGTTATATGGATTAAATGAGATACTGAATTAAATGAGAATGAAGTTCTTCTGAGCTGCATGTTCAGGGCAATGGACTACGTTTCCTCGCTCACTGACTGACTTGATCCTACTTGCCACCAGACCATTCCCTGGAACATTTACATCTGTTGCCCCCACTTGAAGGTAAACTTGAAGACTGGAATATTACCTTGTTTGAAACTTCTTGTTAGAAGCATTTCATCTAACATATTACAGGCTCTCAATAAATTCTGGCTGCATGAATAGTATGATCTGACTAATGCATATCACTTAGAAACAAAACCAGGACAAGAACCTTGGGCTCTTGTTCAGGTTTCTAGCCATTCTATCATGCTGGCTTCTCATTTTTTTTCAGAGGTTTATTTCCAAAAATTTCAAATGTGGTCAAGTAACAAGCCTTCTTCTTTGATAAATCTAAATTTATAGCCTCCTTTTTCTAACTCAATAGATACTATCATCCTTGGAGACAGAGAGGTGAAAATACAGTAAGTAATATCTTTTGACTTAACAGAATTAGTAAACCAAACCCAATGCCATCAAGAACAGAGTAGAACTGCTGAATAGGGTTTCCAAGGCAGTAAATCTTTACAGAAGCCGACTGCCTCATCTTTCTTTCATGAAGTAGCTAATGGGCTCAAAATGCAACCCTTCTTAGTCAGCAGCCAAATGTTTTCACTACTATACCACCAGAACTCCTTGAGTTAGTTATTCTGGAATTTGGCCATATAGGCCTTATCATTTTGTCCACAAATCGATTAAAAAGTATTACATCATCACTAAAAAGAGGTTGATATGATCACAGGAATAAGAAAATTCTGTAGGTATATATGTAGCCTATTTGGAAAACATACCTGCCATCTTCTTCACAGCTAAGTCAATGAGTACTAATCACAGGACAACATTTAATAATCTAAATGTCTAAAAAGATGTATTAACAATGAAATCTACAGGATTTCTTCTTTAAACAAGGTTTTTGTTCTCATTTTCATTATAGACGTTTTAATCACTTTTAAAATGTAAAGAATAAATCTAAACTATTTTAATCCTCATCTTCAGTCTAAAAATAAAAGGGATTCAACTCATGCTAAGAATCTTTTAACTGACGAAAAATAATTATCTAAATATCAAATGACAAACTCCTGGCCATATTTTAGTGTGTAAACTTAACTATTTTCAGCAAACCTCTAACAAAAGTGTAAATTAATAATCCCTAAGCTTGTGACATGTAACTATTTAAAATACTATGTCTCCTTAAAACAAAACAAAAAACCTATTGCCATCTAGTTGACTCCAGCTCACAGCAACCTCATGTGTGAGAGAGGACATCTGCTCTGTAAGGTGTTCTTGGCTGTAATCTCTATGCACGCAGAGTGCCAGGCCTTCCTTCCACAGTACCACTGGGTGGGTTCAAACTGCCAACCTTTAGGTTAGTAGTGGAGCACAAACTGTTTATACCACCCAGGAACCTGTATGTCTCCTTAAGTTAGGTATATTTTAAAGGGAGTCTTGACCACTGTGAAACATTTACACATAAATTTCAAGTACCTTAGCTGGTCTTAGAAAATGTTTTGAGCAGTGGGATCTTTACATACTTAATGACACTCCACTTACTTATAAGATCAGCTCTGATTTTAATGCATATCAAATATGGATTTTACTTACCCTACTATCTCGATATATATCAAATACAACTGTAAAGGAGGAAAAAACTCCAAGTTAATAATAAAGGAATACAATCTAAACAGATAAACTACTATTTTCATAGTCTAAGTCTCTATTTAAAAATTAAAATGCATTCTATTATTACTCTATCAAACACTCCAAAAAATAACTGACCTTGAAGAGTTAATGCTTCTAAATCTCAAAACTTCAAACATAAAAAGGCAGCCTACAATGTTTTATTTATATGATCTTGCTTCCCTTTTCTACCTCCCAATCACAATCCTTTAAATTTAAACACTGAAACCAAGCACTAACATTATCTTAACCAATTTAAAAATTAGCTATATGGGAATGAAGGAAGCTGTCACTAAGGAATGCACCAGTGAAAGAAGCATCAATCACCTGTTTATTAATTTTTAAAAAAACCTTTTTATTGTGATTTGGGTGAAAGTTTACAGAACAAATCAGTTTTCCATTAGGAATCCACGTGTTTTTGTTTCCTGTAATTGGCTGCACTCCCCTCACTGTAACATCACTCCTCTCACTTCCTCCCTATGTTTTCTGGTTCTAGTCCTCCTTCTCTCCTAACCTTCCTGCCTTCTGAATTTTGTCCTTAGGCAGATGCTGCCCTTTTGATCTCAAATGGTTGAGGAGTTCTGAGGAGTATCTACCTTCTTAGAGTTATTGTTCACCTTGTAGTCTTATCTATTGTTTGCCTGAAAATTCAGCTACAAGAATGAGTTCAGTTCCAGGTCCAAAGGGTGATAAATCATTTTTATTGATGAGGAATGAAATTAATAAAATTTCTGGTAGGAAAACATAAAATCTAACTATGTTTGTAGCATGATTAATCCTTTTTTATCAAATATGCTCTAGAATCCAAGCTTGGCAATTAGAGAAAATGTACATCATGGCAGGTATAATTTTAAGACACATGAAGACTCCTTATATATACAATATACTTTCAATTCTTAAAAAGAAATCACAAATGTTTACCCTGTACCTTGTGCTATCTGATCATTCAAACAAAGAACTACTAAAAAGGAAGATGAGTTGGCTAATTTAATCACAGTAACTGAAGCACACTGCTCTCTCTAGATAGATCCTTTGAAATATATAATAAAACATCTCAAATAACAGGAGAGAAAACTGTCTCAGTATTAAAAATGACCTCTAATCAAATAAAGTAAAATTAATATGCAAACCATCTGCAATACCAGATATTAATATAGTAAAGTGTTTAAAATATAGTTATTCACCAGTGTTAAACAAACTCCAGTAACATTATTATTTCACTGCATTTCCCTGGATCAATAAAAAATACTCACAGTCTTCATCTAAGAACTTATACTGTATGTAATTCTTGAAAAAGTCTTGAATGCATCTGCAAATTTCTTCCTTTTGTTTAGAAATGTGATCATAATATTGTGTGTAGTCCCTTTGAGAAATACCTGACAAGAAAATATTTTATACTGTTATTAGACAATATTCTTTTCAAAAACACCAAAATGTGTTTAAACTTTTTTTGAGAAAATAATGAAAAGTAGATCAGAACACCTATCAGAAGAATACAGCATTATAAATTATTCATGATTTTACACAGATATGAAATTTATCAGTTGTATATAGCAATTCATGTGAATGAGTGACTACTAAAGTTCCATACTGCCATTTATTCTTACTTTGGAAATACTGATGATTTTTATTTAGTAGGTAGACTGAATTTTTTCAGGAATATCTAACAAAAGATAAAACTGAACATCCCCAATTACTTTTCAGTGGATTAATATGTATGCACATCATATTCAAGAAACTGTGACTTCCAGCCAGTATGGCAGCTTAGTCAGACACACCACACCATCCTCTACAACAAAGACCCAAGAAACTCAGTAAAACAAATTAAAGATTTTGGAACCCTGAGTATCAAATTTAAGGATGAAGAACTAGATCAAACACTGACCAGAAGAAGAAACTGACTGAGAACAGCAAAGAAGAAGAGATGGAGAGGAGGGACCCTGCCAGCCAGCCTAGCACAGTATGACCATCTTGAGACAATGAACAGTAAACCAGGGTAAGAAAAGAAGGTAACTTCATGAAATTCTCAACAAAATGGAGAGTAACTATGTAGACATACATGGAATGAAGTAAGGTCCCAACTACTGGCTGCAGCTAAAGGGAAGACCATAGGCACCCTTGCCTGGTAACTGGAAGAACATACTCCCTGTTCCCCACCATCTGATAGTTAGCTGTACAAGTGGCACTCTCCCTCAGTCCCTAACACACACACACACCATCCCTGCAGGCCCATCTGCGAGGGACCAAGGTACCACATTACAACAGAATTAACTGAAATTATGATACTTTATAGAATCATCAATACTATGAAGAACTGTACTCTAACAAATTTGAAAATCTAGAAGAAACGAAAAAATTTCTAGAACCACACCACCTACCAACCTAAACTAACAGAGGCTGAGGTAGAAAAATTTGAACAGATCCATAACAAAAGAAGAAATTGAAGAGGTCGTTAAAAAAAAAAAAAAACTCATCCAAAAATAAAGCCCTGGACGAGATGGCTTCATTGGAGAATTCTACTAAATGGCCAGCCAGAGAAGATTTGATACCAATACTATTCAAACTATTCCAGAACACAGAAGAGGATGGAATACTACCCAACTCAGTCTATGAAGCTAGCATAACCCTGATATCAAAGCCTGGCAAAGTACCAGTCAAAAAGAAAATTAGACACAATGTCCCTTATGAAGGAGCTCTTGTGGCCCAGTGGTTAAAGCATTTGGCTGCTAACTAAAAGGTTGGTGATTTGAACCCATCAGCTGTCCACAGGATAAAGATGAGGCAGTACGCCTCTATAAAGATTTACAGCTTTGGAAACCCTATGTGGCAGTTCTACTCTGTCCTACTGGGTCACTATGACTTGGAACTGACTCAGTGGCAGTGGGTTTGGTTTTTTAGGTTTGTATCCCTCATGAATATAGATGTAAAAATTCTAGCCAATAGAATCCAACACCATTATCCAAAAATTAATGCATCGTAACCAAGTCTGATTCATACTAGATATGCAAGGATGAGTAAACATTAGAAAATCAATTACCATAATCTAAGACACAAAGAAAACAAAGGAAAAGAACTCCATGATCATATCAATCGATGCAGAAAAGACACTTGTAAAATCTAACACCATTTCTGATAAAAACTCTCAGCAAAATAAAATAGAAACAAAATCCTAGCCAATAGACTACAACAACATATCAAGAAAATCATTCATCATGACCAAGTGGGGTTCATACCAGGTATGCAGGGATGGTTCAACATTAGAAAAACAA
>NW_006921615.1:8123396-8128546 GCF_000298275.1 Orycteropus afer afer
GAGGTAACTATGGGGAGGAAGTGGGAGGGGAGCTGTTGCATTGTGGTAAACTGTGGTCAATGACATGAGACAAAGTATATGTGAACTGCTGTATAGAAAGTGAATTTGCTCTGTAAATCTTCACCCAAATCACAATAAATAATTAAAAAAAAAATTCATGGAAACAATTAGTCCTAGCAACTGGTACACCATCTGATTTGCAGCCTATATGACTATGAGACCAGAAGAACTAGATGGTGCCGTTACCACTGTCATGCACTTGGAAGGGGATCTATGTAGGAGATCCTTGATAAAGAGGGAGAACAATGTGGAACAAAACTCAAAATCATTTGGAAAAAAAAAAAAAGTGGGGGGGGGGACCACGTTTGCTGTTCCAACAGAGCCTGGTGGAACCACTGAGACTATGGCCCCTAGCTGCCTTTCAGGTCTGGAATTGAACCTACACTTGTGGCTTCCAGCCAAACAAAAGACAGGCGTTATGAGTCGAGTATTTACCTTAGGTAGATACAGTCCTTGGAGAGAACAATCATGGGAGAAAGAAGGGCTGCTTATGCACAGGGAGACAGCTTAGGGGGCAGGAGTGCAAGGAGGGTGGACACAGGGAAGAGGTAACTATTGGGAGGAAGTGGGAGGGGAGCTGATGCATTATGGTAAATTGTGGTCAATGTCATGAGACAAAGTGTATGTGAACTTTGGGTGATCTGCAAATTTTCACCCAAATCACATTTAAAAAAAAAAGAAACATAAGGAGCAGTAAGTGTATGTTAATTGAGGAGGAATAACTCAGAAACTGAGAGTCAGAATAACTGCACAACTCAAAGAATGTAGTCAGGGTCACTGAATTTTACACATAGAAACTGTTCAATTAGTGTATGCTTTGCTGTATGTACTCTCAATAAAATAAATAAATGTTTTTGAAAAAGAAAAATAAAAAAAGTGAAACTACCCTATTTTCAGATAATGTAACCCTGTACATAGAAAAGGAACTCTGGTGGCACTGTGGTTAAGGCACTGGGCTGCTAACCACAAGGTCGACAGTTCAAACCCACCAGCCACTGCATGGGAGAAAGATAGGGCAATGTGCTTCCATAAAGAGTTACAGCCTTGGAAACCCTATGGGGCAGTTCTACTCTGTTCTATAGGGATGCTATGAGTAGTCATCAACTTGATAGCAGGGTTTTTTTTTTTTTTCTTAAATACACAGAAAATGCCAGAGACTCAGTAAGAAAACTAATGAAACCATTTGAAAGATTTAGCAAAGTGGCACAGTACAAGATCAAGATATAAAAATCAATCAGATTCCTCTCCACTAACACAGACCTCTGAAAATGAAATAAAGAATACCATTTACAATAGCCACCAAAAAAGATAAAATACTTAGGAATAAAACCTAATCAGGTATGTGAAAGACTTACACACAGAAAATTACAAAACACTACTGCAAGAAATGAAAAGAGACTTACATAAATTGAAGAACATACTATGTTCATGTATAGGAAGTTAATATTGTGAAAATTTCAATACTACCCACCAAATGGATCTATAAATATAATCCAGATTCCATCAACATGCTTTAAATAGATGGAAAAACTCATCACCAACTTTATCCAAAAAGGAAAGAGACCTAGGAAAAACAAAGCACTACTGAAGAAGAACACTAAGTAGGAGACCTCACGCTTCCTGATCTCAGAACATACTATATAGCCAGTATAGCACAACAGCCTGTTCCTAATACAACAGACACATAGACCAATGGAAAGGAGTCGAGAACCCAGAAGTAAATCCATCCACCTAGGAACAGCTGATCTTTTTGACAATGGGCTGAAGGGTTATTTTAATAAATGGTGCTGCCAAAATTGGATATCCTTTTACATAAAAATGAACCATACCTCACACCATATACAAAAAGTAACTCAAGAAGGATCAAAGACCCAGATGCAAAATTGTGGAAGAAAAAATAGGGACCTCTGATAACAGTATTATCAAATATAACTAAAACTTCATAAACTGCAGAAGATAAACTAGATGACTGAGGCCTCCTAAAAATGAAATACATAGGTACATCAAAAGAATTCTTCAAAAGAGTAAAAAGAGAACCTACAGACTGGGAAAAAATTTTAGACAACAACATACCTAATCTCTAAAATTTATAGAAAATTTCAACACCTCAGGAACAAAAAGATAAACAATCCATTTTAAAAAGATATTCAGGTGGCCAACAAACACATGAAGAAATGTTTGCAATCATTAGCCATTAGAGAAATCCAAATCAAAACCACAATGAGATATCATCTCACCCCAGCACTAATAGGAAAGTTCAAGACAGAAAATAACAAATGCTGGGAAGGATGAAGAGACTGGGAGTCTCAAACACTGCTGGTGGGACTGTAAAATGATATGACTACTGTGGAAATCAAAATGGGAATTCTTTAAAAAGTTGGAATTAGAAATACCATTTGGTCCAACAATCTGGTTACTAGGTATATATCCTAAAGAAGCGAGAGCCAGAATATGAACAGATATATGAACACCCATGTTCACTCAGCACTATTCACAACAGCAAAGAGATGGAAACATCGACCTAGGAATGGATAACCAAACTGTGGTATATATACACAATGGAATATCGTGCAACTCTAAAGAATAATGTAGACCGCAAAACACTGCATAACATGGATGAACTTGGAGGACATTACGCTGAGTGAAGTAAGTCAATCACAGAAGGACAAATATTGTATTAGTTTACTATTGTAAAAAGTCAAGGAAAGGTTTATAAATGAACAGAAACTTTGCTGGTTACCAGGGAGGGGTGGGAATACTGCTGTACAGGTAGAGACAAGTATTGATTTGGGTGAAGGTAAGGCAATATACCAAAAGTGAATGACCAACATATAACACTAAGGAAAAGGAAGAGACAAGAGATATGCACAAGAAGTGCAGAAAACAAAGATAAATCCTTGTACATATACAATACTCCATTATCAGTGATAACAAACATTAGTCCACAGGTAAAGAGATGGATAGATGGATATGATTAGGTATGTCTAGGCAAAATGGAATATACCCATGACCATTTATAACATTGGTAGATGATAATTCTACATACATATTTATATGTACTGTAAGAATGTCCATGTAACTAGAACTAACAGAGCAAAATTATAATAAGTTCTTAGGCACAGTCAACTACCCTGATGGAGCAAATTATTGGACCTGTGAGCTCTGGACCATGGCCACAGGGTACATCAAGCTCAGTTGGCATAACATACTATACAAAAACACTGTTCTACATCCTACTTTGTAGAGTAGTGACTGGGGTCTTAAAAGCCTAGAAGTGGCCATCTAGATGCAACAATGGGTCTCTCTTCATCCAGTGCAAAGAAGAATGAAGAAAATCAAAGATGCATGGAAACAATTAGTCCAAGGGACTAGTGGACCATGGGAACCTCAGGCTACATAACCTTGAAACCAAAAGAACTAGATGGCACCCAGCTACCACCATCAACCACTCAGAAAGAGATCAGTGCAGGAGATTTTGGATAGAGTAGGAGAATAATGTGGGACAAAAGTCAAAATCATAAAAAAGATCAGGTTTACTGGTCTGATATAGCCTGATGAGGCCCCCAAGCCTATGGCCCCTAGTTACCCTTCGGGTCTAGAACTGAACTCACTCCCATAGCTTCCAGCTGAAAAACAGATTAGGCATACAGGATGAATATTTACATCAGGTAGATACACTCCTTAGAACGATCAATCATGGGAGAACAGAAGGGCAGTATTTGCATGATTAAGGGGCAAGAATGCAAAGGAAAGAAGGACATAGGGAAGAGGTAACTACAGGGATAGAGTGCAAAGAGCTGTCACATTGTTAGGAATTGCAGTCAATGTCATGAAATAAAATGTTATGAACTGCTGTATGGAAAATGAATTTGCTCTGTAAACTTTCACCTAAATCACAATGAAAATAAAAAATAAAATAAAATTCTTAGAAGAATGTCTGTCAAAGGATAAGCACTCAATAAATGTTTCTTGCTGCTAAAAAAAAAAAAGGAAAAGAACAAGTGGGCAAAAGACATGAACAGACACTTCACCAAAGACATTCAGGCAGCCAACAAATACATGAAGACATGCTTGAAATCATTAGCCATTGGAGAGATGCAAATCAAAAGAACAATGAGCTGGTTTGTTCCTGGGTTTTGGCACCAAAAAGAAAAAAGAACAATAGGATATTATCTCACCTTGGTAATAATAGCAATGATCAAACAACAGAAAACAACAAATGCTGGTGAGGGTGTGGGGAGATTGGAATTCTCAGGAAGTACCAGTGGGATTGTAAAATGGTACAACCACTAAGGAAAACAGGATGGTGCTTCCTTAAAAAGTCAGAGATATCACATGATCCAGCAATTCACGACTATATATATCTTATGAGCCATGACATGAAATGTCACATGACATGAGATAAATGAGCACTGATGTTCGTCGCAGCATTATTCGTAATAATAGAAAGATGGATAGAATCTAAGTGCCCATTAACAGATGAATAGATAAATAAACTATGGTATATAGTACACAATAGAGTAACTATGTGACGTTAAAGAATAATGATGAATCTGTGAAATGCCTCACAACATGGGTGAACCTAGAAGATATTATGCCGAAAGAAATAAGCCAATCACAAAAGGACAAATATTACATAAAACCATTATAAAAAGGATAAGAAAAAGTTTACACAGAGAAAGAAATATTCTTTTATAGTTTCTAGGGATGGGAGGGAGGAAGGAAAATCACTAACTAACTAGCAGACATATATTAACTCAGGTGAAGGGAAAGGCAACAAACAGTGAGGGGGAGGTCAGTACAACTTGACCAAGGCAAAGTAAGACACTGGGAAGTATGCAAGAGAAAAGTCAACAATGATAAATACTATTACATACATAATCCTACAATAACAGTATTAACAAACAGTAATTTACAAGTGGATACATAGGCAGATATGCAAGTTGAACAGATGTTGGATGGTGTTTGAGAGTACACCCATGAGCATACATAGGTTTGTTGTTGTTGTTTGCCGTCGAGTCGGCCCCGACTCATAGCGACCCCTCCTTGGGTTTCTGAGGCAGTATCACTACGGAAGTAGGATTGCCCAA
>NW_006921615.1:8128646-8131160 GCF_000298275.1 Orycteropus afer afer
AAAAATCTACTGGAACTAATTGAGAGATTTAGCATCGTGGCAGGATATAAGATCAACATCCAAAAATCAGTTGGATTTCTCTACACCAGCAAAGAGTGCTGGAAAAGAAATAAGGACATCAATACCATTTACAGTAGCTACCAAAAAAATAAAATACTTGGAAATAAATATTACTAGGGACACAAAAGACCTGTACAAAGAAAACTATAAAAAACTACTTCAAGAAACAATAAGAGATCTACACAAATGGAAGAACATCCCATGCTCGTGGATAGGAAGATTGAACACTGTGAAAATGTCAGTTCTACCCAAAGCAATCTATATATTCAATGCAATCCCAATCCACATCTCATCAACATTCTTTAGGGATATGGAAAAACCAATCACTAACTTTATATGGAAAGGAAAGAGACCTCAGATAGGCAAAGCACTATTGAAGAAAAACAAAGTAGGAGGTCTCACACTCCAGGATCTCAAAACCCACTATACAGCCACAGTAGTCAAAACTGCCTGGTATTGGTAAAATGACAGGTACACAGACCAATGGAATAGAATTGAGAACCCAGAAATAGATCCAACGACCTATGGTCAGCTGATCTTTGACAGAAAACAAAGGGCCAAAATCCATTAAGTGGGGAAAAGAATGTTTGTTTAATAAATGGTGCTGGCAAAACTAGAGATCCATCTGCAGAAAAATGAAACAAGACCTGTATCTCACACTATACACAAAAACAAACTCCAGATGGATCAAAGACTTAAATGTGAAACCTGAAACTACAGAGTTCCTCAAGGAAAAACTAGGGGCAAATTTAGGGGCTCTAATATATGGCATAAATAGACTACCAAGCATAACTCAAAATGCATAGACAGCAGAAGAGAAACCAAATGATTGGGACCTTCTAAAAATTAAATTTTTATGTGCTTCCAAAGACTTCTCCAAAAGAGTCAAAAGAGACCTACAGATTGGCAAAAAATATTTGGTAATGACGTATCTGACAAGGGACTTATTTCTAAAATTTATAGAAAACTCTAACACTTCAATAACAAAAAGACAAACAATCCAGTTAAAAAATGGGCAGAAGCCATGAATAGACACTTCACCAAGGAGGATATTCAAGTGGCAAGCAAACATATGAAGAGATGCTCACGATCATTAGCTATTAGAGACATGCAAATCAAAACAACAATGAGATACCATCTGGGTCCAACACTAGTAGCAAAGTTCAACAAGACAGAAAATAACAAATGCTGGAGAGGATGTGGAGAGATTGGGACTTTCATACACTGCTGGTGGGACTGTAAAATGGTACAACCATTGTGGAAAGCAGTATGTTGATTCCTTCAAAAGTTGGAAATAGAAATACCATTTGATCCAACCATTCCAGTACTAGGTATATATCCTAAAGAAGTGAGAGCCATGACAAGAACAGACATATGCACACCCATGACAATATGCAGCACTATTTACAATAGCCAAAAGATGGAAACAACCTAGGTGTCCATCAACTGAGGAATGGATAACCAAACTATGGCACATATACACAATGGAATACTATGCAATGCTAAAGAATAATGCGGAATCTGCAAAACACCACATAACGTGGATGAACTTGGAGGACATTATGCTGAGTGAAATAAGTCAATCACAAAAGGACAAATATCCTATTAGTCCGTTATTGTAAAAGTCAAGAAAAGGTTTATCTATGGAAGGAAATTTTCTTTGTTGATTACCAGGGTGTGGGAGGGGAGAGGAGGGAACACTGTTAGATAGATAGATATAAGTATTGATTTGGGTGAAGAGAAGGGAAATGTACCAAATGTGAATGATCAATATGGTGGCACTGAGGAAGACAAAGACATAGAGAGGTACATGGGAGGTAGAGACAACAAAGATGAACCCTTCTGCACACACAGTACTGTGTTGTCAGTGAAGGCAAACATGGCTATAAGGGTGGACAGATGGGTGGACAAGCTGAACTATTAGGTATGTCTATGAAGTGGGGAGTGTATCCAAGAATATGTATATGGTGGGCAGACAATGGTCCTATAAGTTTATGTGAATGATCAGAATTCCCAGGTGTATAGTAGAGCTGACAAGGGGCAAGGTTGTAGTCACTGCTTAGTCACAGCCAGCTACCCAGAGGGACCGAGCAGTTGAACCTGTGGGCTTGGGACCATAATCGCAGGGGACATCAAGCTCAAATGGCATAACATACTACTCAAAACATTGTTCCACCTCCTACTTTGGTGAGTAGCGACTGGAATCTTGAAAGCTAGCAAGGTGCCATCTAGATGCAACGATGGGTCTCTCTTCGTCCAGAGCGAAGAAGAATGAAGAAAACCAAAAATTCACAGAAACAATCAGTCCTCATGACTGGTACACCATCCGATCTGCAACCTATACAACTATGAGACAAGAAGAACTAGATGGTGCCCGGCTACCACTGTCATCCACTTGGAAGGGATGTAGGAGATCCTGCATAGAGAGGGAGAACAATGTGGAACAAAACTCAA
>NW_006921615.1:8136325-8138817 GCF_000298275.1 Orycteropus afer afer
AGTCGGGGCCGACTCGACGGCATATAATAACAACATACATAGGTTTAGCAGAGAATACTTCTATGTTCATATTTGTATGTGCTGCAAATATATCCAGATATATAGTACATCATACAGGGGGCAAACTTACACAAACTTCTTAGCCATAACCAACACCTTAAGGGACTGAAACACTGGGCTTGAGGGCTTAGGACCAGCCTTGAGGGACATCTAGGTAGACTGATGTAACATAGTTCATAAAGATAATGTTCTACATCCTACTTTGGTAAGCAGCAACTGGGGATTTAAAAGCTAGTGAGAAGCCACCTAAGATAGAACTCTTGGTTTCTTCCCATCTGTGGCAAAGAAGAGTGAAGAAAATCAAAGACTCAAGGAAACAATGAGTCCAAAGGACTAATGGACTGCACAAACCACAGTCTCCATTACCCTAAGACCAGAAGAACTAGATGGTGCCTGGCTACAACTACCAACCACTCGTATCGGGATCACAAAAGAAGGTTCTAGACAGAGTGGAAGAAAAATGTAAAACAAAACACAAAATCATAAAAAAGACCAGACTTATTGGTCTGATAGAGACTGGTAGAACCTCCGACACTATGGCCCTTAGATACGCTTCACACCTGGAACTGAACCCACCCACAGGGACCATCTTTCAGCCTAACAAGAGACTGGTCTGTAACATGACAAAAACACCTAGGAGGAATATGCTCTTCAGAACAATCAAATATACGAGCCCATAAGGGCAGCATTTGCCTAAAAAGATCAGAAGACAGGCAGAAGCAAGAAAGACAAATGGCAAATGGAAACAGGAACCCAGGGAGGAAGTGGGAAGAGTGCTTTATATTGAGGGAATGTAATGTCACAAAAACAAAATGTGTATGAATTAGTGAACAGGAAACTAATTTGTTCTGTAAACTTTCACCCAAACCACAGTAATATGCTCAAATAAATTAAATAGTGTTAATTTAATTCTATTCAAATCATACTTTTTTTAGTCAAAGATAAATTCTACCTCAAAGAAAACATGGATAAAAAATAATTTATTTTTAATATATACCTTGAATAAAATCTTAGTAAACAAAATAATCTGAGAGAAAAGGAAACAGGTGACTTTTAATAATGTCAAAATAATGTCCTTATCTGTCCATATATTCTCTGTTGCTAGAATAATAAACCAAACCCCACTGCCACTAAGTCAATTCAGACTCATAGTGACCCCTCATTAGATTCCCAAGGCTATAATCTTTACCAAAGTAGATTCCCTCATCTTCTTCCTGTGGAACAGCTGATGGGTTTGAACCACTGACCTTCTGGTTAGCAGCCACATGTTTTACCTGCTATGCCACCAGAGCTCCTTAAAAATAATAACCAGTACCCCATTAATAAAAATAAAGTTAAAAAAAAAAACAAAAAACCAACTTCAGTTTTTATGATGCCTAAAATAAACAATGTATTTAGAACAATTCTTGGGAAAGCCCCAAAGGGACAGTATATCCTAAATATCCTAAATCAGTAAAGGTAAAGACCATCACTTTCATCTATGGAGTCTAAATATACAATACCTCTTTTCTGTGAAAACTGAATATGGCCTCAGGATCCTTATCAACATAGCAGTCCACAGAACCAATTGGTTAGAGGGGACATCTGAAGTTAAAACTGATCGATATCCCCACCCTAATTATTTACTCCCATTAAAGCGCCTCTTCCTTTTTAAAGATTACCTTCAAGAGAAAAAAAAAAAAAAAAAAAAAAAAGCTCACCAATAAGCTTGTTTTCCTTGACAAAACACCGGAACTCAGCCCCAGGAATTAATTCACACCATTTGCGAAGAACAAGCTGTTGAAAGGAAAAAAAAAAAAGTAATATTACTATGTAACAAGAGAATGTTTAATTGGCCTCATAGACAATTTATGTCAGGCTGTATCTAACAAAAAGAGGTATCAGAAAACATTCTTGATATGAAAAGTGGGAAAGAGTGTTGTGATCTTTTATTCTAATCAACAGGGAGATTTACTCAAACACTTTATGAAAAAATATATCTTTGTCATTTATGTTTCATTTTGAGAGTTGTGACATGATACGCACCAAGGAAGACTGAGGCAAATCTTATCACAATTGTGCCATAAGTTGCCCTGTAATTTATATGTTCTTCAACCATATAAAGAATATCAAAAGACAAAGTAAGTTATCTATCTTAAGTGCCATTCTATAATACTTACTCTGATAAGATAATTATTGGTGATCATAAAAATCCATTATAACCCTTCCATGATTTTTCTAGTATTTTAAAGTAAACCAATGGCCCAAGTCATAAATGGGTCTTATTACTGTAATTGTTGTTTAGTATGTGCAAATTCTCTTATACATTTGAATAGCTACAATGTTATAAACAACACACTTAACAAATGTTTGCTTCTGTTTTAAAAAGTATTCTTTGGGGAAAACCAGTCTTGTTCTTTTGAACCATTAACAGATAATAAATTGCTAACATT
>NW_006921615.1:8138917-8148614 GCF_000298275.1 Orycteropus afer afer
TATCCTGACATATACTTCTTTGACTGTCTGGACCCATGAGATGGAACGTGAATTACTGTAGGCACCATTCCCTGAATCCCCCCAGTGGGCTCAATATCACTGCACTGTGTTCCTGTAGTTTCTTTTGCATGACTTTGTATAATAACTAAAATGTTAATACTGAGGATACACTGGGTAGTAGGTTCCTTGTATTTTCTTGTATTTTTCAATTTTTGGTAAGTATCTTTTCTAATAAATAAGAAACAAGAAAAATTATGTCTCAGAAATTTAAAATACACTGATTTTGTGAGGTCTTGATGAAACTGTGTATATATCATATTTAAAAGGAAAAAAAAACAAACACCTAATTATTAAATAGAGAACCCCAAGCTAAAATAAATCAATCTACATATGTACATCCACTGACTGTAATACATACTCATTTTGATGGCTGCAGTAGTTTTTACTGTTGTTGTCAGCAGCCACTGAGTTAGCACCCCACTCATGGTGACCCCACGCACAATGAGATCAGACTATTGCGATCCTTCAGGTTTTCCTTGGTTGATTTTTGAAGGTAGAATGGCACGCCTTCTTCCTACTTTGTCTTAGTCTTGGAAGCTCTGCTGAAGCATGATCAGTATCGTAGCAGCACATGACCTTTTACTGACAGACAAGTGGTGGCTGCACTTGAGGTGTAAGGGCCATAAGCAACAAATAAACAACTGTAGCATACTGACAGTTTTTTCCCCATATAATCCTTACTGAAATAATGTTCTGAAGAGCTAATATACTGTGGTTGATTTAAAAAAAAAAAAAGGAAAAAGGTGAATCTCCCTCCTACCCAGTGTCTCTGTTCTCTTCAGAGGAAACTTATACTTCCAGTTTCTTATGTGTCTTTCTACAGGTATTCTAACAACATATAACTATATAGTATATGTATATGTATATATCACTTTAAACACACATAGTAATACACCATACACAGGATTCTGCTTGTAATTTTAAAAATTTTAATTACTCTAAGAATACCACTTTCCTTTAAAATCCTATGCACTAACATGATAATAGTGCATTCTCTAAAAAGCAATAAAAGAACAAACTGCTGTGAAGTAAATCTTGGTAACAGATGATGACATGTCAACAAAGATTATGCCTCAGTGCATGGCTAAAGAAACAATCTTTTTCAATTTTGGATTCCTAGCACAAAGTAATAAACCATAGTAGGTGCTTAATAGATGCTTGTTCAGTGAAACACTAGATATGAATGCATTATATACATATAAGTAATGTTACAAAAGAATGTTTAATGATCAGAGAAAATGCTCACACTTTGTTATTAAGTGAAAAACAACCCTTACAAATGGTATGTAAAGATCTCAATTACAAACGCTATGAGATCTAGTATGTTTGGTGGCCTGGTAAATAAGAAATTAAATAGCAAATTAATCATTCCACATACAGTGTATAATCACAAAAGATATGCCAATTTATACACTCAATACATTACAATTTACTTGATCTACTGAGTCAGTGGAGAAATTCTGAAGACATGTGTATATACAGGGGTGGCTTGAAGCAAACAATGAAGAAATCTTTTAAAATTCTTTGGACTAATTCTAACTGGTGTTATAAACCTAAGAATAAAAACATTTTGCCATTATGAATGAAGATAGCCATTCTCTCAACAAATTATGAGCTGTCAAAATTTTTAAAAAGTATTACATTTGACAATGCAAGTACAGAAAAAGAACCACGAGTAATGATAAATAAGAGACTACTATGGACATAACTGTAACCTGGAAACAGCATTTAAAAAAAGGGTATGGACAAATTCATTGATGACAGTAGATGAGGTGCATCCAAGGACAGTGCTCATTTCAAGTGTGTATGTGTACCTTCAAAATTAGCAAAATATGGAATAAAAATTGAGGTTTGCTATGCTTAAACTCTTATTAAATTTTCATAAACCTGTTTTTCACTATCCTTTTAGTCTTTCTTCCATAAGTTATTTGTAAAATGAGTGAAAAACATAAAAAATAAAAAGATCCATTGGACCTAAATATTAACGACTGATAGACAGACAGATATATACACATATATAATACATATATATATTCTGTGATACAGGACATACACATATACACTCACTCCTCACTTATCAACATGGGTAGGTTCCAAAGACCCAGTTGTTGTGAGAAAATCGGTCTTGCGAAAATGGAGAGTGACCACATCAAATCACAAAATAAGGATGACTACATCATTACATAACTGACAAACCACTGAGAATCATTGCCTAAGTTGACACATAACCGTAACCATCACTGCCAGTGTTACTCTTGCTTTGCACTTCAGTGTTACTACCAGATGTATGCTGTTAATGTGCAAAATGGTCTGATAGATTTTTTTATATTGTTGTAAAATGAAAAATGTCAGATAATAACAGTCGATAAGTGAGAAGTAGATGTATATGACTTAATAACTTAAAAATTAAATGGCCTTCAGTGCCCAGAGAAATTCACCTAAAATATCTCATTCATTTCAATTAAGAATAAATAGTAATTCTCTACACAACTTCATCCAGGATTATCAACTTCATCCAAATACAAAAAAGTCTCTTACCTCATATTCCATACAAGGATCTGGGGAATCATCAGTACAATGAACAAATCTTTGGGGGAAAAAAAGGTAATAGAATCTTTTTGTATAGTGGTGACAGTTTATGCACACATATTACTTGTATTTAAACACAAGTGTACGGTTTCACTAAAATGCATGCAAAAACAAGCAGCTAATTTAAGTTCAATGAACATTCTTTAAACACTATTCAATGTTAGGCATTATCCTAGCCACTCTGCATTATTCTTATTCAATCCTCAAAACAATATGAGGTTGCTATTATAATCCCCATTTTTCTGTCAAAAGACAAGGAAATAAAGATCTAGAAAAAGCCTTATTTAGAGATGAACCCAGGACTATAACTCAAATTGTCTAACTCCACATTTCAAATGAAGGCAGGATGACACTGCCATTTGACATATTCTCATTGCATACATCCTTGTGGCTGCTTCTCTGTAACATTAACTCTGCCATCTAAAGCCACTCAAAGTTAATATAATTCTTTTTCTACATGGCATTTTAAAAAATACTTGATAGCTCAATTTAGTTCTCTATTAAATATATTGCTTTCCCCTCTAAAAATTCCAAGTTTTGTGAATAAATTTTCCTATCATTTATTAAATGCCTATTGTATACTAAGTAGGAAGCCCTGGTGGCACAGTGGTTAAGTGCTTGGCTGCTAACCAACCAAAAGTTGGTGGTTCAAACCCACCAGCCACTCCACAGAAGAAAGATGTGGCAGTCTGCTTCTGTAAAGATTACAGCCTTGGAAACCTTATGGCAATTTTACTCTGTCCTATAAGGTCGCTATGAGTCAAAATTGACTCAAAAGCAGTGGGTTGTTATGCCAAGTGCTATGCTGGGCACTAGGAATGCTAAAATGACTAAGAATTCCTTGTTCATGGAGGCTATATAGATGGAGAACACCTAACAAATAGAGAATTTCATAATACCGAGGAAGATAAAACTAAAAATACTCTGATGGCACAAAGGAGAATTGGTAAGCTTTGTTTTATGTATATGTGCATGTGTGTACACACACATGCGGGAGGAGAGGCTTCATCCTACAGGAAGAAGCTGCAAGGAAATGAAGGGCAGGGAGGAGTATCCAAATCATGAAGTGTCTTGTTTGCCTTGCTAGGGAGATTGTACTTCTTATATAAACAATGAGGAATTTCAAAAGGTTTCTAAATATGTGAGACAGGCAATTAATTTAGGCATTAAGAGTATCACTATGACAGTGGTACTGGATAGCATGGGGGAGGGGTAGCAATTAGGGGACAGAGAGACTATTCCAACAGTGCTGGTGAGAGATGGGATCTAAATAAGGCAACGGGAGTTGAGAAGGAGAAGAGAAGCACTATATAAAAACATTTAGGAGGTAAAGTCAGTATTACTAACTTGGTGACTGACTGAAAGTGGAGGATGAGGGAGAAAGAGGCTAGGATGACTCCGGTGTCTAAGTTTGATGACTACCTGGATGGTGAGGGTGTGTCATCAAAGAGAATACAGAAGGAAAAACAGGTGGTATGGGGTGGCATTGGGAAAAGACAGGACATAACTATATTTGGGGTGTGAAGAATTGGAGATAATGGGATAACCACATAGAGATGTCTACTGTTGTTGTTGTTATGTGGTGACAAGTCAGACCTGACTCATAGCGACCTCTCCTTGGGTTTCTGAGGCAGTATCACTACGGAAGTAGACTGCCCAACCTTCCTTCCGAGGAGTGGCTGGTGGGTTTGAACCTTTAGCCTTCTAGTTAGCAATCAGCACTACGCTACCAGAGCTCCTGAGATATTTACTAGGCAAGTGGAAACAAGAGTCTAAAACTCAAAAGAGAAGGAGGTGAACACTAACTGCTTAGAAGTAAAAATCATATGGATATAACAGCCAAAATCAAGGAAGAAGAAACAATCACCTCAGACAGATAACAGAATCCAAGGAAATACCAACAATTAAAGGGTGAGCAAAAGAAAAGCTAGAGAAGACAACTAACAATAGAAATAGAAGAGGAATGAGAAAACAGTGAGTCAGGGAAGAGTGATTCAATAAGAAAATGGGGAAAAGACTCAAATGTCACTGAAAAGTAAGACAGGAGTCACCCACTGGACCTAGTGACTTTGCCAGAGCGATTTTAAAGTATTATACAAAGGTAGAAACCACCCTGTAGAGAACCAAGGAATGAACAGAAGGTAAGAAAACAAAATGAAATATTTTAAATCAGCTTAACAATGAAAAGTAGAAGAGTAATAATATAGAGGAAAGGAAAATTAACATTTAGGTGTCTGTCTTTAGCTTTTGCTTTTTAATCTGTAGGAATGGAATGAATCAGTAAAGAGGGTTTGACCATGACAGGGAAAAGGGAAGAGAGAATAACTTACACTGAAACTTGCAGTTGCAAGAAATTTTTTTAACACACAAACAAAAGTAACTTTTAAAGATGTCTTAAGTAATTTATAAGCAAAATGTAGTTTAAAAAGCCTTTCAATTTCCCCGAATATTTGACTAAGCTGGAATTCTCTACAACTGTTTATGATTTAGATTGAAAAACGGTAACAATTTTAGGTTGTTTGATTGGCTGACATCCTGAGAAAATAAGAACTTTTATTATCACTAATAATTAGGCACTGACTGATATAATCTAAATTACAAAGAAAAGGTATACATGAGGTGTTTCGTTAAAAAACCATGAGGTTTTCTACCAGTGTTTTATTAACATTTATATGCCAGGTACAGTATGAAGCATTCTGCATTCACTATCTCATTTAATCTTTGCAATAATCCTATAAGAAAGTACTACTATCATTACCCATATTTATTCCATGAGGATAGCAAGGCTAAGAAAAATGAGATAAGTGGTGGAGAGTACTCTAAAGCAACAATGTACCTCTTTTCTTAAGTATGGAAGTTGTAGAGCTGTTGTTAAGTCTCAGATTTAAGTTTTAAAAAGAAAAAAACCACCAACCACTGTAGGACTTCAGGCTCAAACAGTATCACTGCTAAAAAAGAGAAAGAACCAAATCTACGACTAACCAAATCTATTTCTATAATATAATATGAATCTCCAAAATACCAATATGTAAAACCTGTTTTTATACATACATACATACACACACTGATGGTATTTTAAGACCTTGTTTTTCTCTAGAAAGCAAAAATCCCTTACTTTAAACTAATTTAAAAGTATATTATCCTGAGGAGTTATAGAGTTATAGTTTAAAACAGAAAACTAAGTTTCAGTTCATTTTTTAAAAATGTTACATAGAAATTAACCTCATGGATTGTTCTATGTTAATCAAAATTAAATTCATGAATTATCAGGTTTAATCAAAATTAATTAATTAAATAATTAGCATTTCAGCATTATTAATCAATTAATAATTAATTAATTTTAGCCTTAAAAAGAAGAGGAAGAAAATCCTTTTTCCCCCAAGAAGAGTATAAGCATTAAACATGTTTCTGGAATGTTCTATATTTTCTATCATTTATGGAATTTATGTTTGGACATGTAGCTGGTACAGAGACAACTAAAGCATTCTGAAACAGATCTACATAAAAAAGGAAAAGGAAAATGTTTCAAGTAATATAAAAAACAGTTGACCAGAGGTTTTTAAAAAAAAAAAATCAGGATCTGGGATTCTCTACTAGTGCTTGATCTTAGCAAAGTCAATGAACTTTTCTGGCTGGCTCTCAGTGACCTCAGCATTAAAATAGTGGGTGGAATTTGGTGATTCTAAGATTCTTTATGCAAGTAAATTCACAGACAACTTGCCTCGCCTCCTTTTCTTCACTTTGTCTTTATATTCAGGTAACCACCTGACCTGCACACTGAACCTCAGGAAAAGTCAGAGTTCCTAGAATACAGGCCTGAAAATGAGAGCGTACATGACAATGACCTGGGTTGTTTTTTCAAAATGTATCCCTAGATTCTAATCCAATGGGTCCAAGATGGGACCAGACCCATACGTTTTAGATAAGGTTAAGAAGTGTATCCCCAGCTCTAAAACTATTAAGTGGTTCTTGGAAAATGGCTACCCTTAACCCTGGAAGATGTCTGTTGGCCATTTATAGGCCTTTACAGTGGATCTACACCATTCTTAATGAAACAAAGAAGCAAGGAAAAGGGAGGAAGTGGTGAGTCAGAACAGCCAGGAATCCAAGCATAGTCTTCAAACTAAAGTGGCTATAGTTAGGAAACGTCAGTTAGCCTCCCCTAAAATCCACTAAAGTCACTGTGGATCTCAGCATGTTCTTACTTGCTAGAAAGTGACCACTTTGCATTAAACCTCGAGTCTGTGGCTAAATAAGATGGAGTCATGGATACATCTTATTAAGAATTCTATTACAGAAATTCATTTTATTGGCAAAACATTTTTCAAATCCTTTTAAAATCCTGAATGAAAAAATAAAAATAAAAATGTTAAAAATCCATAAAGTAGTATGAAAGATAAAAAACTGTATGGCATAATTTTTCATGATAGAGAAAAATGTTTACAATATATAGTATACTTTTAAGACATTAAAAAATATCCCGAAACTATATACCATGTAACCTCATCTTTGTGAAACAAACCTATACATATGTAGGGCAAATAGCACGATGATTAGATATCAAAATATTAACAATGGTTACTTCCCAGCAGTGACAATTAACTTCTTTTGCTATTTCTATTAGTATTTGTAACATTTATCATACTGATTGTTGTTGTTGTTGTTGTTATGTGCCGTCGAGTCAAACCCGACTCATAGCGACCCCTCCTTGGGTTTCCGAGGCAGTATCACTACGGAAGTAGGATTGCCCAACCTTCCTTCCGAGGAGTGGCTGGTGGGTTTGAACTGCCAGCCGTCTGGTTAGCAGGCAAGTGTCTTAGCCACTATGCTACCAGAGCTCCCATCATACTGATTACACATTAATTTTGTTTTGAGTATTAATTTTGAGGAATTAAGAAATACATAAAAATACAAAGTATGTATGTATTGCTTTTATAATAAGAACAAAACCAATTCAGTTTATTTTAAGTTACCATTTTAGCTTCCAACCAACAAATCGTTCATTATCGTGATAAAATATGAACTGCCTAGGGAGCTCTGGTGGTGTAGTGCCTAAAAGCCTTTAACTACTAACCAGAAGGCTGGCAGTTCAAACTCACCAGCCACTTCTCAGAAGGAAGACTGGGCAATCTACTTCCATAGAGACATTGCCTCAGAAACCCAAGGAAGGGTCACTATGAGATAGAACTGACTGGATGGCAGTAAGGCTTTTTTTTTTTTTTTTGGTTTATCTTTTCTTAACGAAAATGTATCTAAAAGATACAAGAGAGAATTAAAAAGAACAAAATAATAGAATTATCTTAATGGTTAATATTCTAATAAAACTACTATCAGTTTAATTTTTGGATGTAACTTTAAAAGTGTGGGTGCTATAATCTTCGTAAATAATAAAGGATAGCTTCTTAATCAAGTATCATTCTATAAAGAACAAACTAAATAAAAGATTCTATATCTACCTATTTTAAAATAGTAAGGGAAATCAAAATGGACAATTCCAAAACACATGTCTTCATTGTCAGAAACTTTTAATGCTTCTATATCCCTACAAATATTGATTTCAACCCTTGGTTATTCCTCATTATTGCTTCTTCAAAACAAATATACATTTTAACATCAATCTGCATGACACATATTTGGTGTGTGAGATTATGGTACAAAGCTTTTTCTTATTGAAGACAGTTAACCAGACAGGCAGGTATCCCTCCTGAAAGAAGTGCTGAGCCATCAAGTTACGATTCCACAGAAATGTCAACAGCAACATTATCAACTGAAATACTGCAAAGAACATTTTGTGTGTGAATATTTAGATTCCATTTATATTCTTCCTGAAGTAGGTTTGAAAAGCAAAATATTAGAGAACTAACAAGCTCTGACTTTTGAAATTTCTTATGTAAATTAACAATTTTTAAAATTCCAGGTTAAAAAAAAAAAAATCCCTAAATCAAGTCTACCATGTTGAGTGTAGTAGCAGAAACAGTACTAGCAGAAAATGTAAGTATTCAAATAGAAACAACGGAATATCTTAAGTTGTATCAATTTAAAATAAGATAAGGGTATTAATCTCTTCACTGGCTGAACCAGGAACATGGAGGAGCCCAAAACTTGCAGCTGAAATGGGAAAAAAAAATTAAACTGATTCTCCTATTTCTAAAAATATCACTTCTATAATTACCTCCAAAGGGTAACAGTAAGTCACTGATAACCTCTCTCTTAAAGTTAGTGCTTGAGCTACAGAAAAGGAAAGCCATTTATACTGAGAAAGAATACTGAATTGTTACATCTCTTTTAGCTTTGTTTCTTTGAGCATGTAAGCGGAAAGCCAGGGTAAGAGTTAGTACAAATATTTAACACCCAACTCAGCATATAAAGTTGTAATACATACAATAAACTTATTTATGAACAAAAGCAAAAATTATGTAGCAAAACCTAACACTTTTCCTGTACTAACTCAACAAATAAATTTAAATACTTGGAACATTTGTTTGAAATATGAAATAAGGAAAGAAAAAAGGGGCAAACACTACAAGAACTATGTTTATCTATCAATTGATGATTGACAGAAATGCTTTTTTTTTTTGTAAATCTTTTTATTTCCATCTAAATTACTTCCCAAATTATTCTCTTAAACAGGGTTAGGTTTCCTAGCAGCCAAATGGTCTAACTATATATAGGCATATTCATCTTGCCCTAAACACACTGTAAGACTGACATACTTTTTTTCTGTGAACTTCATAGCTAAATATGACCAACACAGTTTTTAGCATCCTGTTCCAAAATATTTCATACACTGAAAGAGAATACATTTTATACATTCCATGATAAGGACGCATATCTGGAATTGTGGGAATAGTGGAGCACGGCCAATCAGGAAAATAGAGATATAGAAGATAAAGTAGAAAGTTCCCTATGCTACGTTGTTGCTGTTGTTGTTAAGTGCTGTCGAGTCATTTCCGACCCATAGCGACCCCATGCACAGCAGAACGAAACACTGCCCGATCCCGTGCCAGCCCCACAATCCCTGCTATACTCGAGCCCATCATCGCAGCCA
>NW_006921615.1:8150774-8176379 GCF_000298275.1 Orycteropus afer afer
ATTTCTGTCACCAAGGCCAAATTTTCCAACTACCGGTGATTCTTCTTTGTTTCCAACTTTTGCATTCCAGTCACCAGTGATAATTAACACATTCTGATTGCATGTTTGGTCAATTGCTACGTTAGAAAGAAGGAAAATGTTGAGAAAGGATAAATGTACATGTACTATGATGAGCTGAGCTATGCTTAAGAAATATATTGTGCAAGAAAAACCTGGACGGAGATAGAAACAAGAGGCTCCTCTAGCAAAAAACTTATGTTGAAGATGCATTCTAATTGCTGGGAGCAAGATGTGAGATCCTAATATTGGTGGTGTAGGTTTGTTGTTGTTGTAATGTGCCGTCGAGTCGGCCCGACTCATAGCGACCCCTCCTTGGGTTTCCGAGGCAGTATCACTACGGGAGTAGGATTGCCCAACCTTCCTTCTGAGGAGTGGCTGGCGGGTTTGAACTGCCAGCGTCTGGTTAGCAGTCAAGTGCTTTAGCCACTATGCTACCAGAGCTCCTGGTGTAGGTTTATAACAACCAAAAAAACCAAACCCACTTACATCAAGTCAATTCAAAATCACAGCAACTCCCATTGGGTTTTTGAGGTGGTCATTCTTTATGGAAGTGGATTGCCTGGTCTTCCTCCTGCACAGTGACTGGTGGGCTCAAACCACCAACCTTCTGGTTAGCAGCCAAATGCCTTAGGCACTGCACCACCAAAGCTCCACAGGTTTATAATATTACCTACTAAAACAGTGAATTCTCTGACTTACACCAGTCAATGTGGCAGGAGTGGTGGAAGGAGAAGCACAGTATTAGTGTACGTAGAAAATAGTACTTTGTATGGTAGTTAAGTTTGTGTGTTAACTTGGCTGGGTCTGGTTGAGTGGCTGGGCAGCTAGATGTAGTACCCCCATGATGAGACAAGTAATCAACTCCATGCTGGAATCTACTATGAGCAGCTGAGTAGCTGCCTTAGGGAATGTGGTCTGCTTTCTGTATATAAAGAAAAGCCTTGGGGAATGGTCTCTAGCTTATGGCATGCTTCAACTCTGCGTGTAGCTGTGTCATTGTTCAGCAGCCTGCCATGCTCTGCCAACCCCGGGACTTTCAATGGACGTGAATTAACGCCCTGCCATGTGGTTTGGTAACATTTGGACTGTGCTTTTTCACTTGTCAACCTTGGGCTTGCCAGTCTCAGCAGCCAGCAGCTGTCTGAGTGAAGAAAAGCCTCTAGCTTCAGTGGGCCAGAAGCTGGAGCCAGACCTAAAACCCAAAGTTTAAGGGCTTTCACACAGCCCCTGGAGCCGGCACTTTGAACTCAGATTTAAAGCCTCCAAACTATAAGAGAATAAACTCCTGTTTCTTCAAGCCATCTCATTTGTGGTATATTCTTGTCAGAGAGGTACTAGGTAACCAGAACACTTTGTGAATTATTTACTCTGAACAACTTAGGTATGACCTCAATCCACTGACTGATATCATTAATTCTGTTATCTTAACAGACTTAACCAGTCTGAAAGAGACTAGAGGAAGCCCCAAAACTATTCCCCAGGCAATCTTCTAACTTGAAACTGAAGGCACTCCCAGAGGCCACCTTTTGGCCAAATAATAGGCAGGAATATAAAACAAACAATGACACCTGTGAAGAATATGCTCTTTAGAACTATCAACTATATAAGACTAAAAGGGCAACATTTGCCCAAAACCAAAGATGAAAAGAAAGAGTGGGAGAGGAAAACTGGGTGAATGGAAAGGGGAAACAGAGGGAAGAAACAGAGAGAGTGCTGACACACTGTGGGGACTGCAACCCATGTTACAGAACAACTTGTGTACAAACTATTGACTGAAAAAACTAATCTTCTATGTAAACTTTCACGTAAAGCACAATAAAATGTTGACAAAAAATGTTTTTTTGTCATCTTAAAGATAATGAAAAAACATCATTAAAGCTTTTTAAGTGGCAGAAAACAAAAATCATTACAATTTTTAAGTGTCATACTATCCTAGGTATTTTCCAGGGCATAACCCTCACTGATAAACTTTTCTGAAACACTGGAAAGTTACAATTGCACCTCATGGTAAACAACTCCTAAGCATAACAAAAAAAAAAAAAAAAATTTAAATCATGGGCAGAAAAAGAACTCAGAGCCAGGAAAAAGTTAAGCATCAAAGTTCTAGTGTTGTGGCTTTTATTAGTTTAAAAATTACAACTCAAAAGAGATTCAGTATACGGATCTCATTTCTTTAGATTTTCACTAGAGATGAAAAAGAAAAATGTAAAATGATACTGAATTAAAGGTGACTGGATACGTTTAAAGGAGCTCTGGTGTCGTAGCAGTTAAACCATTGGGCTGCTAACCACAAGGTCAGCAGTTCAAGCTTACCAACTGTTCCTCAGGAGAAAGATGAAGCAATCTGCTTTTGTAAAGATTTACAGCCCTGGAAACCCTATGGGGCAGTTCTACACTGTCCTAAAGGGTCACTGTGAGTCAAAATCAACTTGTTGGCAGTGGGTCTGGTGTTGGTTTGTGGATGTGTTTATTAGAATTTTCATAGGATTTTTCTTCAGAGAAACCATATAGTATCTAAAAGTAAAATAATCTAAAGCAGAAAAACTGTCATCTAAATAAATGACAGTTCAAACCCACAAGCTACTCCTCAAAAGGAAAATTGGGCAATCTTCTTCCGTAGTGATTGATACCGCCTTGGAAACCCAAGGAGGAGTTGCTATGAGTCGGATCTGACTTGACGGCAGCGAGTTTTTATGTTAGATACATCACAAGGTAAAAGGTTCTGCTGGGTCCATTTATACACTAAATTTTATGAATTTTACATGAATAATTAGTTTTATGATAATCTTAAGATGCTATTGTTGTTGTTATGTGCCATCGAGTCAGACCCAACTCACAGCAACCCATCCTTGGGTTTCTGAGGCAGTGTCACTACGTAAGTAGATTGCCCAACTTTCCTTCCGAGGAGTGGCTGGTAGGTTTGAACCACCAGCCTTCTGGTTAACAGTCAAGCGCTTTAGGCACTATGCTACCAGAACTCCCCAATCTTAAGATAGGATGAATAATTAGTTTTATGATAATCTTAAGAAAAATGTATGTCGTTGCTGTTGTTGTTGTTATGTGCCATCGAGTTGGACCCGACTCATAGCAACCCCTCCTTGGGTTTCCGAGGCAGTATCACTAGGGAAGTAGATTGCCCCATTTTCCTTCCGAGGAGTGGCTGATGGATTTGAACCACCAGCCTTCTGGTTAGCAGTCAGGTGGCCTTAGCCACTATGCTACCAGAGCTCCCAGAAAAATGTATAGCTGGGCTTAAATTACTATAATGGGTGAAATGTACCGATCCCTAGTCAAATCTATTTCTCCTTAGTCACAAATCTCTCAGAGAAACAATAGGTTTATTTCTTCACTAACTTATCCCCTTCATGTAAATGTCAAATGAATACCAGAGTTTTTTGGGTTTTTTTTTTTTTTCATGCTTTGGCTTAATGAAGTGGCACTTAATCAATAAAGTAATGAATGAAAGCAGCCTTGTGACTTCACAAGTCTAATCACCTGCAATGTTTATAGCAAGGCAAATAATTCAGTGAGCAAATACAAGGTAGACACATCATGTGAAATGTGTCATTTTCAACTCCCACTTTTTAAAGTCTCTTGTCTACAATAATCACTTGAGGAATAAGAAAAAAGAATGTACTTAATATTCAATATCAAATTACAACTATGGCAGACACTGCTGGTTGTCTACCCTCCAGCTATTCCCCACTGTCATTCTTCCTAATGGCATTTTGATTGTTCAGACACTGGAAACAATTGTGCTTCATTATCTTCTTCCTACTCCCTGGGACGCATGTGTTGATTAATCCAAATAGTTCTCAAAGCTTACAACAATATTAACAGGGAACTTGTTAGAAATGCATATTTTGGGGCTCCATTTCAGGCCTACAAATCAGAAACTCTGGGAATGGGGCCTAGCAATCTCTTTCGACAAGCTTTCCAGGAGATTCTGAAATATGCTAAAGTTTAAGAATTCCTGGTCTAAACCAATCAAGGCAATTCTGTTCTCCTTACCAACAACTGGATTAGGCTTGACAACTGTTTTTGTAACTAATGAGGCCTGGGAGAAGTCTCCTGGGAAGCTTCCAGGAATGCTTTACTCAATCACATAAAGAGATGAATGGGAGGAAACAAATCCATGCTGCCTATTTTTGGTGCAGACACTGACATGTATTCATGTGATCCTTGTGCCTATTTTTGCTGCAGACATTGTCATGTCTTCATGTGCATCTGGAACTGTAGCGACAATCTTGTAACCAAAGACCAAGCCAGTAAATTGAAGTGTCAGAGGAGAAAGACTAAAAGAACCTGGGTCCTTGATGACCTCTATAAACTGATGATTAACCCTTGGAGTAGCCAATGTCCAGACTCTTTGTTAAATAATATATATTTGAAAAAAAGGCCTTCTGTGCTCTGGTGGTGTAGTGCCTACAGCATTTTACTGCTAACCAGAAGGCTGGTGGTTCAAACCCACCAGCCACGCCTTGGAAGGAAGATTGGGCAATCTACTTTCATAGTGATACCGCCCAAGGAGGGGTCACTATGAGTGAGATCCAACTCGACGGCAGTGAGTTCTGTTGTACATAAGGTTGCTATGAGTCGGAGACAACTCCACAGCACCTAACAACATCTGTGAACGTGCAATCTTGACTGTAATATTTTTGTTTCTTTTTGCAAGTCAAATGCCAAAATGGTATAAACATAATCTCTTTTTTGTAATACATATTTTAATCTGAAGCATTTTGAAAGAAAAAAAGCTATGGTTTTACTAAATGAAAGTATAAAGAACTTTTAGAATCACACAATTGCAATTATATTTTCGTTTTGGTTCTACTAACAAATTAGCTATGGGACCTTGAATAAATTACTGAAGAGATTTAGATCTCAATTTTCTACCCTGTAGAATGAAAGGCTTATATTACATCACCAGTAAGATCCTGTTTAAGAAATTATACTCTTTGCATTTTAAGAGTTCCTAACAAGGCTTTGTGACAAAAGTCCATCTTTAATGAATTCTATCAATGAAGAATTTTTACGTGACAAGATTTCCTGTTATGGAACTTATTAATTGCTGTACAACTGAGTATCAACAAATATTTCTAGAAAAAGGTGACACATTAGTGGTGCCCAGTTAAAAGGCTGAAAGCTCAGTGTCTGGTACTTGCTCCTGCCAACTCCCAATTATTTATACTAAGAGAAGGATGACATTCTGTGGTTAGACACTATTAATCCAAAGCTTCAAATTCAGCTGCTGATTTAACTTCCTCCCCATACAAAGTTCAAGGAGTATAAAATGCAAAACAACTGATTGGTTGGTATTTCTACTTTCCACTGGAACAGCTTTTAACTCCATGTAAGACAAAAAGGGAAAAGTAGGTTAAAGAGATAACAAATAGCTAAACTGCAAAGATTATTTTTAAAAAAATAATTTTAAAAAAACCATCAGCTTCAGAGAATTAACAGTGATTTACACTTATTTTTAGAAAGAAAAAGGTGTTCCCACACTCTTCCTGCGACTAATACTACCCAAAATCAAACCCACTGCCATTGAGTCAATTCTGATTCATAGCAACTATACAGGACAGAGTACAACTGCCCTACAGGCTTCCAAGGTTGTAAATTTTTATACAAGCAGACTGCCTCATCTTTCTCCCATGGAGTAGCTGGTAGGTTTGAACCACTGACCTTTGTTTGGTTAGCGAAATGCTTTAACCACTGCACCACCAGAGTTCCTTATCTAATACTAAAGGTACATAAAAATCTGTATCAGATGAATGAACAGGTAGAGTATTTTTTAATATATTTCAAAGTCTCTTTACTAAGTATCAAAAAAAAACTTTATAATGGCAACTATACAAAATTGACTTTCTTCTAATTAGAGAGTATCTCCTAAAATAATGCTACTACACTATTACTAAAACCAAACCTACTGCCACAGAGTCAAATCTGACTCACAGTGACACTTCAGGACAGAGCAGAACCTTCCCACTGGATTTCCATGGCTATAAATCTTCATAGAAGCAGACAGTCTCACCTTTCTCACAAAGAATGGCTGGTAGGTTCAAACCTCCAATCTTTTTGATAGCAGCCAAATACTTTAAACACTGTACCACCAGAGCTCCTTATTAGTAAAACAAGGGCTCCTAAATATCTAATAACACTTATATCAACACAAACATAAAAGGTTGACAACTAAATGTCAAAATAATAGAATGTTTTTCTGTGAATGAATGAGAAATTCCAACATAGTTAAAATCTTTTTATTACAAACTTGCAATATAACCATACTCATTTAGTTACTTTACTTCCTTTTTGATTAATAAATATAGGCACTCCCTAACTTAAGAACTACATCAGTTTTGAAATGTGTTTAAGTCTAAATCGTAGGTAGTCAGAACAGGTGCATATAGCTCTTACTTAGCCTTACTTTAGTGGAAGGAACTCTGGTGATGCATTGGCTAAGGCATTCATCTGTTAACCAGAAGGTCGATGGTTCAAATCTACCAGCCACTCTATGGGAGAATGATGAGGCACTCTGCTTCCACAAAAATTTACAGCCTTGGAAACCCTATGGGGCAGTTCTACTTTGTCCGTTACGGTTGCTATGAGTTGGCTTCGACTCGATGGCAGTAGGATTTTGGTATTAGTGCAAGGAAAGGCTTAAAGCCTTTTCAGTAATTTAGAAGCTTCACATATAGCAAGTGAAGCTGACTGTGATGAAGAATTTGTTGCCAAGTTGGGCTGATTCAGTCATCCCAATGTGAGGGCAAACTTACACAATATTAAAGAGCATGTAGGAGCTGTCCTAAAGTCGTATGTCAACCTAGGGACTGTCTTATAGTATTAAAACCATAGGCTTTAGCTGCAGAACTTAGATATAAAAGAATAGGTACACAAATGTTGTGAGTGAATTTTTTGATTTATACCAGGCTCTAATTCAAAAAAGATTTGAGAGAGAACTGTCAGAGCAAACTAAACTGGATGGAAGGGGAAGCTGGGATGTGCGTATGCAATATTTTCACTCTATTCTCTTGCTTAGCTTCTAGATCTAGTGATATGTTTCAAGTTAGGAGTCAGTAAAAGATTAGTTTAACTGAAATAATGGGTTTGTTTAATATGGGAAAGGATGAAGAATCTAGAAAAACAGTTATTCAATGACAGAACAAAAGAAGCATAAAGAGTACAGCAGGTGTTCTTTCACCTTACAATGCAGATAGCACAAGTTCTGTAACTACAGAGTAACTGGCAAAAGGAAAGAAACACAGCAATTCCACTTGTAGAAATGTATTCTAAGGAAATCAATTAGGGAAGCTTACAAAGATGAAGCGTGAGGATATTCACGGAGGGCTGTATATTCAAAATAAGGAGCTAACCTAAACACCCAAGAACAGAAGATTAGTCAAACAAACTATGCTAAAGCTATATGGTGGAATATTCTTATGGTAACTAAAAACAATGATGGATTTAGGAATTTAATGACATGCCAAGATATTCACTGTATTCTATAAGTGTAAAAGCAGCAAACTTACTAAGAAGTATAAACTATATGATCTCATTTTTGTTTAAAAATACAGACAGGCCTATCTATGTTATAGTTATGCATAAAAAGAATTCCAGAAGTATACAGAACCAATTAGCATGATAATGGGTGCTTTTACATTCCAGTTTCTGTTCAGTTATAGACTCTAATTTTGTTTTTCTACAATAAACACAAGTTGGTTTTACAGTAAAAAAAAAATTACTAAAATATTTAATGTGCAGAGATATGGAAAGTTCTTGATACACAGGGATAATACATGTTACTTTAAAAGAAAAAGGAAAGTGTGCTTTAATAGTCCATTTGGAAACATGAAAGTGTTGTTTTATGGAATTGCTTTTTATAATTGTACCAGAGCTAATGGAATTTCACCTGTAGAAAAATACTGAAACTACTGACTACAGAAGAATAAGAGCTATACTTACGGCTGAGTGAAGTCACGAGTGATGAAATCAGAACTCTTGAAAAGTAGAAAGATGTCACTAAGGGTTTTGCATTTCAGTGAACTATTCATTGCTATCCAGTATGCATCCTAAATGATAAAGCACATGCTATTTAATATATAGTCCAAGTTAGTTGCTACAACTGAAGCTCACGCCTATAAACAAATCAATAATGTATACGACCTTCAAGGGCTTTTAAAAAAAAGTCAAGAAATGTAACAATATTGTCAAATATCAAATTATACTTCTAAATAACAAAGAGCATTATACTGCATATCAGACACTCAGTTATGAACATCAGTATGTTAGGGTCCCCACCCTTCAGCTCAGGGCGAAGTACTTTCCATTGTTTTTCCTACTTATGATGACAGAAGAGGGGAAAGACGTATCAGAAACACTATCACTTAACCTAGAGTATTTAGTAAAGAAATGCCTGGACAGCTACTGTTTAAGGAAAAAATAGGTCTTTTCCTTTCTTCCTGATTCGGAAGTGACAACTGGAACATCTGAAGCTTGATGATTGAGGCAATTAACACACATGTCTAACAAGTCTGGGAGAAAAGAAGATAGTTATTCTGAGCCATTACAACTGTAAATGGTGAGGATCTCATAAAGTTTAGTGAGACATGACTTAAAAATGATAGACTAATTCATTTAAAAAACCCCTCCTCTCCGATAGACAGATTTGACACAGGACAGTAATTTAATTTTAAGTAAAGTAATAGTTAAAAATAACTATGCAATTATCCACACTATATGGAAGAAAGCATTGGCACCTAGCATATACTCACTAAAACCCACTGCTGTTAAGTCGGATCCAACTCATAGCGACTTCTCCTTGTGTTTCCAAGGCAGTATCACTATGGAAGTAGATTGCCCAATCTTTCTTCTGAGGAGTGGCTGGTGTGTTTGAACTGCCAGCCTTCTGGTTGGCAGTCAAGTGCCTTAGGCACTACACCACCAAAGCTCCTGTGTACTCACTAATAACAAATAAATGAACAAATGTATAATTTAAAATGACAAATAATCTACCCACCTTAAGTGGAAAGCCTCAACCTAGCTCAGTAGCAAGGAATGATTGAAAATACTATTCATAGATTGATAAAACATTGACTGTTGAAGGACACAATGAGTTTCAACAACTTCTTACTAATCTTTAAAATTTTTCCCACTGGAAAAGATTAACTTCTGGGCATAGATGGGGTATTGAACACACACATTTAACTCCACTAAAACAATAATTAATGCACAGAAAACCATACAACTAAATAAACATGACAATTATTAACTCCTTGGAAAATAAAATATAAATAAGAAAGTACAGTGATCATGTTATTATTAGGTGCTATCGAGTCAGTTCTGACTCATAGCGACTCTATGTACAAAAGAATGAAATGTTGCCTGGTCCCGTGCCATCTTCGCAATCATTGCTATGCTCGAGCCCACTGTTGCAGCCACAGTGTCAATCCATCTCGTTGAGGGTATGCCTCATTTTTGCTGACTTTACCAAGCATGAGCATTGGCACAAGTAATCATATATTATAAGAAATCATAGTAAATATTTCAGAGGCATACTTATTATTTGCATAATCATAAGAATTGTAAACACTGAATCAAAATTATGGTCTAAGTATAATGAGGACCAGAAAGTAATAGAGACAGGAGTTGAAAGACAGCTGAATCTTTCTGCTCCTGAGTGGTACCACTCCTGAGTGTAATAATACCTAAAATTGAAAAGCAAGAAATAGAAGTAAATAATAAAATAATCTGCTAAATATTTGTGAGTGGCTGCCTCTGGGGAGTGAGAAATAGTGAAGCCAAACAGGCATCAGAGCCTGCTGACTTCTGCAGCAAGCCTCCAGATTTATTTGAAATTTTGAATTATATATATATATGACTGATTTTCAAAAATAAAAATAAAACAAAGACTAAATATAATTCATCATTCATTTTAGAATAAGAAAAGCCATATGAGATGATTTTTGAAAATGCAAGAAAGTCTTCAGTTCTTAAAATGAGTTGATATGAAATTGTTTTCTATTAGGTGAGAGAAAAAAATAGTAAAGTTTTCTAAAGAACTTAACTTTTCAAAAAATCTTGTCAATGCAACATTAAAATAAAATAATCAGTTGATTACTCAACTGCTCTATTTTTAGATCCTGTGACATTTTTGTTTTTATTACCTTTCAACAGAAAAAGACTTCTTTGCTAAACTTAAGTGAACAGCTAAAATTCTGCAAAGGGCAGAGAATGAATTTCCTCAGAATTTTAATGCAATGGCAACACAAGAGGTTCAAACTGTCCCTTGCCAGAATATAAGCATTTCACAACCCCAGGAAAATGTATAGCAAAATGAGGAAATGGAAATTACAGGGAAAACAGTAATAAATTGCACAGTATCTTTTCTAGAATTAGGAATATAATTAGACCCTCTATAGGAATATAAAAGGAAATCCATAACAAAACAAAGAATACTCAAATCATAAGAAATTCACTTATGTGTTCCTACCCTTGGAGCACTCCAGTTAAGCTTAGGAAATACACTGCCCCCTAAGGAATTGATAGCTTCTTGAACTTTAGTAGTGAACTCAGGAAATTCTGGTGCCTATAGAGAGAAAGAAGAAACCAGTTGGGCAAATGAATATAATCATAATAGATATGGAAAGCAAGATCATAATCTCAAGTTTATAGTTTAAGATGTTAAAAGCAGAATTTAGAATACAAATTACCATCAGAATTTCTGAACTTAGCTAGATAAAATCAATGATCAAATAACATTACCCTGAAAAAGGAAAAAAAAAAAAAAAATAGCTGTTTAAATGACATTTTGCAAAAGAATCAAAACCCATAAAGCTAAATAAAACAACAGACTTCAGCAGGCATCTGGGAATGTGAGGAAGGAAGGAATGAGTCTCTTAAAACGTACCTACATAAAACCAGTATTTAAGTGAAAAGAGGCAGATGGAATATTGGAATATCACCAGTACTCCAAACTCACTGCCATTGAGTCAATTACAACTCATAGCAACCCCCATTGGGTTTCCAAGGCTATAAATCTTTACAGACTTTACGAAACAGACTGCTTCATCTTTCTTCCACGGAGCAGATAGATGGTGGGTTCAAACCACTGGTTAGCAGCCAAATGCCTTAACCACTACACCAACTGAGTCCCTACACATACTCCAGTTCTTACTAATAACAGCCCACATTTAAAGTGCCAGAAGACTTTCCATTTGGAGAGAAAGAATCTTGGACAGATCCCCAAAAGGCTTCATGAGAATGAAAAACAAATTAAGTGGTAAAATGTATTTAAACACTGTTATTTCCAGGCAAGTTTTAATATAAACAAACCTCAAAAATAGGACCCAGGTTATGTTAAAATGTCTTTCCTTTTTGGTTGATTTTAGAATACATATTTTATATAAGCAAGTGACTAAAACGTTCTAAGTATTCATTTCAACCAGGAAGTAAATAGAAATACAGTTCTTAAGGAACTTAAATTTGAAGGCCAGTTTGCACTGCTGTGAGCCTTATGTCACTATCAAAGGAGTACATGGAAACAAATCAGAGAAAAGAGGAGTAATTCATTTTAAGAGAGATGGAAATGGAGCTGTCAGGCGAGACAGAAAATAAAAATATTAACACAGATTCTACACACAGCCATTTTATTTAGGTTATTCCCTTTATATTTGCTGCCCCCTACTGGGGAATTGGAAGTTCTGAAAAAACCCAGTAATAACTTCCATAGAAAAAAGTTAGAATGGGTCTAAACCAAAAAACCAAACTCACTGCTGTCAAGTGGATCCCAACTCATAGCAACCCCTCCCTGGGCTGCCGAGGCGGTTATCACTACGGAAGTAGACTGCCCAACCTCCCTTCAGAGGAGTGGCTGGTGGGTTTGAACTGCCAGCTTTCTGGTTAGCAGTCAAGTGCCTTAGGCACTACACTACCAGAGCTCCAGAATGGGTCTAGTATTAACTAAATTACATTCTCCAGAGTGGTTTATGCTGAATCTCAGGCTCTAATCCTATTATAACACAGAAAATGCTGAAAAGAGTCTGGGAGACAATTCAAAGAAATGTAAATTTTTAAAATGGCAATATATCCCCAAAACTAGAAATCAGTTTTAAGCAAAAGGCTACTGAGTACAGAAGGAGCCCTGGTGATGTAATGGGTAAGTGCTAGGCTGCTAACTGAAAGGTTCATGGTTCAAACCCACCCAGTGGCTCCATGGTAGAAAGACCTCGTGATCTGTTTCTGTAAAGATTATAAGCAAGAAATTCCTATGGGGCAGTTCCACAATGTCACATGGAATTACTACAAGTCAGAATGGACTCCGCTATAACCAACAACTGCATAAAGAAGGGCAAGATTAAGGGCAGATTAGGCTACATTTCTTTCTGTTGCACAGTCTGATCTCTACATTGGTTAACAGTATTTTTAGTTATTTATAGCCAAAATCCAAAACCAAACTCATTGCCATCGAGTCAGATTTGACTCATAGCCACCCCTCCTTGGGTTTCCGAGGCAGTATCACTACAGAAGTAGATTGCCCAACCTTCCTTCCAAGGAGTGGCTGGTGGGTTTGAACCGCCAGCTTTCTGGTTAGCAATCAAATGCCTTAGCCACTATGCCACCAGAGATCCCTATTTATGCCCAGTCTTCTACTAAACTACTTCTTCAGTTTAGATACTTGAAACTAAACCATAGTTTAGAGAGTTTCAAAATTAGTAACAGCACTAAATTTTCATTCCCTTCTCCCCATCAAAGTGCATTACAATTTACATTAAGCCGTTAATTTCCTTTAATCCCCTGAAGCTGCTGATTTGGATTCCCTAAAGCTCTAGCAATAAAAAAACCTTAGATCTCCATTAGCAATGTTTCCTTTGAAAGGCACAGTTACACAATCTTACCACATGAAAGGGCTTAACCTTCAAGGACAGAGCAATGCTCCTACCCCATTAAATTTAACATCTAACATTTACTTTATATTTATGTATTATATAAGCATGGAATGTATGAATAAGAATCCAGGAAAACTGGAAGTTAACAAAAATGAAATGGAATGCATAAAGATTGATATCCTAGGCATTAATGAGCTGAAATGGACTGGTTTGGGCCATTGTGAATTAGACAACCATATGATCTACTATGCCAGGAATGACAATTTGAAAATGGCATGGCATTCATCCTCACAAAGGATGTTTCAAGATATGTCCTGAAATACAAAGCTGTCAGTGATGGGGTAATATCCATACGTCTACAAGGAAGACTAGTTAATACGACTATTATTAAAATTTATGCACCAACCACCAAAGCAAAAGATGAGGAAATTGAAGATTTTTACCAACTTCAGCAGTCTGAAACTGACCAAATGTGCAATCAAGATGTGTTAATTATCACTGGTGACTGGAATGCAAAAGTTGGAAACAAAGAAGAATCACTAGTAGTTGGAAAATTTGGCCTTGGTGACAGAAATAATGGAGATCACATGATAGAATTTTGCAAGCCCAATGACTTATTCATTGCAAACACTTTTTTTTAAGAACACAAATAGTGGCTATACATGTGGACTTCACCAGATGGAATACACAGGAATCAGACTGACTACATCTAAGGCAAGAGGTGATGGAAAAGCTCAGTTATCTTCAGCCAAAACAAGGCCAGGAGCTGATTGTGGAACAGACCATCAACTGCTCATATGCGAATTCCACTTGAAGTTGAAGACCATTACAATAAGTCCATGAGAGCCAAGATACAATATTGATTATATCCCTCCTGAATTTAGAGATCATCTAAAGAATAGATTTGATGCACTGAACACCAACAACCAAAAACCAGAATTGTGGGATGACATCAAGTACATCATCCACAAAGAAAGCAAGAGGTCATTAAAAAGACAAGGAAAAAGACCAAAATGGATGTCAGAAGAGACTCTGAAACTTGCCCTTGAGCAGAGAGTAGCTAAAGCAAATGGAAGAAATGACAAGATAAAAGAGCTGAACAGATTTCAAAAAGCAGCTCGAGCAGACAAAGCCAACTACTATAATAAAATGTGCAAATACTTGGAGTCAGAAAACCAAAAGGGAAGAACAGGCTCGGCATTTTTCAAGTTGAAAGAACTGAGAAAAAAATTTAAGGCTTGAGTTGCAACACTGCAAGATTCTATGGGCAAAATATTGAATGATGCAGGAAACATTAAAAGAAGATGGAAGAAATACACAGTCACTGTACCAAAAAGAACTGGTAGATCTTCATCCATTTCAGGAGGTGGCATATGATCTAGAACTAACAGTACTGAAGGAAGAAGATGAAGCTGCACTAAAAGGAGTGGCAAAAAACAAGGCTTCAGCAATTGATGGAATACCCACTGAGATGTTTCAACAAACAGATGCCCAACTGAAGGCACTCACCCAGTTAAGCCAAGAGATTTGGAAGAAAGCTACCTGGCCAACTGACTGGAACAGATCCGTATTTGTACCCATTCCAAAGAAAGGTGATCCCACAGAATATAGAAATTATTGAACAATATCATTAATCTAGCACAAAAGTAAAATCTTACTGAAGGTAATTCAAACACGGTTGCAGCAGTATATAGACAGAGAACTTCCAGAGGTACAAGCTTGATTCAGAAGAGGACATGGAACAAGGGATATCACTGCTGATGGCAGATGGATCTTGGCTGAAAGCAAAGAATACCAGGAAGATGTTTATCTGTGTTTTATTGACTCTGCAAAAGCATTTGATTGTGTGGATCATAACAAATTGTGGATAACATTGAGAAGAATGGGAATTCCAGAACACTTAATTGTATTCATGAGGAACCTGTACATAGACTAGGAGACTGTGGTTCTAACAGAACAAGGGGACGCCGCATGGTTTAAAATCAAGAAAGGAGTGCATCACGGTTGTATCCTTTCATCATATTTATTCAATCTATATGCTGAGCAAATAAGCCAAGAAGCTGGACTATAGGAAGAATGAGGCATCAGGATTGGAGGAAGTATCATTAACCAACCTGTGATACACTGACAATACAAATGTGCTTGCTGAAAGTGAGGATGACTTGAAGCACTGATGAAGACTGAAGAATACAGTCTGCAGTATGGATTACATCGCAATATAAAGAAAACAAAAATCCTCACAACTGGACCTATAAGCAGCATCACAACAAATAGAGAAAAGATTGAAGTTGTCAGAGACTTCACATTGCTTGGCTCTACAATCGACACCAATGGAAGCAGCAGTCAGGACATTCAATAACATATAGCACTGGGCAAGTTGGCTGCAAAGGACCTCTTTCAAGTGCTGAGGAACAAGGATGTGTCCTTGAGGACTAAGGTGCTCAGCGTGACACTATCCATGATATTTTCAGTTGCCTCATATGCATTGAGAGCTGGACAATGAATAAGGAACACCAAAGAAGAGCTTTTGAGTTCTGGTGCTGGCAAAGAATGCTGAGAGTACCATGGACTGCTAACAGAACTAACAGATCTGAAGAAGCGTAGCTGGAATGCTCCTTGGAAGTGAAAATGGCCAAACTGTGTCTCATCTACTTCAGTCACATTATCAGAAGGGACCATTCCTGGAGACGGACATCATGCTTGGTAAGGTGGAAGGTCTATGAAAGAGGGAAAGGCCCTCAACGAGATAGACTGACACGGTGGCTGCGGCAATGGACTCAAGCACAGCAAGGATCTTGGAGTTGGTGTGGGACCAGGTATGTTTCGTTCTGCTGTGCATAGGATTGCTATGAGTCAGATACAACTTGATGGCACCTAACAACAACAACATTATATTTTTAAAGACGTGATCAGTTGCCTCAAATACTCAAATAATTCAAGTTTTGGAAATGTTGCCATAATGATCCTACAACAAATTTAAATTATAAAGTTTATAACTCCAGGGAAAAATTTGTGCTTTAGCAGAAGACTATACCTTGTCTACATCCAATGCATCCCCCCTGGGAGATTTAACACTCCTTCATCTTTCTCCCATGGAGTGGCTGCTGGGTTTGAACTGCCGACCTTTTGTTTGGCAGTCAAATGGTTTAATCACTACACAACGAGAGCTCCTAATACCCAGTATACTGCCCTGAATATGACAAAAAATGTATATGTTGAATTGAACTGAATCTTCATAATTTACCTGCACAAGATTCATAGTAAAATAAAACATGTAAATTTTCCATTTCTGCACATGTTTGCATGTATGCCTTTTTATACCTAAGGAAATAAATTGGTTTTAAGTATTTCCACTTCTTTTTTTCTTGCACCCTGGAAACTATATCTCTTTCATTAAAAAAGTAGAAGCATCTTTTTATTTAGAGTTGTAATAGAATATACCCTTGTCCTAAACAAGTTTCGTATTTTGTGCCTCTACATTTATTTTTAGGGAATTTTACAAAAATCTTTCTCTTTATCTCAAGGCATTTACCTACTATATTTTTAGAAGTATATTTTTTGCTTAGGAGCTCTGGTGGTACAGTGCCTATGGCATCTGACAGCTAACCAGAAGGCTGGTGTTTTAAAGCCACCAGCCACTCCTTGGAAGGAAGACTGGGCAATCCATCTACTTCTATAGAGATACCGTCTACAGACCCAAGGAAGGGTCACCATGAATCAGAATCGACTCGACAGCAATGAGTTTGGTTTTGGTTGTTTTGCTCAATTATTCCATTCAAATATTTTTCTAAAAAGTATTATAAGTTAAAATTGACAAAAGCACTCTTATTTGGAAAGATCATAGTATGTTCAATCAACTTCAATTTTATATAAAATTTTGGATAAAGTCACATATTTCTCTACTTTTACTTAAAAGAAATTATAATTTTTATGCCATTTGAGTATATCTGAGTAAGTATAGATTTTTTTCACTTTAATTCAGATCCCACAAACCCAAAGACTAATATCAGGCTTGATTTCATCTTTCAAAGCTTAACAGAAATAAATCAAAGGATTAAATATACACCTAGAGTATTTCCTTTATAGTCAAAAGGAAAAAGAGGGTAAACCATGTTTGCTTATTAAACAATTACAGGTATTTTTTCAACATAATAAATAATAGTTCACAAAGGAAAAGATATTTGAAATAGCGAGTACATGGGAATTTAGAAAAATATGAATTTAAACCTTAATGCTAACCCTTGTGTGACAGTGTGGGGCTGTCCGCACAATGGCGCTGCTCTGATCTTACCGTCAGTGTGGTTGTGTTCTCATCATCTGACCACTGCATGGGAAAGAGGATAAAAATAATACATTAAATAGTAGAAGTACTGTGCTCTTTTAAAAAATCATCTATACAAGACCAAACGATCAACAATTACTTTAAAATTAAGATGAGAATGTAAGGGAGCTGGTAAACTAGATTAATGGAAATGGAAAAAACAGAATGGAAATATTGAGAATGTTCACATACTGTAAAGAATGTAACTAATGTTACCAAAAGAATTTGTGTAGGAATTGTTGAATGGGTACTTAAACTGCTGTGTAAAACCTTTATTGAAAACACAGTAAAATACTATTTTAAGAAAACAAAATAGTGAATTTGGCTTCCAAAAAGCAGCATTCCATCAAAAAGTGATACATAAACAGGAGACATCTTTTCCTGAACACAAAATATACATAAAAGCATGGCAAAGTGAGATGTTTATATAGTTTTTCACGTCTATCAAATGTAAGCTAAGGTTTAAATGTCAGAACCATTTCAGAGATCATTTAAATTAGAACAGTCTACAGAACAGACATTTTATTTACCAACCTGTATTTCTTCTGCCTCATCATCACTGTCTGGCTGAGAGCATGTTGGTGGATCTTCCCTAGAAAAATATAAGGCAAGAGAAAGGCTTTGGTATCATAAAGCAATAATTTTAGGTGTGTTCAGTACATTAAAAACAGCCGTAGAATTGGAGGACAACATCAGGAAAAGTTCACTATGACTGAAACTAATAAAAATCAAGAGGAAACAAGAGTACATTTACAATATGAGATAGCAGAATAAAAACTTTCAGCTTTCTTCTCAGAAATAACTAACAACAAGAAAAAGAGAACCTCAAACACTATTTCTGATGATAGAGAAAATCATCTACAACTCTGAACCTCAATATTTAAGAAAGGAATGCCATAGGCAGAAGATCAAACAAGAATCGGAAAATACCCAACAAGTAGAACAAAGAAGACAAAGAGATGAACAACAGAGAAGAAATTATAAAATTCAGAGGATCAATCAACCAGATCCTACATCTAAATAGGAGTTCCAGGGAAAAAAAAGTGAGGAAATTATCACATAAAATAATTTTAAATGTCCCAAAACTAAAAACACAACTATTCAGAATGAAAAGATTGAACAAGTATTTGGCACAATGAATGAAAAAGAAACCTCAGATGATACAACAGGTTGTTTACAAAGACGGCCACAATTACTTTTCCCATCTCTTTATGCATAACTGTACAGGGTGACTTTGCAACTCTTCGTATAAATAAATGGCATTTATTTTCCCCTCCCTTTAATTTGAGGTGCTCTGATGGCACAGTGGTTAAGGCCTTCAGTTACTAACCAAAAGGTCAGTGGTTCAAACTCACCAGCTTCTCTGTGGGAGAAAGATTAGACAGTCTGCTTTCACAGAGATTTACCTTGGAAACCCAATAGGACAGTTAAAATCAACTCGATGGCACTGGGTTTGTTTTTTGGTGGGTGCAGGTAGAAAGAAGCCCTGGTGGTGCAGTTAAAGCGCTATGCTGCTAAACAAAAGATCAACAATTACTTTAATGATGGTGTAAGTCCATCAATTTCTCTATAGGAGAAAGGTACGGCAGTCTGCTTCTGTAAAGATACAGCCTTGGAAACTCTATCGGGCACTTTTATCCTTCCCTGGCATAGTGCCTAAGGCATTTGACTGCTAACCAGAAGTCTGATGATTCAAACCCACCAGCCACTCTTCAGAAGGAAGATTGGTCAATATACTTCCATAGTGCTATGTCCTTGGAAACCTAAGGAGGGGTCACTATTTGTCTGATCCGACTCAAAGGCAGTGAGTTTGGTTTTTGGTTTAGAGTTGCTATGAGTTGCAAATGACTGGTTTTTCGGTTTGGGGAGCTACAAATGGTTTGCAATCAGCTGCTAACCTAAAGACTGCGGATACAAACTCACCCAATGGCTCTAAATAAGAAAGGTCAGGCAATGTGCTTCCATAAAGATTAGAACCAGTAAATCTCTATGGAGCAGTATTACTCTGTAGTAAGCGGGGTCACCATGATTTGGAACTGGCTCAACGACAATGAGTTCCTTTAAGTTAAGCTGGTTTGAAGACTGACTCATTTTGACCAAGAGAATGTGGAACAAGTGACACTGTTATTCTGAGCCTAGGTGTCAAGAGTTCTTACAGTTTCTGCTCTGGCCTTTCTGAAATGCTGCCTGCAGTGAATTACTTGATGTGGCCCTTCTAGCCCTTGTCCTCCATTCGGTGATGTATGGTAATCCTATTATCCATGCCTGTTTGGGGTGGTGTGGTAGTTAAGGTCAGGTATCAACTTGGCTGGGCAGCTGGTAGTAGTCATTCCCTATAATGACTGGCAATCGACTCTGTGATGGGATTTAGGTTAATTCTGTTGGGGCAACGCAGGTGGAATGAATCTTGAGTCCTGCCTTGCTGGAGGGTATAATTCAAATCACCACCCTTAAGCTTTCCTGAGGGTATACCTACAAATCTCCTGGGAAGATTCGCTCTCCTCTTGCTCCAGCTTTGTGTCTTGGATCATCCTCATCTCACCCCTGGATTTGGGACAGCAGCCATCATCTGATCTGCTGATAGAGGTTCATCAAACCCTGAGAGTTGGGAGGATCCACCAGACCTACTCACGGACCCGGGACTCACCAGCCTGCCAGCCTCCACCACTACTACGTGAGATGAACCCTTGGGTGTCTGTGAGTTCTGTGAGGCGTTACAGTGAAATACAGAACCCTAAGACTGGGGAAATTACTGGGAGGAGGAGGAGGAGTTAACGTCTGAAATGATAGAGTGGCATGGTAGTTTGGACATTTGGGACATCTTTAACCTCTGCCTATTGGGGACCGGCCTCATGCTGATCTTTCTAAGAGAAATTGTTCAAGCACTGCCACTGCTATGTAAAGAAGCTAGAGCTGGCCTGCCTGAGAATGAGTGGAAAAGAGACCCAGCTGAAGTCAGAATCAACTTCCACACACGAGTGAGACCATCTGAAGACTATCCACCTCAGCTGAGCTACCAGACGACTAAGTTTCATGAGTGACCTCAGCAAGACAAACAGAAGACCTGCCCAGAGTCAAGAATTATGAAGGGTCTAAGATTTTACTCTACTTGCAAACTAACAAGTTAGCCTGCAGTTTCATAGAAGCTGACAGAAAACATGAGACTCCTGGATCAGAAGCAAAGGACTCTCTATTCAAGATACAGCATGAAGCATGAGCTTCATCTTCACATCAACTCCTCTTGCCCTGAAGTCCCACAGGGGTCAAAGAGAGTGGCTCAGGCAGATGCTGTGCACACAGTTCATTCACAAAACAAATGAAGAAGCATGAAATTAGGGAAGTCCACCTTTTATAATGAGGTGCAAGTAAACCTACCCAATCTCTGACCAGAAAAAAGATACTATCTTTTTGATATGGTTCAATAAAAACTCTGTTCTTTGCTCTGAAAGCAGACACTGTATCTTGAAAGGCTGCTTGCTATATAAGCAACCTAGAAAAGACAGGGACAAAAGTTGTCAGTGTCTCTGCTTGAAAATGGACATAACATGAGAGACCCAAGGAGAATTATCTCCCAACAACACTGAGCAATTATTGGCAAATAAAATAGTTCTTATTTTAAGCCACTAAGGGGGTGGGGTATTAGGCCACAATGGATGGCTGATACAGATGATTATCATGAGATATAAAAACATAAGAAATTCCAAGAATGTTCATAAAGCAAAACAGGTCACCATGTTGTTGCTGTTAAGTGTCATCGAGTTGGTTCCAACTCATAGTGATCGCACATACAACAGATGGAAACACTGCCCAGTCTTGAGCCATCCTCATAATTGTGGCTATGTTTGAGCCCAGTGCTGCAGCCACTGTGTTTATCTATCTCACTGAGGGTCTTACTCTTTTTCACCAACCCTCAACTTTATCAGTCATGATGTCCTTCTCATGAACTGGTCCCATCACTCTTGATAACACATCTAAGGTACACGAAACTCTCGCCATCCTCACTTCTTAGTATTCTGGCTGCAATTCTTCCGAGATAGTTTGTTTTTCTGCAGTCCATGTATTTAATATTCTTTGCCAACACCATAATTCAAACGCATCAATTCTTCTTCAGTCATCCTTATTCACTATCCAGATTTCACATGCACAAAGCGATTGAAAATACCATGCCTTGTGTCCTGGTTACCAATTGTTGCGCTGACAAGATTATATCACAAATGGGATGGCTTTAACAAACAGGAGTTTATTCTCTTACAGTTTGGAGGCTTTAAGTCTGAGTTCAAAGTGCCAGGCTCTAGGGGCTGGGTGAAAGCCAACCCTGGCATTCAGCTTTGCCTCTCACTCCCGGCCCACTAAAGCTGGAGGCTCTTCTTCACTCAGGCAGCTGCTGGCTGCTGAGGCTGACAAACCCAAGGTTGGCAAGTAAAAAGGCACAGTCCCAATGTTACCAAACAACACAGCAGGCCACTGATTCAAGTCCACTGAAAGTCCCAAGATCGGCAGAGCATGGCAGGCTGCTGAACAATGACTCGGCTACATGAAGGGTTCAAGCACGCCATAAATGAGAGACCATTCCCAAAGCTGCTTTTTACATACGGGAAGCAGACCACATCCCTAAAGCAGCTACTCAGCTACTTGTGGTAGATCCCACCATTGAGTTGATTGCCAGTCTCATCATGGGGAGTAACTGCCACTAGCTGCCCAGCCACTCAACCAGGTCCAGCCAAGCTGACCCACAACTTTAACTACCACACCTTGGGTTAGTTAGGTGTACCTAAGTCTTGAAAGTGACATCTTTGCTTTTTAACACTTTAAAGAGATCTTTTATAGCACATTTGCCCAATGCAATATTTGATTTTTTGACTGCTGCTTCCATGGGCATTGATTGTGGATCCAAGTTAAAATTAAATCTTTGACAATTTCATTATTTTCTCCATTCTATCATGAGGCTGCTTACTGGTCTAGTTGTGATGATTTTTGTTTATATTGGGGTGTAATTCATACTGAATGTTGTAGTCTTTGATTTTCATCAGGAAACACTTCAAGTACTCTTCACTTTTAACAAGTAAGGTTGTGTCATTCGCATACTGCAGGTTATTAATGAATTTTCCCCCAATTCTGATGCTATATACCTCTTCATATAGCCCCGCTTCTCAGATTATTTGCTCAGTATACAGATCAAATCCGTAAGGTAAAAGGATATAACTCTGACACACATATTTCTTGATTTTAAACTACAAAGTATCTATTTGAACAACTGCATCTTGGTCTATGTACAGGTTCCACGTGAACACAATTAACTGCTCTGGAATTCCAATTTCTCATGTTATCCATAATTTTTTATGATCTACACAGTTGAATGCATTTGCATAATCAAGAAAAGATAGGTAAACATCTTTCTGCTATTCCCTTTCAGCCAACATCCATCTGACATAAGCAATGACATCACTAGTTCTACATCCTCTTCCAAATCCAGCTAGAATTTCTCACAGTTCCCTGTTGATATACTGGTGTAACCATTTTTAAATTATCTTCAGCAATATTTTATTTGTGTGTGACATCAATGATACTGTTTGATAATTTCCACTGGATCACCTTTCTTTGGAACGGATCTCTTCAAGTTGGTGAGCCAGGTAGCTATCTTCCAATTTCTTGCATAGAAGAGTGAGTAGGTCCAAGAAAGGGGCTTCAGTACTGTTACTGTGCACTTCCGAGTAGGACCTGATATCATGCAGAACCATCTATAAATCAGGCATGAGTTTTCTCTTCCTTAGTCTAATGATCATAAGGAGTTGCCTTAGGAGCAGACTGGGAGTGGGAAGTTAATGTGACTGAAGTGGAAACCATAGGCATTTGGGCCAATTCCTCATGCAACTTACTTGTGCCTTCAGGTCCTGCTCAAGCCTGATTTCTTCTGTACTGATTCCATAAGATGGAGTGCCGTTGTGTACATCCAACTTTATGATTCTGTGAGTCAGACAACACCCAGTTCATGATGGGCAGCTCAGGTTTCATGGTTACTTGGTGGCTCATGGTTACACTTCAGTAACAAGCCAAAAGGTGTTTCTCAAAAGTAGAATAGTTATCTGCAGAGGATGGCAGGGTTTTTTTCCAATATCGTAAGGGTCTGCAGTATGATTCACCAATACAGGTCTGCCAAAGACCCCAAACAGCATCTCTATCTGCTACTAACAATTCAAGCACCACTGGATCACCCCATTCATGTGGTCCAAATGGCAGAACAGCTTGCATTGCAGCCTGAACTTGTTGCAGAGCCTTCTCTTGTCCTGGGCCCTATTCAAAACTAGTAGCTTTTTGAGTCACTTTATAAATAGGGTAGAGCAGCACACCCAAATAAGGGATATTTTGCCTTCAAAATCCAAAGAGGCCCACCAGGCATTGTGCCTCTTCTTTAGCTGCGGGTGGGGCTAGATGCAATAACCTATCCTTCACTTTAGAAGGGATATCTCAATACAGCCCACACCACTCAACCCCCAGCAATTTCACTGAAGTAGAAGATGTCTGAATTTTTTTCAGGTTAATTTCCTACCCTCTAGCATGCAAATGTCTTACCAATAAGTCTAGAGTCATTGATACTTCTTTCTTACTAGGTCCAATCAGCATAATGTCATCAATGTAGTGGACCAGTATGACATCTTATGGAAGGGAAAGAAGATCAAGGTCCCTGTGGACTGAATTGCATAGTGCTAGAGAGCTGATATAGTCCTGAGGTAAGACAGTGAAAGCGTATTGTTGGCCTTGCCAGCTGAAGGCAAACTGCTTCTGATGATCCTTCAAAACCAGTTCAGATAAAGGCACTGGCCAGATCAATAGTTACATACCAAGTACCAGGAGATGTATTAATTTGTTCAAGCAATGAAACCACATCTGGAACAGCAGTTGCAATTGCAGTCACCATGTGGTTAAATTTACGATAATCCACTGTCATTCTCCAAGATCTGTTTTTTACACAGGCCAAATAAGTGAGTTAAATGGGGATGTGGTGGTAGTCCCCACTCCTGCATCTTTCAAGTCCTCGATAGTGGACTAATCTCTGCAATAGCTCCAAGAATGCAATATTGCTTTTGGTTTACTATCTCCCTAGGTAAGGACAGTTCTAATGGCTTCCACTTGCCTTTTCCTACCATAACAGCCCTTACTCCACATGTCAGGCATCCAATATGGGGATTCTCCTGGCAGGAGTGATTCTACGGAATTTAGGGGCTCAATATCCCTAGCTTCCTGATGATGTGCCCGTATGTGAAGTTTTAGGATCCCTTTCTTCCCAATCAGTGCCCTCACTTTAACTTCAGACACCATTCAAGGCTGGCAATTGAATTGGTGATGTAATTTAGCCACTCTTAGGATAGACTCTAGGTTTAGTTTTTGGCAATATCAGCTCTGTTACTGTAAGAAATAAGGTTCTTTCAGAGCACAAGCGGAAACACTGAGGTTTTTTTATGCAGTGCTTGAGTTGTGACTCTGAAGCCCTGAGCACATCTTGTTCTTTCACTACTTTGTCCAGCATAAGTAGGACCAACCAACCAGCTTCATTATACTTCTCATTCTGACTAAACTGCACAAAAGTATCAAACATGTAATCACCCAGAGCCTCACTTCTCACTAATACTTGAACTATTGGTGGTGCTATTTTGTGTATTAATATTGCCACCATATGCCATGGATTGGCACCACCCTCTTTACTAACAGAAGCAGTATCATCAGCACATTTACAACTAATCAGAATTGAGAACCAATTCAGAAAATGCATGCTTACAGTTTTGTTTCTTTAGAACTACTCTCAGTATCAAATGTGTTAGCCTGGGTTCTTAAGAGAAACAAAACCAGTGAAGCTTAGAGAGAGAGAGGAAAAAAAAAAAAGAGAAATTTATCTCAAGGAAATGGCTTCCATAGTTGTAGAGGCTGGCAAGTCCCAAGTCCATGGGTCATATATCAAGCTGGAGGCTCCTCCTGACTCATGTAGCTGCAGGCACTGATGAACCAAGATCAGCAGGCAATACAGTAGGATGCTGGATTCAGAGGCTGACGAACCTAAGAACAACAGGTAAGATGGCAGGCTCTTGACTCATAGGCTGTGAAGGCAAGAATCTCAACATCAGCAGGCAATACAGCAGGCCACCGGTTCAAGTTCAGGTAACGAAGCCAGATGGAGGATCCAAACAAGAAAAAAGCCAGAGAGCTTTGCCAGAGCTTTGCTATGTATATTGGAAGTAGGCTAAATCCTGAAGGATGCAGGAAACATCAAGAGAAGATGGCAGGAATACACAGAGTCACTGTACCAAAAAGAACTGATCGATCTTCATCCATTTCAAGAAGTGGCATATG
>NW_006921615.1:8177734-8212409 GCF_000298275.1 Orycteropus afer afer
CGCTATGAGTCGGAAACGACTCAACGGCACTTAACAACAACAACAACAGATCCTGAAGGAAACTCCCTTTCAACTGACTGGCTGTTCATAGCAGATCTCATCATAGAGGGGATTACATTACATCAGATCTCATCATGGTAGATAACTACATCATAACTGCTAAACCACTCAGAATGGTCCAGGGAAGGTACCACACAAACATAACCACAATGGTCATATTAATGGGTCTTTACTGTAGGTGTATGAATATTATGGTATCAGTGACAGTGCTGCAGTTCAGGATGCAACTTGAAATATTCTTTTTGATGATGAATGTGACATTATTCCTTTTCTATTTGTCATTCCCGGCACAGTAGACAATATGACTTTCTGATTCAAAATGGCCAATATCAGTCCATTTCAGCTAATACTTAGGATATGGATCTTTAAGTGATCCATTTCATTTTTTGACAACTTCCAGTCTTCACTGAGTCACACTTCATACATTCCATGTTCCAATTATTAATGGATGGTTGCTGCTGTTTCTTCTCATCATTTGAGTCATGCCACATCAGCAAAGAAAGTCCTGAAAGTTTTACTCCATTCATGTCAATAAGGTTGATTCTACTTTGAGGAAGTAGCTCTTTCCCAAAACTCAAACCAAACTCACTGCCACTGAGTTGGATCCAACTCATAGTGACCCCTCCTCAGGTTTCCAAGGCAGGATCACTACTGAAATAGATTACCCCATCTTCCTTCCAAGGAGTGGCTGGTGGGATTGAACCGCCAGCCTTCTGGTTAGAGTCCAATGCCTTAGGCACTACGCCACCAGAGATCCTCAGCTCTTCCTCAGTATCCCAGTGTGGTAGTTAAATTGTATGTCAACTTGGCTGGGCCTAGTAGTAGCTGGGCAGCTGGTGGTAGTTATTCCTCATGAGGAGACTGGCAATCAACTCCATGGTGGGATCTACCACAAGCAGCTGAGTACCTGCCTTTGGGATGTGGTCTGCTTCCTGTATATAAGGAGAAGCCTTGGGGCTTCTAGCTTATGGCATGCTTGAACCCTGCATGTAGCAGTGTTGTTGTTCAGCAGCCTGCCATGCTCTGTCGACCTTGGGACTTATAATGGACTTGAATTAATGGCCTGCCATGTGGTTTGGTAACATCGGGACTGTGCCATTTTATTTGTTGACCTTGGGCTTGTTAGCCTCAGCAGACAGTAGCTGCCTGAGTGACGAAAAGTCTCTAGCTTCAGTGGGCCAGGAGCAAGAGGCAGAGCTGAAGCCCAAGGTCAAGGGGCTTTCACACAGCCTCTAGAGCCTGGCACTTTGAACTTGGACTTAAAGCCTCCAAACTAAGAGAATAAACTCCTGTTTGTAAGGCCATCCCATTTGTGGTACATTCCTGTCAGAACGGCACTAGGTAACCAGAACACCCAGTAATATTCTGAGTGCTTTCCAACCTGAGGGGCTCATCTCCAGCACTAAATCAGACAATGCTTCCTTGCTACCCATGAGGTTTTCACTGGCCAATTTTTTTCAGAAGTACATCACAAGTCTTTCCTAGTTGGTCTTAGTCTGGAAGTGCTGCTAAAACCTGTCTACCATGGTGACACTGCTGGCATTTAAATTACTGGTGGCACAGCCTCTAGCACCACAGCAACAGACAAGGCACCACAGAATGACACATTCATTTTTCGTACCTCAAAATCATATGGGCAATAATTTTCTGCCAAAATTCCCTACTAAGCTAAACCAAAAATATAAAGTATAAGAGTAAAATAAAGACTTTTTTCTACAGACATGCAAAAGATTTTCCTCCTGTGCACTCTAGAGTGTGTGATTCAACAAAACAAGTAAACTAAGAGAAACAAAAATGTGGTATCAAAGAAACAGAAAATCCAACACAGAAGATTAGTGAAGAAAAGTCCCAAGATGACAAGTTGTATACTACACCTGGAGAAATGCCAACTTAAAAATGGTGCAGGAAGATGAAGAGTTGCCAAAAAAAAATCTCCAGGGAAGGAAAAATATCAACAGCTATATTTGGAACTATAATCGAGTATTCAGAAAAACAGGTAATACATATATGACCTATATGTTGGAATACTGCAAAATATTAGGGATAGATACACAGAAAATAAAGCAAATACAAAAACATGATTATTAGTTCCAAGGAAAACAAAGTTATAAAAGAAAAAAAAGGTAATCATAATATATAATGTGGCTCCGTAGTGAACAGGGACATTATAACATCATAAACACTAACTATACCAAAATTATAATGAAAGTAAAAAGGGTATAAGAGAGCTAAATCTTCAAATTCCATAACAGAATCTTAAGAAATAATATCTACAATGAAGAAAATACAAAGAAATAATAGTATATTGTTAAGAAATATAGAACTATAGAGAGTGATTCAATTCACATTTGTTGAGGGGGTACTACTATATGTTAAGTGTTCCTCCAAGTAGTAGCACACACTGGAAAGCTGTATCCTCCTCCATGAATCAAGAAATTGATACAGATCGGTTTATCAATCAATCAATTTGTTATGATTTTGCTTAATGTGTCTCAATTCTCCCAATCAAAATAAACTTTGTAATTCTACAGAATTGAGTTTCCAGATTCACAAATCTTTGAACCAGTTCTTGTACTATAGTAATACTCACACAGTCAACTTGTAAATCCCTGCCCAATTAGCTAGCCTTTTTTCTCTTACATGCCACATCATATTTGTTACTGCATCATCATTACCTTTATAATGGTTTACTTAACCTTACAACACAAAAGACACCCAAACAACTTGAAAACTTAAAACAGTTGAAAACTGTATTTTATCACTCTAAAAAATCCTACCACTTATGATTTTTTGTTAGTATAACAAAACACATTTTTAAAACATTTGTAATCAGTATATTCGTATAGTTCTTCAAAAGAACTTACTGTATTACAGTATCTGTTGGAAGGTATATCTTAAAACTTGATCACTCTAGAAGATGAAGAAGTATAAATTTGCAAATTTACAAGATTGCCTTTCTACCAAGGAAATGTCTAACTACTGAAGACTGAATTAAAAAAAATAAGCTATTTATATTTAGAAGTATCTTATATTTTCTTTAGCAATCACATCTACCACAGGCCTGATAACGTTATTATTAGTGATCAAATCTATAAATATCAATCTTGGTGTCATATGCTGAAAGAGAAGCCAAAATTTGTTTAACACAGCCCCTGACCTTAAAGAGCTTATCATTCAGTAGGGGAGTGAAGGCATAAATATATGGTAAAAGATTATTAGGAGGAAGAAGGTCTTCAAGGTAGAGGAAATCACATAAATATAGACATTGACATAAAAAAATACAAATTATGTTTGGGAAACAATGATAAAAGCTCTAGTTTTAGAGAAGACAGATATAGCCTGAATGCTTCCATTTTTCCACAGTCAAGACCTTTGTACCTGTGTATTACCTGTAAAACAGGGATAACAGCAACTACTCTAAAAGTTATAAACGTTTACTATACAAACATATCTAATGTGTGTTTTACAACTGGTAAATATTACTACTCTATCTTAAGGGAGACAGAATCAGGAAAGAATGAGCCCTGTACCAAAAGATGAGGATTAGTACTTGGAATGGGGATACCATCTCAGTCAGACCAACTTGTGGGCCATGATCAAGTATCACCTCTACTACATAAACTTTCTGGATCACCCTTGCTTACAGTGATGACTTAAACTCCAAAAACATTGTTTAAAACACAACTCAGCATTAAGATGTAAATGTAGAAGTTGGTGTGTTGGTGGATGTTTTGGTGTATATATTTTTACCACAATAAAAAAAGAAGAGAAAAGTGCAAAAAAAAAAAAAAAACCTACCACTCAGATGTGTATTTATTTTCATGTTTGGCTTTGTTGCCAAGCCTGGACTTCCAAGGTAGGATATCCCACCCATCTTGTTATTCCAGTATCAAGGTTAGCACTAACCTCACAGTAAGTACCCAATAAAAGTACAGGGAAAATGAATCACTATCTATACCAGAAATGCATGTCACCTGCTTCCTTTCCTATACTCACTGCAGCAATGACAATCAAACCAAGCACTCTTTCTCACCAAACCCTGGATACAGCCTCAGAATTCTTCTCAACACATCACTCCAGGTAACCAGTATCAATAGATCTGAGGTGGTAAACAAGATAAATTTAGTTAGCATCTATGATTTACATTATTCATTTGACTTTAAGAATAGGCTATCACAGAAAAGTGTGAAGTAACTATGTTCATTCAGCAATTATTTATTGAGCCCAGATTCTGTGTTAAGTCATAACTGTAAACATCTTAGACTGCTTATATTCTGGAGTATACTATATATGAAAGTAATGGGCCATAAAACAAACAAACAAAATCCAAACTCATGCCACTGAGTCAATTCCTCACAGTGACATTGGATTTCCAAGCCTGTAAATCATCATGGAAGCAGACTGCCCAATCTTTCTTCCACAGAGAAGCTGATGGGTTTGAACCGCCAACCTTCTGGTTAGCAGCCAAATGCCTTAATGGGCCATAAGGCAAGCAGAATTATGGACTACTGGAGACCCAACAGCCATTTCTCCATTTCTTTGCTAATAAAAATACTAAGCTTGTTCAGGTATAAACACTCCTACGCTTTATGGCCCTCTCCTCAACCGCAAAGGTGACTATAAATTAGTCCAAGCCAATCATGGTTACGTCATCTCCTTTCTAGGAACCATGATCTAACTCTGACCAACGGAGAGGTCTACTAAAGGCCTTGTAGGAAATTTTCCTTTGCTCTTAAAAAGGAACTGGAGACAAGAATTCATCTATTCCAGCCTCTGGATATGACTGTATTCGGAAGGACATGATGCTTGGAACTATCACTGCTAACATTTACTCTGGAGAGGAAAACTAAGAAAGAATCCTAACATCACTAAATAGCTGTATTTTCCCTTAGCTGCTATGTCTTCAAGCTTATTGTGTGAAATCATAGATCTGCCTCATTGTTTAAGCCGTTTTAAAGATGCATATTCTATTACTTGCAACCAAAACCATCCCAGTCGACACGGGGAACAAACACAGAAGGTGCTGGATGGCAGGCTAAGGTTAAGTTAGAATGCAATCGGCAAAAAGCCCACACTTATTTCATGGTAGTAGAGACTGATGAAATTATACTTAGAGACTTGTTCTGCTTTTTTTTTAACTTCTATACAAGAAATAACTTGGAAGCTTAAAGCAACTATCCAATTCAGGAATTTCATCTTCTGAAATAGGTACTCTACTAAACTAGTTGAAAGTGCACTAACAATTTATGTCAGTGAAAGCTATCTGCCCTATAATCTTAGTCTGGGAATCTTTTCTACGGAAATAATCCTAATTGCAAATAATGTTCTATGCAAAAAAATGCTAACTGAAGCACTATTTTTCAGTAAAGTTGTAAATCACTTAAATATTAACAACTATGGACATTAATAAATCAATTATGACACATGCATACATACATGAAAATTGTATCGTCATTAAAAATTATCTTGTGTTATTTTAAAAATATAGGAGAATGCTTATGCTACACTGCTCAACAAAAAATCATATAAAACCATACATGCTCACAACTTAGGGTAAAAACATATTTAAAAAGACTAAAGAAAATATGCTAACATGAAAAAAAATTGCTTTTAGGTAGTAGAAATATGGGACTTTTACTCTGTCATTATTCCTTTCTGTAGTACATTTTAAATACACTATAATGAACAAATACTTTTGCTAAAAAGTAACTCAAAAACAAAGAGCACATTTTACAAATGACAGAATTTCTAAGTATTCATATTACTCCCCTACTCTACCTCTTTCAGAATGGATCTTACCGAACAAAAGCAAGTCATACATATTCCCATAGTTTATACTAGGGATAAATTGATATATTTCAAATATCTAGTAATAACACAGCAGAGTTCACTAGTAGCGCACCCATAGTAAAAAGTATATTCACTAAGTCTAGTTCTTTACTATATTTATTTGTAATTTTAACAGTACATCCCTTAATCCAAGGGTACATTTCATACATAGGGCTGAAATCTTCAAATATTAATAGATATAGTTATGGAATTCTATAAATACTATTTTAAATACACACATATACTCACTCAAATAACTGAATTCAGAGAAACAAAATTTTAGGATGGCAAGGTATGTACTGAGATGAATCTTCTCTTCACTTATCGAGTATCTTGTTATCCAATATTTTGCATTTACAACAATAGTAAAAAATCTATCCAACTATTTTACTCATTAACGATCCACCTTTGGAAGTAATAAATGCTGAGGTGTGAGGCAAGAGTAATGCTGGCTGTGAAGGTTTGAGGTTATATGTCGACCTGGCTGAGCCATGATTCTCAGTGGTTTGGTAGTTATGTAAAGATGCAACATGGAAACTATGTAATGGTGTAATTTGGCAGCTATGTAATGATGTAGTCATCCTCCATTTTTGCATTACACTGATTTTCCCATAAACATCTGGTCTTTGGAACCTAACCATATCAAGAGATGAGGAAAGGGTGTACATATACCTACACATACAAACACAAAAACTGAGCTTTAAAAACACACATTTGAAGAATACTAAACAAAATGAAACTACTAATATGTATAACACAAACGAAATCATGATAAACATCTTGCATTAAAGAAGCTAGACACAAGAATAAACACTATATGAATCCATTTATATGAAGTTCTAAAACTGACTGGGCAACTACTTCTATAAAGATTTACCACCTTGGAAACCCAATGGGGGTCACTGTGAGTTGGAATTGAGTCAATGGTGGTAGGTTTGGTTTGGTTTCTGGTTTTAAAACTGAAAAAACTAAGCTATGGTGATAAAAATCAGAATAATTGTTGCCTGAGGGGGAAAGAGGACTGCCTGGAAAAGGGTACAAAGAACCTTTCTGGGGTGGTGAAAATATACATGTATATATTTATAAAAACTTAGTGAACTATTCATTTAAGATCTGTAAGTGTACCTCATTTAAATCATACATATAATTTTTAAGTTTTTACCTATAAAAGTGATTCAGCCTAAAATGGGTATCCTTTTCAAATCAACATTCTTCTCAATCTCAGTCAGTGGCATCTTTATTCACTCAACTGCTCAATCAGAAATCTGAGAATAATTTTTTATACTTCCCTTTCCATCATCAAGAAATATCTCAAACCCATTCACTTTTCCCCACACCATCTTAGTTCAACCTACTAGAAGGTCTCATCTGCTCCAGTGTAAGAAAGAGCCTCTTAACTGGTCTTCAATTTCTAAAACTGAAATCAAATCAAGTTACTCTCTTGCTCAGATCCCATCTTATTGTCAATACCTTCTTATTGTCCTGATCCTAAGCTCTTTAACATGACATACACACACACACACACACACACATTTAACCTTAGAGTGAACCACCTCCCCCATCTGACCAACTATGAATCTTGTACCATTTTCCCCTTATGTCTCCATGATCCTGCCACAATGACCCTTCCTTTGTTTTTTGAGCATGTCACAATCTTCCATGCCTCTGAACCTTTGCTAATGCTGCTCAGCCTGGAAGATTCTTACTTTCACCTTTCAACTGGTTACCTTCCACTCAACCTTCTTATCTCAGAAGCTCAAAAGTTACTTCCAAAGGGAATTTCCTGACTCTGCCTGCAATCTCCTGCTCCTCAGCCATCCAATGTCAGTGACACCAATCCCTTTCTTTTCCTTCATAGCATTTTTCACTTACATACTTACTTTTATGTTTTTTTAATGTTCATTCCTACCAATACATTATAATAATGATGGTGATGATAGTAGTTAGTATTGCTTAAGAATATACAATATACCAAGCAGTGGCCTAGTATACTATCTCTTATATTTTATTTCTTCTTATCCTAACATCAACCCTATGAGGTAAATGTTATGCAGAAAAATACAGCAAAGGAAAGAAATAAAGAATGATGCACCAGCATAACGATGCTATTTCAGAAAAGATGGTGAAAGAAGAACACTCAGATAATCTGGCTTCTGGGCAGACACATGAATAAAAAAGTAGGAATTTATTAAATTCAGTGATTCTTAAGCCTTTTCAAATTTGCACTAAAAAGACTGAGAATGATAACTTCTTCCCTTTACTCTACAAATAGGGGAGCTAACTGAACAAAGAAAGTGGGGCAGGGACTAGGGTGGGTAAACTGTAGAGAACAAAATGTTATGGAAGTAAATGATAAATCCTAGCAAAGCTTTCTGTTTACAATGAAGAATGAGTATTTTATCATAAAAACTAAAGGATCTCATAGGACTATCACACAGCTCCCCCACCCTGCCATCTTCAGGAGTAAAAGTTCCCATCATACTCATTTTCTAAAGGCAGAGATGAAAGGAACTGCTCAATTTCATATCTAGTAATTATTAGAGTGGGAAGTACCAAATCTTGAAAATATTATTAAGCACTGACTAGGAATAAGGGAGAAAGATCAGCACATAATTTTAGCTAGCAAAAATGAGAAGAACTAAAGGGAAAGAAGGTGCCTATGCTAAGAATTTACTCATTTTAGAAGGTAAAAGTTAAGATGCAGTCATTACATTTCTTTACAATAATGGTGAAAGAGTATTTTTTTCTGATATACTTTACCTTCCTGAAACCACCAGAGTTCCATCATCAAGCAAGTAATCCTTCACATTCTGAGGAAGTGGAAGAATGACACTAAAAAAAATAAAAATACACATACCAAAAAAAGGTATCATTTTAAAAGACAAACCATAAGCAGAGAGAAAAAAATTCTAAATTAATTTTTGAAATATGTTTCCTTTACTGTAATATGAAGTAAAAAATGTTAATGAAAAATGTTATTTGGTAGCAGCAGACTAGGAATTTGAGTAATATGTATAAATACTTCAATAAACAAAATTAGGTCCATATAATTACTACAGTTATCATTGTGATGAAAAAACAAAACCAAGCAACTACAAGGAACTATACAGAAATCACAGTATGAAAGCAAAAAGCTCAAAAGAATTCTGGGTGAGCATAATGATTATATATATGCCTTTAGGAAAAAGAGACCAGCAGATATTAACAGAAGCACAAGAAATGCAACGAAACAAACCAAAAGAGTACAGCATCTGACCACTTTCTAAGATTAATGGCAGAAGGAGACTTGATCTGGAAACCATTCTGTGGTTGGCAGTAGCATATAAAGCTAAGAATTCATGATGTTTTCATGGCAATCAATTCAACCAATCACCAGAGACATAAAGCCACTTAATGGGGCATGCTTTACTTTAAATTTGTTTTAGATAATCATTAAGAAAGCAAAGTCATACTTGAATATACTTAGAAACGAACAAGACAATTTACTTATCCTGTTGTAATAAATCATCAGAAATTCCTGCCACTGATACTGAAGAGATACTATTATTTGTATCTTGAAGCACATATTTTTTAAAAAGTGAAAAAGATTATGGCTTGCTTTTAGAGTTATTCAAACATCACTGACTTACAATGTGCCTCATTTTTTTCATGTATTACAGTTTTTGTGCTTTAAATATTCATATTCTGTTTATTAATGTTCAATTTCAAATTAAAATTCAAAAGCTTAGTCCTTTTAAGGCTTTTAAGTTCAATTAAAAAAACCATATTATTCTATTTATAAATCTCCTAAATTTTAATAACCACTTTTAAGTGAGCCTTTGCACTTAAAATCCCTTAATAACTTTAAACTATAAAAATAACCTGTTTGATTTTCTTTTTAAATACTTCCATGAGTAAATATAAGCCTTCTCAAGTATTTAACTTATAAAGTGAACAAATTAAACCATAAATAGAGTGAATCTAAAGTCCTCGGAAGGTTGGGCAATCCTACTTCCGTAGTGATACTACCTCGGAAACCCAAGGAGGAGTCGCTGAGTCGGGGCCCACTCGACGGCACATAACAACAACAACAAAGTTGTCTTAAACATTCCAATACTATTTAAGATGATGAAATGTTTTCTTAAACATTTCAACTTGTTATAATTCTAAACCAATTACTCAATTAAATTGGAACCATAAGGTTAATCTGTTATATATACTCTATTCTCTGAATTCTTGAAGATGTCAAATAAGTTTAACACAAAATATAATAAAATTCAAAGCTTGAGTTATTTCATTACCTCTATGTTTCAGTTCTTCCTGGGGTTAAAGATATTTACCCACTAAGATAATATCCTTCCCAAAAGAACTACAGATTACCTTTCCAAGAGAATTTGAAATTTACCTTCTTGGAATGGGGATGTGAGTTCCTAAACATCTGGGGTATTTTTCCTTATCGTAATGAAAGCACACAGTCTTCTTTTAGGCGAACAATGTCTCTAAGTCCCAAAAACGGGTGGTTTCTGAGTCCACATTCCTTGTTTCTGAGTTACACTAATTCTCAACTCTGATTTGAATCTGCACTCCCCCTCCAGGCTGCATCATCCCTTGATTGGACACAAAATACCTACTTACTGTTTGATTTTATCCTGAATTCTTTGCATATTCTTCCTATTTGGCAGGTTTACAACTCTTAAGTGACATCGAGTAAGATTCTGTGGAGTTCTCAAGAGCCACCCAATTTTACAGTTAGAATTCTAAGGATATCCTAATGACACTACCTTGCATGTGTTATGAAATCTACTTCCATAGTGATACTGCCTTGTAAACCCAAGAAGGGGTCGCTATTAGTAGGATCCAACTCCACCGCAGTGTGTATGTTATGAAAGGTAACAAAGATACGAAGGTGATTCCATTAAGAACTGAAAGCCAAGAGGGGGAAAAGACAGACCTCACCCCCCAGCAAAAATATCACAGTACAATATAAGTGCTTTAATACAGGTGAACCAAGTGCTACCCAAATGTAAAAGAAAAAGGAACTATGCCTGAGAGACTGAAGCCATAGGTAAGGCACTGCCAGACAACCTTTACACAAAGCTAATGAGGCTGTCAAAAATGAGCTTAAATAGGTTCACTGAAATCCACTATGCAAGCAAGAGTCCAATGAGGCCTGACTGATAGATGTATAAAAAAAAAAAAAAAAAAAATGAAAAGGATCTATTGCCTCAAATGGATATAACACTATACATAGACAAATTGCTCCAATGGAATTTTAGAGCTAGTAGTCATGCACAGTGGTTAAAGCATTCAGCTGCTAACCAAGAGGTGGGTGGTTGAACCCACCAGCTGCCTCACAGGAGAAAATGAGGCAGTCTGCTTCTGTAATGATCTACAGCCTTGGAAACCTAATGGGGCATTTCTACTCTCTCCTACAGGGTTACTATGAGTCGGAATCAACTCTGTGGCAGTAGATTTGGTTTTTTTGTTTAGGTATCTTTGAAATATTTCTTAACATAATCTTCATATTTTAGGTAAGGAACAGATTTAGAAAGGTTAAGCAACATGGTCAAAGTCACCTAGGTAATTATTAAGCCTGAGTCAAAGTTCTAGAATCTGTCGAAAAATGAACTTACAGTCTTACCTGAGTATTAGTTAGTCACCTACAAATCTTATAGCTAGATACTAGATAATAATGCTGAGGCAAAAACTAAAATATAGTCTTTCAGCATTAAAGCTGACACTGGCCAAAATACAACCCCAGTGGATTGGCTTAGGTTATAAAGGGCTATGCATCTGTATGTTAGGTTCCAGTTATACCATCACAGAACTAAATAGACTAACGAAAGAAGACAGAGTAAAGAAATTTCAGGCTACACAATTTAGCTGTAGACTAATTAGTAGTACCAAAAAATGCAACACCTGTTTATTTATTTTTTACTCCCACTTTTTTATGAACAGTACACATTTCCAGTGAACTAAAAATTACTGTGCTTCCATGGGGCTTTGATTAAATAAAAAATAGAATTAACAAGCAACATTTTTGTGTGTCACTATATGCCACAAATAGTTGCCATCATTTTAAATGCTTTATCTCAGTTAATTCCCATGACAATTCTAATATTTTTCTCAGTTTTCCAGATGAGACTCAGCAGAAAAAGCAATGTGCTCAAGATGCTGGTAGGACCAGAATTCAAAGTCAGGCAGATATCTAACTCCTGAATCCATTAACTTTGCTTTAGTCCTGAAAGCAAAGACAAACTGTGTTACAGGCTATAAAAGGTACAAATCAAATGCCAGTTTTAAGCATACTCAGAGTTAAAATGTCTGACAGGTTCACCAATAAGCCTTCTGTCACATCCACACTAAAGAAATAATTCCAGCATCACCTCAAATCTAAAGCCTACTTTTAATTATGTAAAGTAATGAGTGATTGGAATATGCTGGAAGGTAATATACACTGCCACTATTGTTGCTGCTGGGGCTCTTCCTTTTGTTTTTGGTGTGACTTCAACCATCATTAGGAGCTCTGGTGGTGGTTAAAGCATTGGCTGCTAAATGGAAAGGTTGACGGTTCAACCCACCAGCTGCTCCACAGAAGAAAGATGCGGCGGTCTGCTACCATAATTCACAGCCTTGGAAACCCAAAAGGGGTCGCTATGAGTCAGAATCAACTTGATGGTAGTGAGTTTGGTTTGGTTCTACCATGGTTGAAAGCAAAGGTTATCTTCCATTGAGTTGCCCAACCTTCTCTTACACCATGGGTAACTAAAAATGGATTCTATCTATGAATAACATGATGGGACAGAACTGTTTTTGTAAACCTCCAGGTGCTCTTCAAATTCCTAAGGATTTCAAAACAGTCTTCTCTGTACTTACTCTGTGCACCCAGAGGGAAAAGAAGAGATCTAAAGGGGGAGAGGATAAACTACAGAAGATTCTATCCATAGAAACCCAGTTCTTTGATCTGTCCCTCTTAGTGAGTGAAAGCCTAGTCTTGAATCATGTAACAGATGCTATGACTGCTTTTGAAACGTTGGAGGTTTTCTTCTAGCTGCCTTGCCTACATTATTTTGAATGACTGGGCGAAACAGTTAATCCTCTGTTTGTCCTGCAAACCCCAGGATGGCTACCTTTTTCTAGACCAGAGAACTAGGAAACTAGTATTGTTCCACTCCTTTTGTATATTGGTCTCTCACTGCACATTACCATCCCTAGCAATATGTAAGTATACTAATGCTTTCCACATACATCATCACATTGGAGCTTGTCAACACACTAAGAGGAGGAAGATTCAGTATCATTGTTCTCGTTTTACTGGGGCTAAAAGCAGTTAAGCGACTTGGCGAGTCAGCAGCAAAGCCCAGATTACCTAATTATCTCTTAATTATCTTGCCTCTCTGGCTTATGTTCTCATGTTAAAAGGAGTAATGGTGAAAGTTACAACTCTCAAACCTGAACTAGGTTAATCCACTACTCACTCCGTCCCCGACCCTAACTCAATTCTGACCTACCTTCCTTACACCTCTAACACACTCTGTTACACACAACGGGGCGCATGGCAAATACTAATCTCTTCCATTGATCTCTCCACTTCTAACACCATTAGAAGCCGAAATCTCGGCACTGTCGCTCCTATCCAGTCAATATACGATCTGCATTTTTTAATGAAGAAGGGATTCGCTCCAAATGTCGCACTTCCCGTTTGCCTATCACCCCGGGGTAACCCTTCCCATTTTACCTCTTGATGGTGAGGCTTTGAAATAGCGGATACCACGCGGAAAACTGACAGTGAAGCACATGCTCCTTCTTCATCTTCCAGCTGCCACCGCCGCTGCCTCTCTTCTTCCAGAACTGCCCGGAACACTGGTCTCTGGTACCGGAAGTGCCTGCTGACCTACTTTGGTTAAGGACTCTTCCGGTCTGCAAATCAAAGAGGAGAAAGGAGACAAGGGAGTATAGGAGGTACTTTTAACACACATGTTGTTGTTGTTATTGTTGTTATGTGCCCTCGAGTCAGCCCTGACTCACAGCGACCCCTCCTTGGGTTTCCGAGGCAGTATCACTACGGAAGTAGGATTGCCCAACCTTCCTTCCGAGGAGTGGCTGGTGGGTTTGAACCGCCAGCCTTCTGGTTAGCAGTCAAGTGCCTTAGCCACTACACATACACACCCCAAAAAACTGTCTTGGTCCGTGAAGGATTCCGGAAGTGCTGAGTAAAGGCTTTAAGAAGTTTACGGCTCCACTTTCTCCGCCTAGAAGCACACTGACCCGGAAGGTAATCTTCTTCAGCGGGGTTCTACGGGTGCCGGTAGGAGACGAAAGCACTGCCTCTTAGCCACCGCGAGACGCGGCTGTCTCAAGCAGTAGCACCAGCATCTCCTGAGACTGCTGCCTCGGGCTCTCTTTTTCTTCTACTCTTTTTCCAAAGGAATACCCTTCCCTTCACTCGACACCTCGAGTAAGTAACTGCGCGCAGGCTAATCACCATACCAAGTTCTTTGGGGAAGAGGGTGAGAGGAGAGAGAGGGAGCACATCTGGAGCATGCGAACAGTGCAGGCAGCCGGGCGCGTGTCTCCCTTTCTGCGGACTGGGCTCACATCCAGGAAAGCCGGGAAGAAACCAATGCGGAGGCGCGAAAAGGAGAGCAAGTTCAGAGGAAAACTAGGAATTGAGAAGAGGCCAGGGCTACTTGGAGTAACAAAGCCAGAATCACAGTTAAATGCTAATATGTGTGTAGTCGTTCCGGCAACTGCAAATGGGGGATTGGCCCTCTTCGATCGTTGAGGAGAGACAGAGGGGGGAATCCCGTCTGTATAATCGTGGGGAGTTCAACTTTGGAGGTAAAAGGCAAGAGTTGTCTCCTTTAAGTGTAAACTTTATTTATTCCTGCCCCGCAAAAATATAAACCTAGAAAAACACTGCTAGATTTTATCAGTATCCTTGCAATGATGGAAACACAGAACTGGAAGAATCCTAGTCGAACTTGAAATACGGTGTTTACCTCCTTATCTTCCCTACCATTACCCTATCACCCATTTTTCCTCTTCTCTGTTGTTGTATGCCACTGAGTTGATTCGAACTCATAGTGAGCCTATGGGACAAACTAGAACTAGCCCAAAAGATTTTTTTTTTTTTTTTTTAAGGCTGTAATCTTAACTGGAGGGGATCACCAGGCGTTTTCTTCCGGGGAGCTACTTTCTATCTCTGAATCCATAACACTTGACTAATTTTTCTAGATTAATATTTCTTACCACCTGCTGGTTTTCTTTACTTTGTCTGTTTTGTCAGTATCTGAAATATTGGGTGTCCAAATTGGAACACTGCACTGCCTCTTTCTCCTGATGTTCGTAATCTCCTTTGAGCATCTCCTTCTCCTTGAACTTTGCTTTTATTTAACCTTTAGCTCCTTTAGAAGGCTGGCGGTTCAAACCCACCAGCCACTCCTTGGAAGGAAGACTGGGCAATCTACTTCCGTAGAGTTACTGCCTCAGAAACCCAAAGAGAGGTCGCTATGAATTAGGACCAACTCTACGGCAGTGAGCTGGTTTAGGACCAATAATAAATTCTCATCCGCAAGGAATTAAATCTGTTTCCTTGCCACTGCTACCACCCTAGTCCAAACCTATATTAACTCTTACCTGTACTATTAGACAAGGTTCTTTACTGATCTGGTTACTATAATGCTGTAGTTAATCTTCCCAAGGGTAATCATTGTCCACTCTTGCTCAACCAGAAATGTAATAAAATGATTATAAATCACCTAACAAGTCCCATAATCTCAGTAAATGTAGGTTCCCTCCTTGGCCATGCTCCCAGACCTGACAGAAAAGAAAGAAAAAAAGAGTAATAGTATGGTTTTCCATCATTACCAAATTAAGTACCAGAAGTCTCTGTTATCTGAGGATAATTGGTGTCAACAAATAAAAGGTCACTTAAAGTGAATTACTTCATATGGGTACCAAAATTTTACTGTAAATGGTACAAAAGAAGGGTTGATGATAATATTATTCTTAAAAAATAAATAAGTAAATGGTTTTTAGTGATTGTAACCCAAATTATTACATAAAACTATACCAAGGCTTTGATTCTTTGTTCCTTCTAAATCAAGTGGCTTTTTGCCACTTAATCCTGATCAATATTTTCTTTTAAAGTGCTTTTTGATTTTTCTATTCAATTATTAAACTGTTCCAGTTGTCTGATCCTCTTTTTGTCAATCAAAAGCTTTGCTTATGATTTTAGCTCCCACATCTTTTATTTGGTTGAATACTCCTGGTGTTTCCAGTACTCAGCTTTTATCAAGGAGTGACTAGCCAACAAAAAATTTATTGTTATGATTTTTTTCAATTGCTCTGAAACCTCAGTAAATCACAAGGATTCTCATATGGTATTAATTGAATGAGGAGGAGCTTGAGGGCAGACTCAGTCTGGCTTTTGAGGGTCTCAGTTTAACTTCTTGAATCTTAATTCCCACCTCCCTCTGATCCAGCTGTTTGTTACTAAAACTGAAATACCCAAGTTTGTGAGTGATTGTTGTTGTTGTCGTTATGTGCCATCGAGTGGGACCCGACTCCTAGTGACCCCCTCCTTGGGTTTCCGAGGTGGTGTCACTACGGAAATAGATTGCCCAGCCTTCCTTCCAAGGAGTGGCTGCTGGGTTTGAACCGCCAGCCTTCTGGTTAGCAGTCAAGTGCCTTAGACAATACGCTACCAGAGCTCCCTGTGAATGATTAGTCACTTATTATTTCCTCTCAGTGGAGGATTGCTACCTAACTCCAAGTTAGCTTACATAGCAACTGGAGGTTTGTGGTGTGCCCCCTGAGTTATTGTGTGCTTTGTTTGCCTGAAATTTTGAGATCCAGCCAGCTCTGTGAGTGCCCTTGGAAATTTGTTGCAAATGTTAACATCATCACATATAAATCAAAAAAAACCAAACTCACTGCCATTGAGTCAATTCCAACTCATAGCAAATCCCATTGGGTTGCCAAGGCTGTAAATCTTTGTGGAAGCAGACTGCCTCATCTTTCTTCTGTGGAGTGACTGGTGGATTTGAACCAACTTTCTGGTTGGCAGCCAAATGCCTTAACCACTATACCACCAGAGCACCTTTCATCCTTTATATGCATGTGCTTTTTGTTTGGTTGGGACTGGAGTGGGGGATATTGAGACCCACAGGGCTTACCAAACACTCCTCTAATTTCTAGACCTTGCCCTGGTTAGTATCTCTGCCTTTGTTCATGTGACTCCTTCTACTAGAATGCCTTCCCCACTTTCTAGATGTCTACAACGTATCTTAATGTCAAACTATCTTTTTGTAGTAGCCTTTAAAAAGGTGTTCTGGGTTTTTTTTTAAATCATCATCTTCCCCTCCTCCGTAGTGAATATGGTTTGTCCATCATATAAAACGCCCTCTGGTGTTATGTTATCTCTATAGCAGGCTTTTGCCCTGATGGCTATTTGTGTGCTAAACTGTAAAGTCTGCAAGGGTAGGAATGTTGTTGTGTGTTGTCAAGTGGATTCCTAATCATAGGGACCCTATAGAACTGCCCCATAGGGTTTCCTGGGCTGTAATCCTAATAGGTGGTAGATTTGCCAGGTCTTTCCTCCTGTGAAGCTGCTAGTGGGTTCAAACCTCTGACCTTTCAGTTAGCAGCCAAGTAACGGCAGGAATAGTAGTTTATATGTAATACAACATTTAAATATAACAAAGCTAGTTAGAGACTCCTGTGTGCCACTAAACAAGAATTCTAAGAATCTTGTGACTTTTTCCCTAATCTGTATAATATATAAGGAGCTCTGGTGGCACTGTGGTTAAGGCATTGGGGTGCTAACTAAAAGGTTGGCAGTTCAAACCCACCAGCTGCTTCATGGAAGAAAAATGGGGCAGTCTGCTTCCAAAAAGATTCACAGCCTGGGAAACCCTATGGGGGTTGCTATGAGTCAGAATCGACTAGATGGCAGTGAGTTTGCTTTGTGTGTGTGTGTTGGCGGGGGAGTGGGGGGGGTATCATGTTAACCCTGGAACATCATTCATCTGATACAACAGACCTTCAGTGTTCAAACTGAACTGAATTAACACAGATTGATGAGTTTGGGGCTTAGTTGAAGAATAAGGATAATCATGAATAAAACTGTAGAACACACAACATTATATCCATGTGTATTTTTAAAGTAAGCATAACACATATTAGCAGTGACATATAAATGATTAAATTCTGGCTAATAAAGTGAATAAAATGCTAATAAAGTGAATAAACTTTAGTTGTAAATCTTGAAATAGCATTTTGAGCCAATTTAAGAAAGTCCTGTCACAGTAATAAAGCATGAAGCACGAAATTTAAACCTCATTTGTTTCTCTCTATGGCCCATTACTTGCAATGACTAGACCCAGAATTTAGCTTCTGCTTCTGAAATGCTGCTGAAAATAATATTCTTTTTGTGTTTCAATACTGAGTTTAAGGTGCTTTTATAATTCTTTTGAAATATTTTAGGAATCACATAATAAAGAATACTTTTGAAATCATCTTTTAATGACTTTATTTTTTATTATTTGCACTGGCTATAGATTGCTGTGGCCTTTTTTTCCCCCCTTAATTTAGCATCGGGACTGATTGCACTCCAAGTAATTGCTTGCTGAAAAGGGGTTCAGCCTGTTTGCCACCTTTATTTTTTTTAGTAATTTATGTTTAAAGACCATTTTAGGAGCCCTGGTGGCGCAATGGTTAAGCACTCATCTGGTAATGGAAAGGTTAAAGTGTGTGGCTCAAACCTGCCAACATCTCTGCGAGAGAAAAGACCTGGTGATCTGCTCCCATTAAAGATTACAGCCTAAGTAACCCTATGGGGCAGTTCTACTCTGTCCTACAGGATTGCTACGAATTGGAATCAACGTGAAAGCACACAGTGCATTTTAGCTCTCTAATGTTCTAGCTTAAATATTTTTAAATAGAATCTATTTGAGACAACTGTTCTATAGCTGAGCATTTACCATCTGAGGATAGATCTTAATATTGCCAAGACTGTTTTGTAACTGAGTTTAATTGAAAAGTAGTAGATGAGAAACTGTCCTTCAGAATAGTACTTTTTCCACCTTTTCGCAAGTCAAGAGTCCCTTAGGGAAACTATAAAGATATTTGGGTGAGGGAGCCTAGTAGATAATTTAAGTATATGAAATTTTAGGGAAATCTATAGGAACTAGTAAGGAGTTCTGATGGCATAGTGGATAAGGTATTTGACTGCTAACCAGAAAGTCAAACCTACCAGCCACTCCATGGAAGGAAGATGGGGCAATCTCCTTCTATAAAGATTTACAGCCTCAGAAACCCAACGGGGTCGCTATGAGTCAGAATCGACTCAATGGCAAGGAGTTTGGTTTGGTTTTATTTATAGGAACTAGTGGGTTGCTTCTTTACATCTAAAGATACCCACATGTGGCGGGGAGGACACTTTGTTTCCCTGTGTTGTGTTACCATTTTGTCTAGACTTTCTGGGCAGATTAAGAATGCTTTTCATTGAGGAAATAAGAAATGTATCTAGTTCTTCTTTCAGTATCTCCTAGTAGTACTTATTCTTTTGAGGACTGTAGTTCCCTGCCTTTAAGAAGTTACATGAGACCAGACTGTCACTGTAAAAAAGGAGATAGACACTTAATCCAAAGCATTCTGTACCTTTGTAGACATTATTTTGTGTAGTAAATGAAGCTGCCTGGTTGTTATTTTTTCTTCAGTGTTAGAATTAAAAGCAGTAATTACCCTTCAATATTATGTATGTTATTAATAGAGAGGAACAAGATATAAACCTAAATAGATAAAATTCATTTATCTTTTATCTGTGTATAGAGTGTGAAGGTACAGACAGGTATCAGACTTTGTTCTTTTACTTTACCTTTGGTTAATTTTCATCTGAGTCAGTATACTGCTTTGATTGCTCATAATAATGTAAACTATTTGTCTCAACCAATGCCAGTTAAGTTTATCTAATAAATTATCATCTGGGTTATTTTCAAAGGTACTGTACTCTTAGGTTATAATGTGGTAAATGGCTACCTGAAATCATTTTCCTCTAAACAGCCACGTGGCATACTTCCTTATTTCTTTCAAGACTCTGTTCACACACATGTCATCAGATTAAGGAGGCCTTCCCTGCTCACCCTATATGGATTAGCACCTTCCCATCATACTTCTTACTCTTCTTAATCTTTCCCCATAGAATTTAGAGTTACCTGACGTAAATTTTACATATTGTTCCTGTCATTTTCTCCCTTCCTTCTAGAAAGTAATCTCCATGACAGTAGGGCCTTTGCCTGCTTTGTCTGCTGCTATGTTCCTAGCACCTATGATAGGTCTGCCACAGGTGCTTTAGGTGTATTGCCTGAGATATTCAGTCAGATAGTTGATATTTTTAAGGTACTTCACAAATATTAATGCAGTTTGCACTTACTATTTCAGGGTTTAAATGAGTGTGAAAATTTGTAAAGATTTCTTAATTTCATCCTCTTAAATGATTAATTTTATTATGTCTTTAGCATGGAGTCATTTTTTCTTGCTTAAGGTCTCAAATTTTACTTTCTTTGCCAAAGTCTTTTATTGGAAATTTAATTCCTAGGGCTGCTTACAGAATAATCCACAAACAATTATGTCAATAACATGGTGAACCTGAACATGATGTGTTTAGTAAATAATATGGTAGAAATCCATGTTGAACACAGTGAAATGCTTGCTTGGTGTAGTATGGGGTCATTACAGAGCTGGCGTTCCTTTCTAGCCTCGAAGTCCAGAGCAGAACTCCTTGGTACTGGTTTCCTGGACTTTGTCAATCTTTGGATTCAAATTACCCAACTACCCTGAGTGCTTGCGTATCTGGGATTTTAAGACTGCCAAGATAGGTGTTGCCTGCTTTTTTACTGCTATTTTATAGATTGAGATGTAATTCACATACCATAAAATTTACCCTCTTAAATTGTTGTATTCAGTGGTTTTTACTATATTCACAGCATTGTACCACCCTCACTACTACTTAATTCCTGAACATTTTCATCAAAAAGCAACCCCAGCCACTTGCCATTCTTCCCTTCTCCTAAACCCTGCTCCCATTAATCAACTTTTTGTCTACAAATTTACCTATTCTGGATGTTTCATATAAGTGGCATCATATGGTATGTGGTCTTTTGTTTCTGGCTTCTTTCACTTAGCATAGTGTTTTCAAAGTTCATCCACATTGTAGTACATTATCAATACTTCATTCCTTTTTATGGCTGAATTGTATTCCATTAGGGCACTTCCACTATGTCATTTGGGGTCACTATGAGTTGAAGTTGACTTGACAGCACCTAACAACAGTGACTAATTATGTTGGCATCTTTCCATGTGCTCACTGGGCATTTGTACATCTTCAGATATAGTCTATGCAGATCCTTTGCCCAATTTTTAATTGGGTTATTTGTCTTTTTCTTTTATTTATCCATTCATCAGTTGATGGGCATTGGGGTTGTTTCTAGTATTTGACTGTTCTGCGGTGAACATTCATGTACAAGTTTTTGCATGAACATGTTTCCTTTCTCCTGAGCATATACCTAAGAGGGGGCCATATGGGAACTTTATGTTTAACATTTTGAGGACGTGCCCAACTGTTTGCCAAAGGAGTGATACTTTTTTACATTCCCACCACCAATTTCTCCACATTTGTTTCCAAAACAGCAATTGTTATTGATCTTTTTATTACACTGATCCTACTGGTAGCCAGCTGTGATTTTTATTTTATCATGGAACCCTGGTGGTACAACTGCTAGCCAGAAAGTTGTTGGTTTGAACCTTCCCAGCAGTCAGCGGCTCCGTGGAAGAAAAGGCCCAGCATTCTGCTTCTGTAGAGATTCCAGCTGAGAAAACAGGATGGGGCAGTTCTGCTATGTCACTGGGGTTGCTGTGAGTTGAAATCACCTAATAACAACAACAGTGACCAATTATGTTGAGCATCTTGTCATGTGTTCACTGGGCATTTGTACATCTTCAGAGATAGTCTACTCAGGTCCTTTGCTCGTTTTTTAATTGGGTTATTTGTCTTTTTATTATTGTTATGAGTTCTTCATATATTTTTTACTAGATATATAATTTGCCAATATTTTCTGCCATTCTGTGGGTTGTCTTCTCATTTTCTTGATAGTGTCCTTTAACGCACAAAAGTTTTAATCTTGATGAAGTCCAATTTATCTTTTCTTTGGTTACTTGTGCCTAAAGACTTTATAATTTTAATTCTTACATTGAGGTCTTTGAACCATTTTGTGTTAATTTTCTATATGATGTGAGAGAGATTCAGTTTCATTCTCATGCATGTATATGTCTAGTTGTCTCAACACGATTTGTTAAAAAAAAAACCCCACTATTATTTCCCCATTGAATTGTCATGACATCCATGTCAAAAATCAGTTGACCATACATATGTGGGTCTATTCTTGGACTCACAATTCTATTCCATAAATAAACAAATATAAATGGAATAGAATATTCCGTATATATGTATAAAATATATATGTGTGTGTGTATACATATATATATATGTATGTATGTACACACACACACACGTTTGTTGTTGTTGTTATGTGCCGTTGAGTCGGACCCAACTCATAGTGACCCCTCCTTGGGTTTCCAAGGTGGTATAACTATGGAAGTAGATTGCCTCACCTTCCTTCTGAGGAGTGGCTGGTGGGTTTGAACCGCCAGCCTTCTGGTTAGCAATCAAGTGCCTTAGGCACTATACCATCAGAGCTCCTTATACTAATGTGTAAAAATGGCATGGTGATTGGCCACCTGAACTCCTCTAACACACAAGGGGGAAAGAGTATCAAGTTCCACAACCCAAGACTAATTCACTCCTATGAGGCAAAGGTCTAACATGCCTCCACCCTCTAATATTTTTACCATTTCTGACACCTACTGTCCCTCCCACAGCACTCTCTACTCTGATACCAAAAAGCAAACTCACTGCCATCGAGTCGATCCTAACTCATAGCGACTCTCCTTGTGTTTCGCAGGCGGTATCACTACGGAAGTAGATTGCCCAATCTTCCTTCCGTGGAGTGGCTAGTGGGTTTGAACCACCAGCCTCTGGTTAGCAGTCAGATGACTTAGGCACTATACCACCAGAGCTCCCTCTGCTCTGATGTTGTTGTTCTTGTTGTTTTGCCGTCGAGTCGGTAATTTGTTGTAGTGGCCACAGAATGCACAGACCTTACTCACAGCTAAGGGGTTTATTAGGGAAGTAACAGGCTACAATTCAGGATCAGAAATTACTTAGCATATAGTTCTTTGATCAGGACAGCCTCTTCTGAGTCATGTTCATAGGCAGGCCTCTCCCTAACTCAGGCCATCAGGCCTCTTGTGCCCTTGAGATACCCAGCCTCTACCCTACCATGAAGCAAGTATTACAAAGCTCTTTAGCTCTGCCAAGTGCCCAGAGATGCTCCACTCCATGAAGAAGCCTCCTGACTGAAGGTGTCAGCTTTTTTGCTTCATGGGTCAGGAAGCCTCCCATGCAGTTTCCTGCCAAGGCTTCTACCTGATAGTGCTTAGCTTTCTTGCTCCGTGGGTCAGGAAGCACACCGTGCCATCTTATCTCAGTCTTCTGGTTCTGCTGCTGCTACTTCTGTGATGCTGCTTCTCTCTGTCTCTCCCTGTCTCGAATGTTAGAACTCTCTCTGTCTCCTGGGTCTAGGAGGTTCTCAAATGCAAGGATCCAAAGGACACTCCCCACTTCTAGCACTTCTTTCTTGGTGGTAGTAGTCTCCCCCACACCCCACCCCCACCACCTCTGGGATGGCACCTTTTAAGCCTAGCTGGATGGCAAAACTAACCAATTCCTTCATTAGAGTTCTATACATCTTATTTGCATGGTCCTACCACCACCACCCACTCCTCAGAAGGAAGGTTGGGCAATCCTACTTCCCTAGTGATACCACCTCGGAGACCCAAGGAGGCGTCGCTATGAGTCAGGGCTGACTTGACGGCACATAACAACAACCACCACCACCACCACCACCACCACCACCACCACCCCCTGCAAGAGTGCCATGAACTTTATTTGCATTTTAAGAAAGCTATTAAATCCTCTTGGTAGGGCACAAGCACCTCATTTGCATAGTCCCACACAATCATTGGGTGGGAGTTACAAGGACTATGTCTAAACCAAAGAAAACAAACCCGCTGCAATGGAGTTGATTCCAACCTATAGCATCCCCTCTCTAGACTTTGTCCTATAGACAAAGTAGAATTGCCCCATAGGGTTTCTAAGGCTGCCATATCAAGTAATTCACTACACTGCATAGTACCACAGCATATTGATTACTATAGCTTTGTGGTAAGTTTTGAAATTAGGAAATATGAATCTTCTAGCTTTGTGCCAGTATAGTCTTGAAATTGAATTTTACTAACTTAGTCAAATAAAGAGGAGTAGAAGAAGAACCATTTTTTAAAACAAAGAACTGTATGCAGGCCCCAAACTAACTAAATGTCTAACAACAGAATGGATCTCTTGGCTTATCCACCCTCCAAAAAACCAAACCCACTGCTGCTGAGTCGATTCTGACTCATAGCAATCCTATAGGATAGAGTAGAACTGCCCCCATAGGATTTCCAAGGCTGTAATCTTTACACAAGCAGACTGCCTAATCTTTCTCCCATGGAGTGACTAGTAGGTTCAAGCCACTGCCCTTTTGGTTAGCAGGTGAATGTCTTAACCACTGCACTACCAGAGCTCATAAATCTATACTGGAGCAGATTGCCACATCTTTCTCCTATGGAACAGCTGATGGGTTCGAACTGCCAGCCTTTTGGTTAACAGCCAAGCACCTAACCGCTGTGCCACCAATTCCCTTAAATCATTCATTTATTCAACAGTAATTTCAGGTAGTTTTTATAGCAACATAACTGTCAGCAATGTTGAAGGTTGGACAGCATAAAGAAAAAACTTGTTGTTGTTATATGCCGTCGAGTCAGACCCGACTCATAGCAACCCCTCCTTGGGTTTCCGAGGCAGTATCACTACGGAAGTAGATTGCCCCATCTTCCTTCCGAGGAGTGGCTGGTGGGTTTGAACCGCCAGCCTTCTGGTTAGCAGTCAAGTGCCTTAGTCACTATGCTACCAGAGCTCCCAAAGAAAAAACTAGAGTCCAAGAAATAGTTTTGAAAGTCATTTTATCCCTGTATGAGGTACTGAGATTTTTAGCCAGAGCAATGGTGATAGAGATAGGACACTTTCAAGAAATATTAGCAGTAACACCATGAGGAACATGCTCCTTCGAACAATCAACCATACGTGATCAAAAGGGCAGCATTTGCCTAAAAACAAAGTTCAGAGGGCAGGACAGACAAGAGAATGGAAACAAGGAATCCAGGGAAGAGGTGGAAAGAGTGCTGTTAAATTGAGGGGATTGCAACTAATGTTATGAAACAAAATGTGTATAAGTTTTTGAATGGGGAACTAATTCTCTCTGTAAACTTTTAACCAGAGCATAGTAAAATGTTCAGCAACACCCACTCCTCCCCACACACATAAAAAAATGAATGTTGGAGATAGAATTTTTAGGACTTATAACTGATAAGTTATGGTTGGAAAAGAAGAATAAATAATTAACTCAAAACTCACTGCCATCAATGATGGGTCTCTCCTCATCCAGAGCAAAGAAAAATTAAGAAAACCAAAGATTCATGGAAACAAGTAGTCCTAGTGACTGGTACACCATGCGATCTGTAGCCTATACGACTATGAGACCTGAAGAACTAGATGGTACCCAGCTACCACTGTCAGCCACTTGGAGGGGGATCTATGTAGGAGATCCTGGATAGAGTGGGAGAACAATGTAGAACAAAACTCAAAATCATTTGGAAAAGAAAAGGGCGGGGGAGAGGGACCAGGTTGGCTGGTCTGATAGAGCCTGGTGGAACCACTGAGACTATGGCCCCTAGCTGCCCTTCAGGTCTGGAATTGAATCCACACCTGTGGCTTCTAGCCAAACAAAAGACAGGCATATGAGTTGAACATTTACCTGAGGTAGATACACTCCTTGGAGAGAACAATCATGGGAGAAAGAAGGGCTTTTTATGCATAGGGAGACAGGAGTATATGAAGGGATGGACACAGGGAAAAGATAACTATCAGGAGGAAATGGGAGGGGAGCTGTTGCATTGGGGGTAAATTGGAGTCAATGTCATGAAACAAAGTGTATGTGAACTGCTGTATAGAAAATTTGCTCTGTAAACTTTCACCCAAATCACCAGAAAAAAAAAAACAAAAACAAAACTCACTGCTGTTGAGTCAGATCCAACTGCTAGCAACCCCTCCTTGGGTTTCTGAGGTGGTATCACTATGGAAATAGATCCAGGGAGTGCCTGGTGGATTTGAACTGCCAGCCTTCTGGTTAGCAATCAAATGCCTTAGGCATTACGCCACCAGAGGTCCCGAATAAATAATTGGAGATTCTTATATTTCTAGCTTGGGTATGATAGGTTGATGTGTTTAAGGGAGTAATTCAGGTTTAGACAAGGTGAGTTGAGGTATCTATCTGTAAGGCATCTGTAGGCACAGCTCTGGAGATGATAGGGCAGAAACAAGTAAAAATTCAGTAATTATTGTTATACAAATGTTTGCTGAATCTATAAGTAGATGAGGTTAACTACAGAAATAGCTTAGGTAGGGTAGTGATCAGAAGTTCTCTGGGAAAACACTGGTATTTGTAAGCTGTAGAAGGAATAGTTCTAGAGTGGTGGAGAAGAAGATTGCTGTGGGCTGAATAAAGATAAGCAATGGTGTTGTTATCCCTTCTCTTGAGAATTCTGGCAAGGTTGGAGGGGAGTGAACAGGTTATGAGAAGTTTATCGATTTTTGCATTATTGGGTGTTGTATTTTAGGATGGAGGTAACTCATATGGGGTAGTAAATGAAGATTTAATGGGTAATATAATTATCATTTTGGATCCCAGAAGAAACAAAGAGGAAAGACACTCTTTCCTCTAAGAGAGTTGATACTTGATGGTCTATTTTTCTGTGAAGCTAAAGTTAGGAGACAGCATAGGAAACTATGAAATTGAAGAGTTATCAAGCCACTGAGAAATGTAGATAAAATAAAAGGAAATGGAAAATAGAAATGAAAAAGAAGAGGAGGATCAGTCCAAAAAGTTCAACAGCTAAATAAAGTTCCTGAAAGAGAAAATGGAGTGGAGAAAATTATCAGTGAAATAATTTTAGTAGAAGCACAATATTAAAAGGACTTGCTTCAGTACACAATATGATGCATTACCACCCCTAGGTACATCAGCATAAAGACATGAATAACCTATGGGCTTCCAGAGAGAGAAAACAGGTCACATAGAAGAATGGATCAAGAGTCAAAATGACTTCAGACTTCTCAACAGCAACACCAGAAGCAAGATAACTGAGTGATATCTTCAAGTTTCTGATAGAAAATTATTTTCAACCTATAACTCTATATTTGGTCAGATTATCAATCTGTTGTGAGGGCAGAAAAAGATTTTCAGACATGTAAGATCCAAAATTGAAAGCACAAACTAAGGAAAGAGTCAGTAATGGTGCACAACAAATGGGATCCCAACAGAGCCGAGAAGCTAAAGGAATCCCCAAGAGGTTGGTGATGGGCAGTCAGACAGTATTGGAGCAGGCAAGAGGATTCCAGGAGAGAATTGAAAAGATGAAACTGATAGAATTATAAGGAGTAAGTACTTGATGTAAATGTATAAAGGGGGCATTTTAGATAACTTCAAGTCAATTTAGTGTTAAATTAGTGATTTGTACATATAAAGATAGGCAGGTGATAAAATGTGTTGTATGTGAGAGGAAAAGTAGTTTACTGCAGGGGTCAGCTATGAATCACATACATTATCATAATTACATATATATAAACACTTATATTGAACTAGGAGTCCTGGTGGTGCAACCGTTAAGTATTTGGCTGCTAACTGAAAGGCTGGCACTTTGACCCTACCAGAGGCTCCATAGGAGAAAGACCTGGAGAGATCTGCTCCCATAAAGATTACAGCCTAGGAAACCCTATGGGGAGCTCTAGTCTTGTCACATGAGATCACTATGAGTCAATATCAACTCAATGGCTGCTAACAACAACAACAGTCTTGAATTAGGTCCTTTTGTGGTGCTGTCCAATTTATAATACAACTGTGGCTCTGGGAGAAAGTGAAGTATAAGCATGTGTTTTAGAGTTATCAGTGGCATCAGAATAGTTGGGTTGGTTGCCTTTGGGAGTGGGACATGTTCTTTTCATAAAAAACGTGTAGTACTAGTTGATTGTATGTGCAGCTATAACTTTGATATTTGTTAAAAGTAAATGGGAAGTAGAGACAGTCCAGACAACTCTTTCAGTTAGTTATGGGCTTGGAAAGTGATAGACAATTTAAGTTCTTTTCTGAATATTTCCTAGGGTCTTTTCATTTACTTTTCCATCTGGGGCAGTTCTCCCAGATCTTCACACAAGAGAAGCAGTTTGATGGTAGATTAAGTATTTTGCCATGTAAGTGCTTTGGCCAGTGGTCTATAGACAAATACGTTAAGCCTAAGCGAATACTTTTAGCCTAAGCGAATCTCATTCTCTTACAGCGTGAATTTCTTACCTGAAGCCTGTAAAGACTAACTAGTTTGAAAATGGAAAACCAAGAAACAATGGATTCTTCTCAAACAACCAAACAGTCTGTTATTTCAGAGGAGGTATAAACTGGTTTTCACTTCCCTTTCCTTTCCCTGCATAACTGAAGTTTAAAAGAAATATATGGGCTGTTTGTTTTTTTGAATGATTGTTTATAATTCTTGAAGATCATTTTGAAATGTTGTTCCTGTTCTCGTTTTAGGGCTTAAGGATATTTTACACTTGTGTGGGAACAGTGTGTTTCCTCTTACTTATATTGTTGTTGTTGTTATATGCCGTCGAGTCAGACCTGACTCATAGTGACCCCTCCTTGGGCTTCTGAGGCAGTATCACTATGGAAGTAGATTGCCCAACTTTCCTTCCAAGGAGTGGCTCATGGGTTTGAACCACCAGCCTTCTGGTTAGCAGTCAAGTGCCTTAGGCACTATGCTACCAGAGCTCCTCTTCTTAATTATAGGTACTATTTATATATATTTAATATAAAAAAATCAATTTTTGTGAGAAGTTTCGCTGAGTAGAAGAATAAATAATGTCTGAAGTTTGGGGCTTAGACATTTCATACTTAGGTATCACATCTTAGTTCTAACTACAGTTCTAGCATGGATATATTAAGTACAATAAAGACCTAAATTGTTAGTTGTTGTGTAATTCCAGTGAGTTCTAGAACTAATGTATGTTTTGGATGTTATTCAATTTAGCCTTTAAAAAGTATCTTCCTTCGGGAGCCATTGTAATGGATATATTTTAAATCCTTCATCTTGGAACTCTGATCTTGACACCTTTTGCAATTCTTTTTGACTTAAAATCTTTTCATGTCGTCTGTGAACAGATCTGCTGATAATTATTAGGTTGCTGCTGGCAAGAAGTGAAAGATAGGATAGTAAGAAAAAGGCTACAGCTTGTACACAGTGAAACTTTCCTCTCAGTTCAGTGTAGTGCCATAGGTAAGTTAGTCCTGTAACCTAAATTCCTCAGTGTTGAAGCAAAACATCTAGAGTGCCTGTCCCAGGTTGGGTGGGACACCCACTTACCATGATAGGAAATCTACTCATTGGATGTGGATTCTCCGGTAAGCTCCCCTATGTAGTTATTGACATAAAAAGCCATTAATGAATGATGAATGTTCATATAGTAAACACACCTATATGACTAGCACCCAGACAAAAAGAACATTAGGAGCACCCCATAACCTCTCTCCCTTGGCCCCTTTGTGTTCTTTCCAATTGCTCCCACCCTGGGAGTTTTTAGAGTATACATTTCTTTTTATTTCCAGGACGACCTCAAAAACCCCAAGGAGAAGCATAACTATCCTTTAGGAAAACAACTCTTAGTGCTTACACTGAACTTAAAAACTTGACCACAAATTATTGGGAGGGAAACAAGGTTATCAAAAGACCAAATAGAGAAAATACGAAAGAAAGACCAAAAATCTTTTAGATTATTGTGAAACCAATTTGGTTTGAAAGTTTCTCAACTTATTGTCTAATCTTTTAGTTAATTTCAGAAGGAAAATGGGTCAAGCTTGAAAAAACAACTTACATGGATCCTACTGGTAAAACTAGGTAAACTATTTTTTTTTTCTTCTTTTCCAGTATTTGGGTTATCAGGCTCTCTGTTTAGTATTGGCATAAATTTTAACATTCTCCTCTGCTACATCATCTAATTTAGCTGTTTTTCCCATTGTTAGAATGTTTGAATCATTTATAATCTCTGGATAAAGTTAGGTTGTGAACTGATTACAGCAACTAATCAGTAATCTGTTTTTACACATTCTCCCTAAGTAGCTAGTGTTGACCTAAAACTTTGGGGCCAAGCCTAATTGAAGCTATTTCTGATAAGGTAGCAAAATAATCAGCAGTACACGTGGCTTCCTTCTAGTTAAATTTTTAATCTCTGATTTAGAAGAATTAAATAGAATTGTTGCTGTGTTTGAGGTGAAACTTACATGCTTATGCCCTGGTTATGAAAATGTAAATTAGATACATCCTTATGTAAAGCATTTTACAATATGTATCAAGAGCCATGAAGATATTACATACTCTGACCTGGTAAATCCCACTCCTAAGAATGTTGTAAAGAAATTATCTACTATTTGGAATCATATTTATGAATAAAAAATCAAAATTTTAAATGGCACAAAAAAATAGAAAGCAACCTAAACATCTTAACAATAGAGAAATTATTTTCTGTTATATTCATTTGGGAAAATCTATGCAACCACGTAAAAAGCAGATAATGAAAATAACCTAGCAATATAGGAACAGTTAATAAGTTGAAAAGAAAATAGAAAAATCTATTTATATTTTTAAACTATAAAGTAAAAAATGTATAAAAAGAACTAGAAGAAAAACTATACTAAAATATTAATGTCACATATACAATTAACTTTTTTATTCTACTTTCCAAATTTTCTATTTGTAATCTGTTGATACAATAAATGTCAGAAGTAAAGTGTGTTACATACATTATTTGGTGAAATAGAAAAGAATAAAACAATAGAAAATAGAATTACATGATGGAAATTCATAAGTTAAAAAAGTTAATATCAAAATTTCATTTAACTAATCACATAAAAGTAACATAGTTTCTGTGTGAGGAGATAAGGTGTCATCAATAGAACACTACGTGGACTTGACAGCAATTTAAACACCTTTTGATTATACCCACTACGTCAGCAAAAAAATAAGGCCAAATGTTGGGGAGCTATTTGAAGCTTATTAAGATACCCAGAGCACTATTAAATTAAAAGCCAAGAGTAAGAAAGCAGTGCACACTATGACCATCAACAGAGTGGAGGAAGAGAACTATTTAAAACGTCAGATATTTGGATTTTGATATGTAGAATTAATATGACATAAGTAGGGGATAGGAAACAAACCCAGTTCAGAAATGTGGTAAGGCCCAAGCCTTAGGGAGCATGGTAAGTTCATATTTACTTATATTCAAATGTACTTGTGAAAATATGTAGAGATTGGAACCTAGTTGATAGTGATCAGTTTGGTTTTCTCTTTCCTAGAAAGTTGTTTTAAGTTTATAACACAAACTATAACTAATCAGTTTATAGAGTATGTTAGTTTACACCAGTATGTCTTGGTTTACACAAGCTCATGTTCTCTGGCTGTTCTCTGATTCTTCTTCCCTTCTAAACCCAAACCAAACCTATTGCCATCTAGTCGATTCCAACTCATAACTACCCTATCGGACAGAGTAGAACTGTCCAAGGCTGTAAATCTTTATGTAAACAGACTGCTTCATCTTTCTTCCATGGAGTGGCTGGAGGGTTCAAATCACCGACTTTTCAGTCAGCAGTTGAATGCCATAACCGCTGTGCCACCAGAGCTCCTCTTCCTCTCTTTTTTAATCAGGGATGTGCACCAGAATTATTAGTGAATGTTTTCAAAATACTAATGTCTAGACCTCACTTCATGAGAATCTATTTCAGTAGCTTAGGTGTGGGACTGTAAAGTCTCTATGAAGCCATCACATTTATATGGCATGTTCACCTTCAGTCTTTCATACAAAGGACTTCCATGTGGCCTCAGAAGAGATCTTATGTAAAGTATTAATATTCCATACCAGAATATTAATAATCAGGCTTTGAAGAGTGAATTTCTGTACTTTCTAGTAGACCATGATTTGTCCATTTATAATGTTTTTTTCTCTATTACCAGATAGCAAAGCATGTATGTAAGAGGTAAAACCTCAGCTAGAGAATCCTTTGTTCCACTGTCTTCTTGTGGAAGAGAGTATGGAATTAATTTTACTGTAAAAATAGACTGGCATTTCCCTTCTGGTGACATTTAGGATACTATTGAAATCATCCTTTGTCACTCTTCATACATCATGTATTGGTTGACTAGAAGGAAGAAAGCAAAACTTGTTTCCTCTAACATTAGGAGATTGAAAGACGGAGTAACTTAACTAGAATCAGAATCCTAAAAATAGAAGAGACTGCTGAGTTAACATACTTTTGATTTCCTAGTTTTACAATTGCAGAGATCTTACTGGGTTTAGCTAGCAGGCAAGTAGTAGCAGGCTAAGATAGTCTGTTCTCAGTCAAAAGTACGTCTCTCAAAGTCCCATTAAGATTAATTACTGGCCCTCTCATGGGACATTCTTGTTTTAGTATTTCTTATAAATGCATTTATATTTTATTGCTTATGATTTATGGCTCATTACTGCTTCATTACTTCATCCTACCACTATAATGATGCTCTTCTTTTTTCCCCCTTATTCCTAGTGTATTTGGGATGGGATCTGCAGTGCTTTCCCCAGCACTATCTTCTTCAGTCTTTAGGACTAACGTTAGGAGGCAGCTGTGAGAGCTGTGCCAAAGGTGTTTTTGTGTCTTCCACCCTGTATTATTTACTTATCAGAACTGCTTATTGGTTGGCTTCTTGCTACTAACAGGAATGTTGAGCTGCTGTGAGTTGTCATAGTAGTCTTGTTTGACTTTCATAGGTTCATTTTGGCATGTTTGTCCTTTAGAATTTGAGTATAATGCAGAGACATCTGCAGTTTACAGAAAGTTTTTACCAGATGGAATATTAGAACATTTTTTTTACAGGACTGTGGTAAGGTCCAAACCTTAGGAAGAACTAGATGAAAAGAGGGAACAAGAAGGTTCCTCAGGGTAATACATCTTATAACCCTCACTACAGGGAGGCCAATTTACACTCGTTATCCCAATTCCTAGAGCCATGCAGATGTCTTCTGTTAGTAGAGATCCTAAAATTATTTGCTACTTCATTGCTGTCTTTTATCATAGCCTTTTTTTTTTTTTTTTTAAGGGATAACAGAGTGAAGGGGAATGTCCCCTATACACTGCTGCCCCTTTAAACAACATGGTTGTTCTAATAAAACTCTGCCCATTGTTACTGGAAGAGAAAGTAGTATCCCAAATGTTATCAAAGAAGAAAAACTGTAGTGGGTAAACCAAACCAAACCAAACCCACCTCCATTGAGTCCATTCTGACTCATAGCAACCCTATAGGACAGGGTAAAACTGCCCCCATAGGATTTGAGGGCTGTAAATATTTATGGAAGCAGACTGCCTCATCTTTTTCCCTCAGGCAGCTGGTGGATTTGAACTGCTAACCCTTTGGTTAGCAGCCCAGTGCTTTAACCACTGTACCACTGGAGCTCCTTGTGGGTAAACCAGCTAAAAACAAATAGCATATAAGAAATGAAACCATAAAAGGGAACAGGAATCTGTGATTCACCTTACTTTTTCCTCTACGGACCATTTTCCCTCTTAGATAAGATCTCACACATGTAAAGCACTTACCACAATTTAATAATTCCTCAATTATTAAATGGAAAAGGCCTACTTTCCTAAATTGTGTAATTCAAGTCACGTGTTTAAAAAATATAAACTATCTAAATAACTGTCTCAATGATTCACATTATATAGTCAATATCTTTTGCTTTTCTATACAGGGCTAGAATTTTCATAGGAGACTTAATTTGCATAAACTGCTTAATAGCCTTTAAAGCTGAAATCACCTGCTGTCTGCTCACCCATAGACTTATGAAGCAAATTAAAGTATGTAGAGTAAATTGTTTGAAAGCTTCACCTCAATGATCAACAGGCTTTCTATTTAGATGGCACCCAAAGGGCTATGTATAGGGTGGCACAGTTTTCATTGGTAATTTTCAGATCAGTAGGAAAGCACAGCTGGCTTTTTTTAATGCAGATCTTTATTGCCCTAGTCTTCCTGACCAATAACATCAGTGCATTTGCATGCATGCATTCGTAAAGTTCTGGTTGTACGCAGAAAACCTAAGAACATCCTCCTGTTTAATGATTTTGTTTTTCCTTCCCTGCCTGAACAGAACTTGGGAAACTGTGAAACGTACAACCCGGAAAGGACAGTCTGCCGATGGTATGATTGCAAATTTATTGTAACTGTCTTTATAAGGGACGTTAGCAACCACTGTTGTAGGAAGCTAGGTGTACTTTTTTTTTTTAACTGTAACCAAGACCTCTGGGCAGTTATCTTCCAAGTGGTCTTTTATCTATTAGTTTTTTCAGTGCTGTGGTTACTAAAGAAAACTTTCTTTATAAATAATTTATGGCTTCTATAATCTAAGCTCAAAGAAAGATCCATATTTGTGCCCATTCCAAAGAAAGGTGATCCCACAGAATGT